>NC_051161.1:16398816-16746404 GCF_013339745.2 Dermacentor silvarum
CACTCGTCTTTTGTGCTTATTCCTCTCAATATAAAATAAATAAATAAATAAATAAATAAATAAATAAATAAATAAATAAATAAATAAATAAATAAATAAATAAATAAACCTATCAGTCAGATAAAAACCAATCGATCAATCAATATAGGCCCTGGCAGCAGCAGAAAGAAAGTCGTTGAAGTTATCGCAATAAACCGCGAGGTCTGACGCTGCTCGCCTTAGCTCTGGCGTAGCGTACGCGAAGACGGTGCAAAGTAAAGGCCCGTCGCGTCAGCTGCACGTCGACGACGCGGCTCGACGCTCAAAGCTATGAGAGGGCGAGAGCGTACAGTGCCCCACGCTTCGCTTGCGCCATCGCGCCGGAGCTCGTCAGCAATTCTAACGAGCCGCCCTGATTAGCCTTCGCCAAGTGGCGCCTGCCACGCACGCCAATGAATATTTTCTAAGGATCTCGCGCCTGCATATAAGAACAGCGACGCGCGCGCGCGCTCTCCGAGCCGCGTATGATAATAACGGCGACTTTATTTCCCATTCTGCGCGCCAAACAAAGCGCGGGTCAGCAAAAAAGCTGCGGAGAGATGCGTATCTGTGCCGGGACGTGCTGGTTACTGCAGGGCGAAACCGGCAACACATGTGCGAGGTAGGCGAATCAGCGGGAAGCGAAATAAAGAAAGAAAAAAGAGCTCAGAGTGCACAATTCTAAAAAGTGCACGATAAGAATGATGTATTCTGCGCATGTGATCCGAACGCAAACTAACATTAGTGAAGGTATGGTGAGCTTGTCATCGCGTATGAGAGGATCGAAAACGTAAAATATAAGTACAGCGTCTTCCAAACAGCCACCAAGGACAAGCAAAAAAAAACAAAAAAAAAATAGAGACAACATTGTTGGGGGTTAATTAACACTTTCTTTAGAATACAAGTCGTATATGCGCATGCGTTGTAAGGTTTAGAAGGAGGCCCCATGTAAAGTTGTCTGTATAGACATCTTGCTAAACGATGTGTAAAATTCCGGCAGAACCAATCTCACGATAAGCGTCGACGTCATTGTGACTAGCGTTAAAGCAATTAATGCGGCGACACACCGTATTGCCACCGCAGACACGCGAAGTGGCAATCTCAGTGCGTGGTACCACTATACGGTATATTCTTTTGTAATCACTGGACCCCAATGGAAACACCATAGTATCTCTTTTACCGAGACTGCAACTTCGTTGCAATGGCTCTCCATTAATCAACCACTCTCGACGCGGAGGGGTCTGTTGTGGATGGGGTGCTGGCTATACCCCTTGTGTCACCTTGGCACATCAAACCATTCTGGAGGATTGGCCGAGAATGGGCGCACACACCGCCACACATATGCCCAGTCACCCAAGTTGTCGAGTAGGCCAGACAGCGGCCAGCCCATACTTTATATATATATATATATATATATATATATATATATATATATATGGTGATGAAGTTAGGAAATTTGCAGGCGCAAGTCGGAATCAGCTAGCACAAGACAGGGGTAATTGGAGATCGCAGGGAGAGGCCTTCGTCCTTCAGTGGACATGAATATAGGCGGACATGGACATGAAACGCTGCTGCTGCTGCTAATGATGATGATGATGATGATGATGATGATGATGATGTGGTGTCCTAGGTAACATTAGCCAGGCTCTTAAACATAAAAATTTGCGTAGCATGCACTGGACGTGCAACGCTAAAAAGACAGCGGAGCTGATGGGCACCTAGCTAGTCCTGGCTTTTGGGTTAGGCTAAGCACTACCAAGTCATCCCCAGCATTTCCCGAAATTTATTGATTATTGAGTGATTATCAATTAGCTATTGATTGGCTATCAATTGGCTATCGCAAGGTATTGGCCACGTATTTGGGCTAGACTTAGCACTACCAAGTCATTCCCAGCATTTCCCGAAATTTATTGATTATTGATCGATTATCGATTAACTAGTGATTGACTATCGATTGGCTATCGCAAGCTATTGGCCACGTATTTGGGCTAAGCTAAGCACTACCAAGTCATCCCCAGCATTTCCCATGATTTATTGATTATTGATCTATTATCAATTAGCTATCGATTGGCTATCGCAAGGTATTGGCCACGTATTTGGGCTAGACTTAGCACTACCAAGTTATTCCCAGCATTTCCCGAAATTTATTGATTATTGATCGATTATCAATTCGCTATTGATTGGCTATCAATTGGCAATCGCAAGGTATTGGCTACGTATTTGGGCTAGACAGCACTACCAAGTCATCCCCAGCATTTCCCTAAATTTATTGATTATTGATCTAGTATCAATTAGCTATTGATTGGCTATCTATTGGCTATCGCAAGGTATTGGCCACGTACTTGGGCTAGGCTAAGCACTACCAAGTCATCCCCAGCATTATCCGGAATTTATTATTGATCGATTATTGATTAACTAGTGATTGACTATCGATTGGCTATCGCAAGGTATTGGCCGCGTATTTGGGCTAAGCTAATCACTACCAAGTCATCACCAGCATTTCCCGAAATTTATTGATTATTGATCTATTATCAATTAGCTATTGATTGGCTATCGATTGGCTATCGCAAGGTATTGGCCACGGACTTGGGCTAGGCTAAGCACTACCAAGTCATCCCCAGCATTATCCGGAATTTATTATTGATCGATTATTGATTAGCTATTCATTGGCTATCGATTGGCTATTGCAAGGTATTGGCCACGTACTAGGGCTAGGCTAAGCACTACCAAGTCATCCCCAGCATTCTCCGGAATTTATTTATTATTGATCGATTATTGATTAGCTATTGATTGGCTATCAATTGCCTGTCGATGACTGACTAAGCTTAAAGTAGTGCCAACCATGCTTATCTAGACTTACCCAGGCTCAGCTTCGCTAGCTCACAGCGGTATGTGCCATTGCGCTTGGACCCTTTGTGCACGGCCGCCAGGATCGGCCCACATTTTTGGATTCAGCAGACACATTACGCCCGGCTTAAACAGCTCCGCTGTTAAAATATAGAATATGCGAGGACGCGACCAATGGTATTCTGTCAGCAATGACGTACACACCAGAATAACTCTTTTTTTGCATAATTGAAGCAACGATAATTAGAGTAGATTAATTAACGATTTCTTTGGTAATGAATTGAGGACGCAAAGTTTGATAGAAAAGTAGTAATTGTGTTTTAAAACGCCCGATTCAGTTATTTTGAATGTGCAATACCTCGCGTAATTATTTTTTTCCGCGTTACAAAGAAAACGCGCGAAATATGAAAATAACCGCATGATTACGCGTGCCGCGACACCAGCGGTCCCAGCCGTTACTCTGAAGAATTAACCCTGCTCAATGCCTGGCTCGGAGGCCACGTGAAAGTGGCGAGGCGTATTGGCATTGGTCACCGAGATCTGCAAGCTGTCTTTTCCGCGTGAAGCGCAAAGCCAATGTAGTGCGCAGCGGCATTGAGGAAAGGGGGGGGGGGGGGGGGGGGGGGGGGACTAATCAATTGAGCAGAGTTAGTTCTTCCGAGTAACGCATGGGACCGCTGGTGTCGCGGCACGCGTACGCGTAATCATGCGGCCGTTTTCGTATTTCGCGCGTTCTTGTTACAAATTCTCGCGATATCAAATTCTACTACGATTCTCATTCCCGTACGGGAAGCAAAACCGTTGTCGCATGGTGGCGCTTCCGACGCGAGGGCTCTGCGAGGGCAGTGCCTTGCTATTTGAAGCTCGAGCCGGTTGCCTAAGGACGAAAACATATCGGAACAAATATTCGGAACTAGATGAGACATGTGTATGCTGCAGTAAAGATCCAGAGACTACTCAGCACATCCTAATGGAATGCGACGGGATCCACCCAGCGAGAACCGTAGGTAACGTGCAACTCCCAGAAGCGCTTGGGCTTAAAGTGGAAGGAAACATAAACAGATCAGCCGTAGAGATCAGCAAGAGACGATTAGAGTACTGGTGGAAAAAAAAGCAGGGAAAAGATGGATACGACCTGATCTCTTAAAATCATAGGCAGCGGTACAAGGTAAAGTTTTGAAAAAGAAAGATAATGAGAGGTATACAAAAATGCTAGATAAAGAACATGTGTAGTATACCTGATTAAATCAAGCAGGCTAGGTGACTATTTGTCGCCGCCCCGTTTCAAAGGGGATGCCAATAAATTATCATCATCATCATCACTCTCTGGGCTGAAATCTGGAAAGGAGTAATGGTGCCAGCGCTAATGTTCGCAAATGCCATTCTACGCTTAAAATCGGATATCGTGCCAGGGTCGGAAGTTAACCAAAGATCAGCAGGCCGGTTGGCTTTGGGAGCCCACTGTTAAGACCACACATGAGGCAGTGCAAGGTGGCATAGGTCGGCCTTCTTTTCAAGTCAGAGAAGCACAGAGCAAAATTAGTTTTGAGTAAAGACTCGGGAACATGGATGAAAATTAATGGGCGGCTAAAGCGCACAAGTATCTGTATCGGAAAAGCGCGGACACAGAATGGAGGAAGAGGTCGAGAAAGTTGGCAGCCAAGTACAGGATAATTCAAACTGTGAACAGACAACCAGGCGCCATCAGAAAGAAAGTGAGAGCAATAGAGACAGTGAATTGGATGCAAATAATGGAAACAAAAAGGAAAATGAATATTTACAAGAATGAGAAGAAAGAAATTAGAAGGGAAAATCTGTGCGATAACACAAAAGGCAGTGCCTTGCTAGTTGAAGCTCAAGCCGGTTGCCTAAGGACCAAAACATACCGGAGCGAATATTCGGAACTAGATGAGGCATTTGTAAGCTACAGTAAAGATCCGGAGACCACTCAGCACATTCTAATGAAATGCGAAGGGATTCACCCAGCGAGAACCGTAGGTAACGTACAACTTCCAGAAGCGCTTGGGTTTAAAGTGGAAGGAAACATCAACCGATCAGCAGTAGAGATAAGCAAGAGACGATTAGAGTATTGGTGGAAAAATAAGCAGGGAAGAGATTGATACGACCTGATCTCTTAAAATCATAGGTAAAAGTACAAAGGTAATTTTGCAAAAAAAAAAAAAAAGATTAATGAGAGGTATACAAAAATGCTAGGTAAAGAATATGTATGTATAACTGATTAAATCAAGCAGGCTAGGTAACTATTTGTCACCGCCCCGTTTCAAAGGGGATGCCATTAAATCATCATCATCATCTCCACCATATGAGTGTACACCTATATAATATATCTACTTCCTAACGTCTAGATTTCTAGACTATAGACAAATTAAGTAACTATCCCCGTTGAAAATTCGTTAGCTTCAGCCCTAACATCGGATGTTCTCCGATGCTAGGGCTGAAACTAACGAATGAATTTGCTACAGGGAGAGTTACTTAATTTGTCTAGTGTGGAGATCTATAAGTTAATTCGAAAGCAGGTGAACGCAGGGGACAGTCGGTGGATACAAACCACTATTGCAATGAGTTGTAACACATTACAGTAATGCGCGTTACAGTTTAGCATTCGAACCAAGTCACGATCGATCATCAATGAGAAAGTAAGCCTCAGACTTTCAGATCAAACACATACGCAGCTTCTCATAATTCTCGTTTTTCACTATTATTGAAGCCGTTCATGAATGCAAATAATAATAATAATAATAATAATAATAATAATAATAATAATAATAATAATAGCGTGAAGCGAGTGGGTGATGTGAAAATCGCGTGCTTAGAAGTGTGCTTACTACCGTTCGTTGCCATGGTGAGCGCGCAGGGACTGCGCTCAGTGGGGAGCACGCAGATTATTTCGATACCGACAATGCCTTAAAAAAACAAAAAAAAAAGGCACGCAGACTATGAAAGTAAGCCGCAGAACCTTACTTATATACCACAGCACACACAAAAAAAAAACCTGGGCGAGTTTATGCGTATCCATAATTCGAATAGCGAGCGGGCAACATCAATGGAAAAGGAGACACACCGGGCACTGGGAAATTAGCCATTGAAAGAAATAGATATGTACTTAAACAGAACACACCATACACGCATATGCTATGGTGTCTGCAATGTGCACAAATGATTATTCACTCTTCTTATATTTAAAGAGTGATCCAACAAACAATATCTTGTTGTACATGTGTGCGTGTGTGAACGAGAAGGATGAGGGGGAACCGAGGAGCCCGAGCTTTGTTGATCCCTGCCATATAAAACCAACATATATTAGAGCTCGCGTGTGTGTGTTATGTGCATAAATTAGCACATCAATTGTAATCAAATACGCACAGGGTTGTTACTTCATGCAGTTACGCTGAACAGTCGCAGCTCATTCTTTTAGGTCTACGCGCACCTACCGACGTCCTGCCGACACTGGCGGCGGCGAAGCGGCGAGACCCCGCTCGCGCATACGGGACCGTTATCGGCCTCAGGTGGAGTTCGCTCTGCAGCCCCGCACACAACGCAACGGCCGGTGACGGCGTTGTTTGCGCCGAGGCGTCGTCACCTAAAAAAGAACCAATAAAACGCGGTGAGGAGGAATGCTCCAAAGGTCTCCGTATGCGAGAGACTCGGCCGTTGAGGGAGCCCCGCCTCGAGACAGCTTAGATAAGGCTTTGCAGCGCTGCGAGTTCTTGGCCCTTTCGGAATTATTTCGATCGCTGTGAGTCGTTGACCAGACGAACGATACTCGACAGCTTTCCGCGAGCTACTATACTGTCGACGACGGCAGAAAAGCACTGAGACATCCTCGGAGGACTTCGTTCGAGTGACACCTGTAGCCGTGCATCGCGATGGAATTACTACTAGCCACGCTGCTGGGTGAGTGGTCGAGAACGCGGTCTACGCCCTTGCGTTGAACGTTGGGCGCCATGGTAGCCACCTTTGGCGTCGAACGTACGATCCGTGCACAGCGCCGTCGCGTTACGGTTTGTTCGATGAAAACATAATGGTCCTCATAACATGGACTACCTGACGTTCTCTGTTGTTATTGTGTAGATACTAAAGGTAGGACAATACCAGCGCCGGTAATGGCACGTATGTCGAAGCCTTTTCGGCTTTTCAATGTATGCGGCCTAAAATCGCATTTCAAGTTACTACTAGCAGTAGCAAGCAGCAAGTTACTACCAGACTAATTAGCTTACTTCTTTCTTATCTTTTTTTCACCGCATACCGCAAGTAAAATATGGCGTAGTGTTGTTTCCTCATTTAAGCAAAGGCGAGAACGAATTGACAAGAGTCCCTGTACGCGAACACTCGTGTGCTATCTCTCATGATTCGATGCAATGTAAAAATTCGATAGATTTATCACTGGATAACTTGAATGTAAACCTAGCATGTCCGACTCGCTCAATTTGACCAGCTTTGCCTCACCAGCGACTTGAACGTCAAGTTTAGGCTTGTCTCTAAGAAATATGTCACGAAGATTTCTGTACAGCGATAAGACAGCCTTTGCCTCGTGAATGTATACAATGGATACTCTTCAGGAGGAACTTGTATCCATACGAATATCTTACAGAAGTGGAAATGCGAAAAAAAATAGGAAAACAGACACGTTACGCATGGCGGAAACGTTTACCCACAATAGATAACGATTCAGGCGCGACTGCGTCCATGGCTTCCAGGGTTGTGAGTCACGCATCTTGGAAAGCGTCCGTGTCGATCTATTTCAACCCAACAGGACAGCGCTCGTCCTGTTGTGTCTGTTTTCGTTTCCTGTTCTCGTTTTCTTCGCGCTGCTTCAAGTTATACTCAAGTTTTACTTCACCCCGTTTTGCCGTCTTTCAGGCCTTATAGCCATTGTCACTGAAGTTACCGCTCAGGGTGCCGGTGGATACGACTTCAACGCCCAGAGCGAAGGGCAGCTAACCGGTGAGTTGCCTCAACATTACTATGCAATCCTACTTTTATTTATTTTTTAGGGAATGTGTGAGCGCACTTTGAAGCAAGACACGTGCTGCAGCTGCAAAACTGCAAGACATCCTGTGCCAACCTGACCTTTTGACCCATATATGTCTAATATTGGATAGTCAAATGAATCAACTTATGCGCC
The DNA here is from genome assembly GCF_013339745.2 of Dermacentor silvarum. Lineage (NCBI taxonomy): Eukaryota > Metazoa > Arthropoda > Arachnida > Ixodida > Ixodidae > Dermacentor > Dermacentor silvarum. The sequence continues at coordinate 16,406,828 of NC_051161.1, forward strand.
TTCACAAAACGGTTGGAACAACCATGGAATTCAGCACACAATCGCTGACTTACTTTGATTTTAAGGTCAGATAGCAATGCTTGTTTCCAGGCTATCATTATGCTGCTTGGAAGATCATAGTTTGCAGTCAAAGTTGGCGATTTGACTTTGGGGTGTCAGACGCAATCTGTGTTTTTCAGCATCAGCGTGTCAGTTGTCAGTATGCATGAACGATGGAGTTCGTTGTCTTGAACAAAGCAGCTGTGAAAGGTAACCTTGCAATGTCTGGTACACTGACAACCATGAGGAGACACAAGAACATCATTGTGCACTTTTCAAAAATAATAATCGCGTGACTTCTACATGTTCAATAGAAAAGCCACTGCGAAGCGTTATCGTTACAGCTGTCTCCTTATACCTGTATTTCTTAGAAACTACTTGAAGACTTATGAGGCTTGTATTAACTTGCTTGAGCGATTATATAAAATTGTAGCTTGCCGCATGTGATTCACAAGTACACGTGTTCAATGCCACATTGAACGAGTACAGTATACACGCGTACAATGTTCACAGGCCCGGGCACGGCGACTGTGGCACGTCGTATAATTTTTAAGTGATTCGAGATTTAAAAACCTGCCAATTCGGATCGCTCGGTATGTTTCGTTTGCGTCGGAACGCCTCGAGCGGAGCCGCTCCAAGCCTAACTTAAACGCGCGGTGTCGCTTCGAAATTGAACGATGTATAAGTCTCATACAACTATCATTTCTCATACAACTAGCTACCAGTTATGATAAAGAAAAAACACATTGCGGTGTGTCGTGGCAAGTCAGTATTATAGCGAGCTTTCAGATTGGAATTTCAACCCGGCAGCTGCTTGAGTAATGCATGTTTTACCTTATAATGCACGCGTTACATGCCTGGTTATATCAAATGAGGTTGGTTATATATCCCAAGGGGGTATAAAATGGTTATATCTGCCCCGTGTATGTACGTGCTGTAAACCCTTCGGGAAGCTAAATAATAAACATCATGTCGGCAAGCAATAATCCTTGATGCCAAATCCTACCTTGTAACTCTTACTAGTCGCGCTAGTTGAAGTACGTTAGAAGGCATACGCCGACGAAGAAACAATTTCTTATGCTGCAGCTACACTGCGCTTTTTACTATTGCTGAAGAAATATTTCATTAAGAGCTGCGAAGGAAACTTGCAGAAGACATATGTAGACGGCAAGGACACACATGCCTGTCGCTATGGATTTGTATATGCGATATGGGAAAGAAACAGTTGTGCAGTTCACGCGATCGACATTTTAAAGGGACGCCAATAAGAAAATTAAGTTGAGCTGTATAAGCAAATTGTTCTACTGGAACTCAGAAAAAAAAAGAAAAGAAAGAAAGGAACCCTCACCGTAAGAGGAAGTTTGGTAAACCAGAAAAGACGAAAAAAACGAAACACGGGTGGCCCGACGCCGCCTTGAAGTTCTCGCCATGGCGTCATCAATTTCGAGGGCATCTGCCCGGGCCTAGTTAATTGTTTATCGATAAAGAAGGACAGAATGGTACTATAACGGAGCCAAATACTGAACATAGCTAGTTTAGAGAACCTTTATGACTCCACAACGGCACAAACACGATAAATTTATTTTGAAACCCATGACGTCACAGTGGCGAACGGCGGCGTAGTTCCGGTGCGCGATCTTAAGAAATTGAAGTCTGGCTTTCATTTTTTTTTTAATCCAGTAATCAAATTATTACCGTGAAATTAACAAAAAAGAACGTTTTAAAGAACGGGTTGAAAGAACCCAGCTAGCGGTTTCACTTACTAAAGGTGGGATTTTGCTCCTATCACGCAGTCATGTGCCGCCAAACAACGTGTTAAGCCACCTGCGTTCATGCCGGCGTGGCCAAGCGTCCAAAAACTCTTTCCACCGACGAAGGGCGATTGTACAGTCTGTCAAGGGCGGTCAGGAGTTCCCTTCGCACAAAATATCCAAGGCATTCGCAATGAGTTATTAGTTAGCTCAGCGTTAGTTAGTCAAACTAACGCCGAGCCAAAGGTGACAAAAAATGTGTTGACTCAGTCCGTGGTACCAAAGCGGAAGGCGGAGCTGCGGACGCGATTTCAAACTAAAGCTGGACCAAGTAGTACAGTTTGCCTCGAGGCCAGCGACGGCGACGGGATTAAGGGTGAAAATATCCCCACGCTCATCTGCCACAGCAGGGAGAAACCGGCCACCGTAGGAGAGGAGCGTGTGATATGAGGTACGGTACCGTTCAGCCATGCCTGTGGGCCGTGTTTGTCTTGCACGCCGACTTTGGCTTAGGCGGCATGACGACGTCTTATGTCAGTAATCACTGGGCAAGTTAATAATAATAATAATAATAATAATAATAATAATAATAATAATAATAATAATAATAATAATAATAATAATAATAATAATAGTTTTATTTAGTTCTGAATAGAAGATTGTCAGGCGACAACGTCTGAATCTTTAGGATGAGGCTAGTTATGGGTGGATGCAGTGGTATGCAAAGGAGAAAAAGCGATGCAGACACGAGCACGATCATTTTTGTGTTACATTAAAAAGACAAACTTCGTGAGAAAGAGTAAAAGAGAGAGAGAGAAAGGCAAAGAATCAACAACGGCTTTTGTCGTATCGGAGGCAGTTTGTGTCGCAAGCGCTCCACTTTAAGACAGGGACAGTTCTATCGTGACGACTGCACTGTCTGCCACAAGTCAATAAGTTTGTGATATAAACCTCTGCAGTAGCTTGCCAATTCATCTGTCGTCGTTTACATATTGGTTTGACATGTCTTTCCCGCACATGCAGGCCAGCTTTCACCACTACAAGTGGCCGGAATATCGATGGTGGTCGTCGCATGCCTTGGTGCTGCGGTCGTGTCCATGTTCTTCTGCTACTACGTCTACAAGAAGAACAAGGAGAACCTCGCCTTGCCCAGATACTGAACCATGTCGAGAACCGTCGGCTGAAGGACGACGCTTTGATGTATATAGATGAAAAGAACTACATAATCATGCTTGTCATCCTCCGCAGCTTGAGCTTTCTTTCATCCTTAATAAATTTCTTGTGCTTTCACCAGAATAAAGGTCCTTTTGTACGATTCGGTGCACTGAGCTTGAAACGGTCAAGGACGTCGATCACTTTAGACAAAAAGGACGCAGCTTCCCACCTATGTACACGCTTTGAGGCAGCTTAAAGAAATACTGAGGCAGTGCGCATATGTCAAACTAACACAAACGCTTGCAGGTTGCAATAATTCCTTCAAACGAATTATTGAGAAAAAAATCCGCAACCATTATAGTCAACTTGTACAGCATAAAAAAATAAGAAATATCCGGTGTAGCTCCGGCCACGCGACGGCACTGGTTCCGCACAAGTACATCAAGCTTGCACGTACCAAATTGCACGTATTTAATTACTTGTAATCAATTACATTTCTAGTAACTTTGTATTTAATCCGTTAGCTTTTTACTCGGTAACGCTCACCGTAATCCAATTGCTGTTTGCTTTTTTTTCAGCAACCAGTTACATTATTGATTGATGAGATAAGTTGTGACAGACGACACAACTTTGAGCACTTCGTCCTGCAGCGGACATAAATATAGGCTGATGATGAATTAATAAATTGGAGGGCGCTTAAGCTTCGCCTTTAAGAGTGGAACGCGATAGCGTTATCGGGCTCCGTTCGCATCACATTTTTCTTTATGAGTAGGCTTCACTGCAACACACAACGTGGGAAAGACAGCTTACAAAGACCAAGCTTACACTGATCCCCTTAAAGTTGGCTTGACTTTTAAACACAAATGCATTGCTGGGAAGACATGTTTACATGAGCAATCTAAGCAGCCTTATATCAAAATGCGAAGGTCCTCTTTTTTATTGTTTTATTAATTGTTTGCTGTTCCCCGAGGCGCGCGCGTGTCCAAAATTCAATTTTTGTTCACTAACGCCTTGCGCCACGCGGAGGGCCTGTGTGGTCGGGGTGGTTCGGGATGATGTGGTTCGGCATGATTATTTCCGCCAGACGCCGATCTTTAACGCCGATGCCGCAGCCGACGCCAGATTTTCTGTGACACGGGGCCCTTAACGCTGTCGCGTTAGAAGAAAAAAGAAAGTAGCACGTTTTTATGTGGCGCGATGCGCCACCACGTCTGAGCGCTCATATTTAGTCAGTTTAGATTTCGTTTTTTTGCCATTGTCATTGCATATTTTCTGACTTTTGTAAGCTGATTTGTCCGTGCGGTTACGTTACAAGTTGTTCGTATGTGCTGACACCACCCTTCCCTCCAAGCACACACATGTCGCCACGAGTCGGCACGAGTCAGGCCATACAAGCTTTGCTTGACAAAAAGAAAAGAAGAAGAAATACGCGCTATCGCAACCAGAGGAAGGGCCGCAGTCACAACTAGAGGTCATGCAAAACTGCATCTGTCTGTCGGGTGTTATAAAAGTGACAGCGCGCAAATAACTATAATGCTTGCGTGTCGATTTCCGACCTGTTTCACTGCCACAAGCAATCGATGGCGCAATACAGAACCACTCATGCGTTTATTTTACCTCAATTTTCAATGTTTTCGTGCAAATTGAGAGCACAATTGCAGGGTGTGCGATGTTGATACCACCTGTGTATTTGCAAGCGACAAGGACAGAATGGATGTATGCACAATTTATATTTAATAAGACGTCTTCTCTGGCAAGTTGGTGCGATTTGGAAAACATGATCTTTGGGCGCTAAAAGGACACACGCAAAGGAGAAAAACGCAGACACATAGAACGCTGTGTTTCTCCCTTGTGTGCGTTTCTTTAGCACCCAAAAATCATGTTTTACAGTTTATATGCATAAATATAGTGCTATCGTGCAATCAGCCTTTACACACAATTACTTTATTTTGGCGACGGCTCTATCAGGAAACCAAGGGGAATTTGCATCGTGGGAGAGCAAGATAAGTAGGCGTGTGCGAATATTCGAAACATTCGAATAACGAATCGAATAGCCACTATTCGTAAATACGAATGTTTTTCGAATATTTCAACGCGTCAACTGCACCCAATTAAATATAATATTGGAGCAAAAGTACGGTAAATTTCCGCCCCCGCGAGCATAAAACCCGAGAACTTGCGTAGTGGAGAAGGCTACGTCGCTTAAGTAAACGTACTTTACATGCTATCAGCGGTCATTCGCGCTTTCTGAAAAGTCCTGGGCATGCGAAGAAACTACTTGTTTGCTCCTAATGTACTTTTAATAAACAACGCTTCATAACTTACTATGTAATGACAGAAACTTGCTAACTTTAAGGATACTAGGATGTGGACAACGTTTTATATCAATTGTGACAACGGCTGTTCATTATTCGCAAAATTATGCGAAAGCGTTTTCCATATTAGATTCTGTTCGCTACTGACAGAATTCGATTCGTATTCGATTCGGTCTCAAAAATCAGTATTCGCACACCCCTAAAGCAAAGTAAGAATGGTTCGGCGTTGGCGCCATGGTTTGCTGGCGGCAGAAGAACAAGTCAGACATGCAGTGCATTATATTTATTTCTTATTATCCCAGCACCAAACACCATAACACTAGAGAGGCTAGCCTCTCTAATAACACTGCGATAAATTTTCCAAGCGCGCAAGGTTTCGAATGGCGCCGTTCCACAGTTGCAAGAACGCGTCGCACCATAAACTCCCCTTCCTGAATTCGCAGTGCCATCGCTAGCAGCGGAGCCATACAAGTCGAAGCGAGCCGAAGAAAAATCCAAGCCGGATTAGTGCTGTTGGTGTTGTGACTGTTGACTGACGATTGCTTGCGTTGGTACCGTGCCCATGTTCTCGCGATAAATAATGACGAATGGTTAGTATTTGCGTCATCCAGTTCACGCGCAGAGTGCTCACCTTACGAAATGTATTCACCGATACACATACATGAGATGTGGATAAAGGGCGTTATCGCCTAACAAACTTCCCATAATGCGACGTGTTCGGCATGCAGAGTTCCCCATTGCACTTCCTATGAACATGTGGTTTTAGCTTCCCAATCACGGTGCAGCGCGACTAGTCTTTTGGTACTATATTGCTCGATGATAGGAACACGAACGTCGATAACGCTATCTTCGACTTCTTTGTTCATTAGTTTTTAGACACTGAATTTTGTCTTGTACAGGCAGCATCATTCATCGTTCAGTTGTCAGATATATTGCATGCATAAGCAGTTGTAGCTTGCGCCAGCATACATAGAAATATTTGCACTCTTGCAGCGTACACCTTTGATGGCCTGGTGGTGTTTGGACTCTTGGTGATTTGCACCTGCGCTTATATGCGCAGAGTTCCCCGGTTGAAGCAGTGGTTTCTTTCTGAGAAGAAGGGATTTTGGGGCGTATTTTACAAAGGTAAGAGTAAAATTGGCAAATTACACTTCCAAATGAAGTAAAGCCTGCTCTTTGGTAATGATGAATATATTGTTTTGCTGAGTATGAAAAGGGGGGGATCATATATCATGATCTCAAATTTAGTGACCATTTGCATTAATGTGACCATTTGCCGTTAACATGTGTGTGACGTGCTGGAATTGTGACGCGACATGTGCCATAGTCTCATTCACGTAAACGCGGCTACTAAAAGGGCTACAACCATTTGTTCACTCAAGGCCTGAAGACACTCAATATATGACATATCCTGGTTCTTGCTTGACTGTTAAGCGAAAAGTAAGATATATGATTAATATTGCGATAGATCGTGATCACTTGCTCACACAAGGCAGGTAGTGTTCATTAGTTTCGTAACCGCCTTTAATTATACTTACCCTTTACAAAAAAAAAAAAAAAAAAAAAAACGAAACTTTGGGGACAGACTGGGTTTAACCTGATATTCAAAAAACCTCTTTCAGGGTGCAAAAATCAGGAGTTATAGGGGTCTACCCGAAAACAAAGAACTGAGTAATGTTTAATGCTTGCATACAAGTGTGTGCTATGCTAACAAGACAGGTTTTCGGGAAGATGAAGGTTTGAGCTGATCAGCACTGGCGGAATAATGGCAATCTCAGCCTGAATCCAACGTTTAGACGAGGGCGTTTGCCCTGGGTTGAGATAATATAACAATTCTATTACAATCATTTTCCTTTTAGCGCTTCAGTGGTCTGAGCTGCACCCCGCCCATGTTATCATTGTGATCAGCCAGTCATGAATGGTGGGATGTAAGAAAAGTAGAATTGAGCGAAAGATACCCTTACATTGTACCAGCCCTGACGTAAGACTAGCCCACTTGTCAAAACCTCCGTTCCAGCCTGAGGCTTCCCTTTTTTGTCCACTAGGGCGAGATTATGCAAGCATCTTGCTTTCTGAATGTTCGCTTGCCCTCTCGGGATTCACTGGGTGTCACGCTTTTGTCTGTACTACGGGGTGGGAGCATAGTGCCCGGCGAACCATGAGGGCATGCGAATGTTGTCACTAGTATATGCTATGTATCATATAACTTTAGCTGAGAACAATTTTGTGCGTGGCCATGTTTGTTTCACATCAGTTATTGTGTTTCGTTTTTTCCAGCATCAGTTATAGGCACACGACTGCACTTCTTCGTCTCTGTAAGCTGTGTCCTGGCTGGCTGTTACCTGCTTTTCATTAAGTGATTGGGAAAGAAATAACTGTTGAAGATGCTTCTATTTTGCCCAACCTGTTCCAACATTCTCATCGTAGAGGAAGGCCTCAGCTGCTTTCGGTTTGCCTGCAACACATGTCCATACGTGTACAACATCAAGCAGAAGATGTCAAACCGCAAGTACCCGCGGCTCAAGGATGTTGACGACGTGCTCGGAGGTGCTGCTGCGTGGGAGAATGTGGATTCAACCGAGGAAAAATGCCCCAAGTGCAGCCATAGCCGTGCCTATTTCATGCAGATTCAAACACGATCAGCCGATGAGCCCATGACTACATTCTACAAGTGCTGCAGTCCTCAGTGTGGGCATCAATGGAGAGACTGACCACTTTCTTTCCTTTCCGTTTCTTGGATGAAAGGCTGCATGCATGTAGCAGCAGCACGATTTCTTTATGCTGCATTCTGCAAGAAAATATCTATAATATAACACAAGAAAAATGGATATTATACTTTCGTGATTCCTTGTACTGGTTTAAAAATGGACAGTGGCACACATGGTGGTGGTGTGGTGCCTGTCATTCCTGAATAAATTCATTAATGCTTTTGTCTCATTGGTTTATATGAGGTTATTGTGAATAAAAATGAATGTTTCAAGGTGGTACACCTTTGGTAAGGTGCGTTTATATGGTTGGTGCATTAAAGAATATTGAAGTGTCGTAGACTACATGGTCCAGATGTATGGCTGGAATTTGTTGAATATGTCTTGAAAACTTAAGGAAGTGTGTGCTAAGCCCTCTGCCTTCAATTTCTACCTTGCGACCACTTACACATAAGCCACACATGTTCAACTGAGAGGATATGCTCAAAATGTGTGAAGATTGAACAAAATCAATTATGACCACAGTTTTTCATTGCATCAGGTTTTATTTTATTACATGGAAGTGAAACCCTGTTGTAACAAAATTAGATGCAGCAAGTTACGTGAACACTGTCAATGTAAAATGTTTGCTTGTATCGAACTCAACATGAAACATACTCAATTCTAAGCAGGTACCACCTAACCATACCTATTCGCACTTCTCTTGGCAGCATTAGCAGCGTCTGCAACTAAGCAGGACTGAAGCCTTTTATTTTCGGCTAACAACACACTTACATAATCTTTGTGATTGTGTTGCCCCAATAGCGTGACAGCTGACGAGACTTTATAATAAGTGATCATTTAAAGGGACCCTGAAAGGAAAATATTAAGTCGAGCTCGATCGATAGATTTTGCTTAGAAGTCTATCATTGTTGTTTTGTGTGCAAATATATCGCTTTGTTGCAGTAGAAAATTGCTGCCGAAGGTTCCGCTGCTGGTCCTCAATGGACGAGGTAACATAATCTCCACGTAACCTCTCTCTATGCCACTCTGTGAATCAGGCCAGTCCTGATGCCGCATGAGAGGCACCATATTCTACAATTGGTGGTGCAACACCAATTTTAGTCATTTTCTGGCTTACAAAAGCTCTGTTCTCACTGCAAACGAATTAATTATTACAGAAGTCTAATCTTTCAATCTAGCTCAACTCAATATTTTCCTTTATTGTCCCTTTAATGATAGAGATTTGCGCAACTGAAGATACAAAATGCTTGCCAAAAACCCCCCAAGTTTAAAAGTCTAGCAAACAATTAGCCTTGCTTTCTTAAATAATCGGTGCATGAAACTGCCAAACGCTGTTCCTATAAATGTTTTACAAAAGTGACAATAGAAAAATAAATGGCAATGTGGATTAGAGCACTTCAGCTGAATGTGCCTAATGTGCACAAATCTAAATCTCAAACAGCCAGTTGAAAACCTATCCGAATAGTATGTTGAGAAACAAACCAAAGGCCTTTTTTAGATAGTATTATCGTCGGAAATGATAAAAGAATATATTCCAGTCTGTTTATCACATTACCTACATATGCAAACAATTGGCTTATAGGATTGAAACAGCTGTGAGCTGTGCACACATTGCACATTTGTGCTTTACATAAAAAAAGGAAACCTGTATTTGTAGTATGACATCAACATGGCATTACAGTGGAACTTTACCCACAATCTATGGTAATGACAAGCTCTCGGCTCTGAATGCCATAGACATGAAAGCGCCTTTGCACGAAGAGCTTGTTCATTAGAATTAGTAGAAACAACCTACTCATGGACAGCTGAAGCAAAGGATTTGATGCTCTGCTAATGTAAATCACAGTGGGCACACTTTCTTGTTAGATATTTCTTTATCCATTAAACTTAAATTAATGGTTATCAGCTTAAAACAAGCTCTGTACACAAAAGCCTCGAAACTATAGGCTTGCACACCACTCCCATCCAGTCAAAAAGCCAGGTAACAGCTTTCATATGTAACACTCTTGTGTTGCACTGAGCCAATACAGATACATCTCGCACATTCAAAAGTCTCGCCAGCTCGGATCACAATGCACTTTTTGCAACTTCTGATGAAGTTTCAAGGGCCAGTATCTTGAGTTGAAATAGCAGGGAAAAAGTTTTGTGCTAGACCTCGCACTAGCTTGAGTGGAGCTTGCTGAATCTGGCAGAGGACAGCCAGTGATGGTGATGGGTTTGAGCTGTGGGTCACACAACGACAGTCTGCTACTGACTCCTGATGGAACCGTAAACAGAGTACAGCAACTAATGGGGGTTCACCAATACTTGGTGGAGGCAGAGCTGTGGTTACTGCAGTGGCTCGTGAGCTCCAGCCACGGGATGATGTTCATGGAGAGCAGCTCCTAGAAGAGTAGCTTGCAGACGTACAGGATATGCAGGGACGCGATGGCACTAGACAAGTGGCAAAAGCAGCACCAGTGCAAGTAGCTCAGGAGGTTACATGTTCGGCACAAGTCCAACTTGTAGGTATTGCTGTACAGCATGAGCTGCTCAAGGAGCAGCATGCTGCCACCATGTCCAATGAGGCAGTCACACTTCATCTCGTCCAGCCGCAGTCTGCCCTCATGACCTACTTTCAGTGGGCTGCCGAGTGAGCACGGCCCAGGGACCTTGCACCCGTGCATACATCTTGTCTATGACCATTTGCTTCAGCTTCTGGTAGTAGATGGGGCCCATGTAGATGTATGCCAACAGGTGTTCACTCGTGAAGCCCAAAGTTAGGCAGTCCTTGTCCTGGTAGTGGAAGCCACACCAGACCAGCTCTTCACCCACGCCTTAATTGCAACTTGCAACCGCCAACGGCCATGTCGTAGCGAAACTTCCTGTTGACGATGCCTAGCCTTGCCCACGAGCAGCTCAATTAGCTTGCTGACAGTCATGCGGGAGGGAACCCCATGCAGGTTCATGACAGTGGCGCACCGACGGGGGGGGATTCGGGGGTTGTAACCCCCCCCTGAGGGCGACTTAACCCCCCCTTTTGTTTAACCCCTTTTCTTTCCTTACGCATTTGAGTGCTGCAACTAAGATGTAAGACGCGAAATCGTCTGCACACTCACAAAAAGCGCATTTTTGTTTTTACAATTTCCCGTGAAGAAATCGAAATTAGTGCTGTTTAGATGGTATTGGCAAACTGTCAACCCCCCCCTGGCAGAGATCCTGGGTGCGCTACTGGTTCATGATGAGGCAAATGCCCTGGTCATTAAAGGGCACGTCCTCTTGCTGATCAATGAAGCCCACCACACCCTTCTGGCCATGCCGGCTGCTGAACTTGTTGCCAATCTCAAGACGGCGTACCTGCCGCAGCAGCAGCTCCATCAGGAACAACTTCTCCACGTTGGAAGTGATGAGCACTAGTCACAGGAACCTCCTTGTGCTCTGCTTGTGATGGCTGCCCAGGCTGGGCAGGCATGACAGTGGCTGTGGGAACCCACTTGATGAGAAACTGACGATTCTCATCTCGGGAGCCAGGGTGCACAATGCGGTCAGCATCGAGGGCCTCGTGCTTTCACACCGGCATCATGTTGATGCTGTCCACGAGCGTTCCCACCACCTTGTTGCTGGTTGTAGCTGTACACCTGGCAGTGGCCAAGCCCACGGTCGATAGATAAACAGTTCCTCAGGTCTTCTTCGCCACTGAGGAGTTGCAGGTCTTGCACACCGCGGTTTCAAGGTATCTACACTATGAACGTCTCATTTATATTGGTGGTGATGTGGTTCATGAGGGCAAGGTTCTTGACAAGACCGCAGGCCTCACCTTTGGGAATGTTACGGGAGCACTGCATGCCAAACTAGGATGGCTGAAGCGACCGCGGACCGGACAGCTTGCGGGTCTCTTTGAACTGGTTGTTGGCCCTCGTCTTCATGCCAAGGCCGAGATGTAGGAAAGCTGTGTGAGCATCTGTGTGACATCAATATGCTCCATCTTGAAACGCTTGACAGTCCAGTTTTCCATTGCATTGGTAATGCACAGTCCATGGGTGATCAGGTCCTGCCGGATACACTTGGCAACTGCATTGCTTGGACCTTTGGGATTTTCTCGTCGGCAACGAGCTTGAGCTTCGCATTGAACCACTTAAACAGGCTTCAAAAAGGAGCGACAGCAGTGAGCAATGTGAGCTCAAATCTCTTGTTGCCATAGTTAGTCGCGTTTGACGAACAATTCCTTTTGGGCTGAGCATCAATGACTCTCCGCACCACAATGGCAAGGTAGAAGCACTTGATGCAGAAGTTAAAGTCCTCAACCGGAATGCAAGACAGCACGGTGGTAGCGAGAAGGCCCCTGGTGTCGTCGACGATGAATTTGCATTGACTGCCACTGCCACCACAGCCGCCTCCAACCGCAAAGAACATGCACCAGTGCTTGAGCCTGCTGCAGTGCTTCGGTCTGTGTGAACACCTTGCCACCGCTGCCGCTTCCACCAGCGAAGAACATGCACCGATGCTTTAGCCTGCTGCTGAAGTACTGCAGTGCTTCGGTCTGTGTGAACACCTTGGCGCGGTGGCACCCCTCCAAGGAACGAATCGATGGCTGCCTGAACGACGTTGGAGGTGCCGATCATCTGCACGATGCCTTGGTCACACTACAGGCCCAGTAGCGCACCCAGAATCTCTGCCAGGGAGGGTGTTGACAGTTTGACAATACCATCTAAACAGCACTAATTTAATTTCTTCACGAGAAATTGTCGAAAAATGCACTTTTTGCGAGTGTGCAGATGATTGCGCGTCTGACATCTTAGTTGCAGTACTCAAATGCGCAAGGAAAGAAAAGGGGTTAAAAAAAGGGGGGGTTAGGTCGGCCTCAAGGGGGGGTTACAACCCCCCCCCCCCAGTCGGTGCGCCACTGTACAGGCCTATGGCCTTGAATACAATGACCACCGAAATGTCCTCCGTGAAGCATTTGCACTTGAGGATGTAGTGGCCATGCTTGACACCGACCACGGTGCAACTTTTACATTGATGCGTTAAACTGGTGACCTGGCACATGAATCTGCTCTTGCAGTCTTCCTCGACGATGGCTGCAGTAAATGTCAAGCGCAGTCTGCTGATACCTGAACTACAGTCAGTACAATGTGGTGCCGCAGCAGTGTATTTTGAGGAAAGCCGGCAGTTTTCATTTCTCTCGGAGCTCCCTGACCGGCTCAGCCAGGTTGTGATACACCAGGACGTCGCCACCGCCTTTGTTTTAGAACAGCCAGGTCATTCTTTCTTACGTCGTGACCAGGCGTTCAATTTGTTTCAAAGAGCTGTTGTTGTTCCTCTGCACAAATGGCACATACCCACCGAGGGGGATCAGCCAAGAATTGGACGGTTTGGGGAAAATAGATGAAAAAGTTTAGAAAAAGAATTCACCAACCATTACGATACTCCCTAATGCAAAATTTGAGCGCAGCTCTATACGTGTTTTCATTTCGCGATATATTAGCTGGCGCGAACAATCTGTCTCGTGCGGCACACTGCAAACAGAGTGAAGTGTGGCGCGACTGCCTCGTTAATCGGGAGATCGCGAGAAGTAGCACGTGGATGACGCGTGGGCGCGATTCACAGCAGCCGCCTCAGAGTCGCAGACAGACCTCCGCTCATGCGGGGCTTTGTTTCCATATATGGTATCGGTGGACGCGCTTGCCGCAATGCCATCGGTGAACAGTCAACGGCGCGCTACTCTGGCGCCATCTCTTAGCGGTCGTCACCGCAGAGCCGGTCTTGCGCGGCACTACGCTTTTCTTCTCCCGCTTTCTTCATACCGTCCTCCTCCGCTTTCCTACTCACGCTCTCTTCGCTCTCGCCGCCTTTCATCCCCCGCTTCGCGATCGCTCTTTCATACTTCGCTGTGCTCGTTTACTCGGTTACGCCGAGGCACGCCGACGCTCACCGCAGGAACGGTTGCCTAAGAGCTGCGCTTTAACGAAATACTAGGGGAAGATGTATTCTGCTCGGTGTTCAAAGTGGTACAGTCATTATGTCAAAGTGAATAGAAAAATAGGTAATTATTATAAATGACTGTATCAGGAATGCGGCCGATAGGGGCCAAGGATAAAGCATTTCATCGCTGTGCAAACATTCTGGAAGAGCTGCTTATGAAAAGCTTGGCTGGTTCTGCTAACACTTTTATGCCACCGCATTGCTCAAGTACTCTAGCTCAGGATAGCAGCCGACACGGGCAGCATGGCTGGCGCTCACATGGAGCTACGCAATTCAAAACCAAAACATGACGTAATTTTCTCCCGAGATATTAACTTGCTGAACAGTCTGTCTATTTTAAGAAGGTTGGAGCTGTGCGATAAGGAAAATCTCGCTGTTTTCAACTGCCACTTTGGCATTTTTTGAAAAAGCGGCCGGCACGCAGCGTTGCTCTGGCTACCTTGGCCGAAACTTTTCAACGAGGAAAGTACAGAGTGGGAGTACGGCGGAAAGGTATCTATGCCCCAAGGCGTTTCACTTCATTTCGCAATCAGCGTGCGTAAACAAGGAACCGTGACATTCATCAGCGCCGTAGTAGTGTCATCCTACTTTATGGATCAGTACTTTTGTACTGTGTCACAACTGTCGTGGGCAGTCTGCTGACAGGGTGATGAGTTCCCATCGTTCGCTGAGCTCCGCCAAGCGCGGAATGGCGTGTGCAAGCAGTCAACAGGTGAAATATATTTACGAGTTGCCCTATGCTCAACGGAACAAGCTGTGCAGACTATTGGACGCCGGCGGACGATGGAAAGAACTGGGTAAGGATTAATGCGTGTGTCAATTAGCGCTGACATCCATGCACGTACAGCATTGACACTACGTTACTACCATTGCTAAGGTTTTAGTACACTCTACCATCGCTGCATCTGAAACCGCCTCCCTTGTAGTTTATTTTGGTTCATTAGAATCATACCGGCTGCTGGTATTTATATTCAAGAAATGGGTCATGCCAGCACTTTATCCGTTTAAGTGTGTAACGTTAGTTTCGTGTTTCGGTTTCCTTACAATTTTAAATTAGTAGTGCCCGACACTATACACACAAGCTGTCAGTGTTATGCCCGTTTATAGATCATATCATTTGAATACAGATCGCAAACTACCTTATTTTGATTTGGTGCATGTTAACTTTTGTCAGATATGTATCCAAGCCGTAGAGCGCGGGAATGACTGAATTAGCTGGCATCGGGTAGCATGCTGAAACTTTCGCTGCTGTAGTGATTGAGGACGACAGCTCTTTCTTGCTTCCTTTAGTACGTACAGCATCAACTATCGGTGCAGACACCAAAAGGTAACAACCCCATATTATCACAACTGCTACGTCCTGTTGCAGGTTTCAACTTTATGCACATGGACCACATAAGTATCAGCCTCATGGAACAAGCAATCCTGCGAAAAGAAAGCCCTACCGACGAACTTCTGCACAAGTGGGGCGAAAAAAATGGCACAGTGAATCAGTTGTTTGTTTATTTGTACAAAATGAAGCACATGCAGGCAATGCTCATCATCAAGGACTTTGGTGAGTTTCTGTTCCAACCAGTCAATTGTATGACATAGTTTAAAGTTTTCAATGTACATCATATTGCAAAAAAAGGAAAAGAAAGTCCAGCTGGCCATTACAGCAACAACCACCTGGCCTGTACTTTTTTGCAATAAGGCATACATACCCACCTCACTTGAGAGCCGAGCCAAAACTGATGCCTGAAGGTGAACCCAAAGTTTGGGCATTTAGAAAATTGTTATTTATTCATTAGGTGTGAAGATGCTACGTGTTGTGGGAGCTGAATGGCTATATAAGACTGAGTAACCGCTGTAACCACATTTTGTTGGTTGTGGAATGCAAGAATTCTCTGTTAACAGAGTCCTTCATAACTGGTGTGTTGCTTTGCTATGTTGACCCCACCATCAATCAATATAAACAGTGTGAAGACAAAATGTGTGGAAGAGCACCGAGAGGAAGAGAAAGTGGTGGCGGCAATAAACAGAAGAGAAGTAAGTTGCTTGGAACGATGGCCACCTGTCATCTTTTTGAAGCAAGCTCAAAGAGAAAATTTGTAAGGAACAGGTTAACAGTTCTCACTAGAAAGTGTGCGATTCAGGGAAAATGCTACGGAAAGCTGTGTAGAAAGAAGGGTGATCAGAAGAAATTAAAATACAGCATACCACCAGGACCACAGTGAAACTACAGCAAAGACTGTAGCATGGGAGTAGGAATGAGAAAAAAAATAATACATAAATAAAAATTTACAATGTGCCACACTGAATTGAAAACTGAGAAGGAGAGTACACTCAACAACAGCATTCAGAAACACTCCCGAGGTCTAGCCAAATTCTCCCAAATTGAAAGAATGCAAAAATTTGAGAACACAAACAGGAAGGCAAGTCGGATGCATTCATATCAGACAAAAGGGATGCAGTGAGCCTGGTCAGGTTGGTGTGTGCGACCACTAAGCTCCAAAATTTGATTAAGGTGGTAAATGGCAAAACTAGCTGACCATGGTCCCCAACATGAAACCAGTATTCTCCACATTTTCCTCCCAGAGTTCATAAGGAAGGTTCTTCTGGGAGAATAATATTTGGAACATCCATGCACTTTGGCACAAGATGGAGCGACCTCAAGACTGGTGTTAGTCCTAGAATACTTTCAAAGTAGATCTCCTTTCAAAGTAAACTTGCTTTGATTCTAAAATTGCAACTTGTAACCTAATAACTAATTAGAGAATTCTATTTAATTAAAGTGCTAAACTGCAATTATCACATTATGTGCAATGCTTTCTAGTGTGAATAATGTGTTGCTGAAGAATAAACCTCAATATCTCTACTACATCGAGTTTAATAATTACTGAAAGTCTTTGCTGAAACACCTGGCATGGTGCTATACTTGGCTCATCAGAATAAATGAGAAACAAAGTCTGTAAAAACTAATGCTATAATTATGTATGGTTATGCATATTTGATAAAATTCTGCTCATTTACTTTTCATTTGTTCATGTGTGCTTCTGCTGTTTTCCTCTTCAGTCAGCCCAAAATATCGATACCTCCTGGACAGAGAAGAAACGACCCAGTTGGATAGCGCACTTCTGAGCAGCAATATGTACCTTCATTCATCTCCAATGCTCAAAGGCACCGCACCACCAGTAGATGTACGAAGCCTTAATTCTTGTACCGTCAAAGTGCTTTGCTATCAATGCGAACTGCTTATAGTTGTCATTTGCTATCAGCTCATGGGTTACCTTGCAAATTTGCATGTTGTCATCAAAACCACTTGGAAGTCTGTGAGCACTGTACCTGCGAGAACAAGAGTTCATCTTTATTATAAATTCTTAAGAAAAGTTGGTTGAAAAAGTTATGAGTGTAACATAATCATCATCATCATCAGCCTATATTTATGTCCATTGCAGGACAAAGGCCTTTCCCTGCGATCTCCAATTATCCCTGTCTTGCGTTAGCTGATTCCAACTTGCACCTGCAAATTTCCTAACTTCATCACCCCACCTAGTTTTCTACCGTCCTCAACTGCACTTCCCTTCTTTTGGTATCCATTCTGTAATAACCCTAATGGTACAACGGTCATCCATCCTACGCATTACATGGCCTGCCCAGCTCCACTTTTTTCTCTTAATGTCAATTAGAATATCAGTTAACCCCGTTTGCTCTCTGGCCCACACCGCTCTCTTCCCGTCTCTTAACGTTAGGTCTAACATGTTTCGTTCCATCGCTCTTTGTGCGATCCTTAACTTGTTCTCGAGCTTCTGTGTTAACCTCCAAGTTTCTGCCCCATATGTTAGCACCGGTAGAATGCAATGATTGTACACTTTTCTTTTCAATGACAGTGGTAAGCTCTCACTCAGGATTTGGTGATGCCTGCTGTATGCACTCGAACCCAATTTTATTCTTCTGAAAATTTCCTTCTCATGATCGGGGTCTCCTGTGAGTAATGGACCTAGACAAACGTACTCCTTTACAGACTTTAGAGACTGACTGGCGATCCTGAATTCTTGTTCCCTTGCCAGGTTGCCAGGCTATTGAACATTGTCTTCTGCATATTAATCTTCAACCCCACTCTTATACTTTCTCGGTTAAGGTCCTCAATCATTTGTTGTAATTCGTCCCCATTGTTGCTGAATAGGACAATGTCATATGCAAACCAAAGGTTGCAGAAATATTCGCCGTTAATCCTCACTCCTAAGTCTTCCCAGTCTACATGTAGCATGTACATTGTAATAGAATACATTAGCGCAAACACTTGAGTTATTTACAGAGAAATGTAGCCAGGGCCTCTGGTGCCATGATTCTCTCCTCTGTTCATGGTTAGCACAGAAATGTTTGGGTGAGGTGCAGTATGCTAACATCTGAAAACATTATAACATTGTCACTGCCGTCGATATCCTACTTACTCAACATTTCTGTCATTTGTACAGTGTCCAGTGCAATGTCTTTGACAGCACAGATTCATTCGGACAATGTGACTGTGACCCATCTAGACCCTTATACTGTAAGGTTCACTTCATCACCGTGTCATGCTTAACCCTCATCTTGAAGCTATTGTTCGTGAAGATGATTTCTTAGTGTGTCATACAGAATGTCATGCTTCATAACATTATTGAACATGTAAGTGGTCTCTTTTAGTGCCATGTTACTGCTTTGCAGCTAGATGTAGCTGATTTTACTTCCAGCACACCATTTACATTAGAGCTTATGCACATGAATTCTTGCAAAAGGATATTTCTCTTCATTTTAGAGTAATAGCAGAATTTGCAGTAATCAGGCACGTACCCAGGGAACGGTGGGCATTATTCACGTTTGTACTAGTAAAGGTACCCCCCCTCTCTCTCTCTTACGAAAAAAAAAATCCTCGGTACATCATGCCTGGCAGTGTTATCATCACAGCGATAATGCCCCATAAAATCTATTGCACAATTCCTTCTGCTAAGTTGCACCCTGTGCAAATGGGTACCAGTTGTGCAACCTGTCACAACTGCTCTTTTGATCGAATGTTACCTGTGTACCATTTGCATGTCCTCCTGGCTGCAGTCTACAATGGGTGCTGCTGCCTATAGCAAGAACTTTTACCCTGATGACTGCCACATGAACATGGACAAAGGACACTCTCAAGCCAAAGTGAATAGCTCCAAGGTCAAGATGGTGTATCCTGGACTGTGAGTACTGTTCCTGACAATGCAATGCGTAAGTGATAGATGTGATATAGCAAGGCCTCCTGTAATAAGTGGCACTAGTTAAAGTGTACTTGCAGCAATAATTCCTGGCTATAAATTACAATGCGTGCATACAAAGTGAGTGAAAAACAGTAGTTCAGTAGGATTCACCACGAGTGTGAAGTGCAATTTGAAGGGAACACAAATATGCCCTAATTACCCTGTTGCGTTTCCAGGCCAGGGCAGGGCAACAGAAGTCCCGTGCAAGTTCCCCAGAGCACATTTCCTTCAGTCACGAACAACTGCTATGCCAATGGAAATAACTTGTACCCTCAGCTTCCAAAGTGCCAACCTTGTGATGAACCAAAGTCAAGTATTCCCGAAGGAAAAGTGCAAAATGTTGCTCCCGAAAGAGTTCAGAGTGTAGAGGGAAGGTCCAACAGGCAAGGAGCAGCGTGCGCCGCAAAGGGTAAGGGACGCTTTGTATAGCAGGATGCTTAAGTTTGTGCTGTTACAGTAAACATGATCTAACAAAAAAGCAGGTGCATGCTATACTTCACACACCAATTTGTGCAGTGATGTTTAATTAGACATGAAAGCGTGCTGTAAAATTTTATTAATGTAAAAATGTGATAATATAAGCTCCACTTGTGTAGAATGTAGTGTGCTTCACTGTTCATCTCAAGCACTGTTCGTCTCAGGTGACACGAGCTGAGCTTCCAGTACTTCTAGCATTCGTCATAAAGACAGTGCAAGCTCCTCGCGTGAAGATATTTCATGTATTAAGGAGAATGCGACTCCATATTAGTGGAGACTTTTAAGCTTGGCTGCTTAAAGAGGCTCGAAAGATGCTTAAAGTTGCTTTAGTGTTGCTCAACGATGTGTCAAATTATACTTTTATATATAGATCACTTGTTTTCAACTTATACCACAAATCATAAACACGAGAAGTGCTGTAGTCGTGTATGTCTGTTTCCCACAAAACCATGTGTTTGTCTGCCTACTGTTTCTTAGAAACAAGCATGAAATTTTAGTGCTGCTTCTTTGCTAGTGCAAAAATTGTTGTTCATAGTGATACAAATGTGGCATGCATAAAAAGTGCTGTTGCCTTTCAGAGCCGAGTGAAGGGCAGCCTCTTGTGAATACGATACCTTACGAGGAACTGAAGAAAGCCACAGAGGGATTCAGTGACAACAAGATCCTTGGCAAGGGAGGCTTTGGAACAGTCTACAAGGGTTGTTGGAAGGACACAATAGTAGCTGTTAAAAGGCTACATGTGGTAATCCCTTTTCTGTGTTTTGCAGGGAAGTTATGCTGATACTGAGTACACAAAAGGATTACATGTCTTGTGAGCTTGTGGTAGCAGTGGGTGCACTAATGCTAACAGCCCTTGTTTTGTCAGTATCACACTCCTTCATGTGACCTTGCTTATACCAGCCCAGGCTGTAGTGCACAGTGCTCAGTTTCACTTTTTACTTCATCCCTTCCTGGATGGGGCAGTGGGTTCTGCAGACAGCATGGATAATGGTAGTTAAGCTCATCTCATTCTTGTCAGTGCAAATGAAATTGGGTATGTTCATTGTTGCCTGTAAGAATATGTGCAGTGTTCCCCCTGTTAAAGTTGCAGCTTTGCAAAGAAGCTAGAAGTCCAAAATTAGGTATTACACCTAGCATTGTCACACTACCCACAAGCAGCATAGTGGCCATGAATGTTCAAATGAAATATGATTGACCAATGTCTAACAAGTCTTATGTGCATAACTGGCAAAATGTAAAACATGTCTGTCAGATATGACCAGAATTTTTAAACAAAGCAATGTTTATTAGTGATGTTAGCCATGCATGACACCACAACAATTGACAACATTTAACATGTTGCAAGAAGCTTGTTCAGTACTACATGCTTGCAATGTTTGGATGTGACAAAGCAATTGAACTTGTTTTACACAGAAAGAAAAGGACGGTGACATACGACAGGAGCAGAGCTTCAAGCAGTCACTGACAGAGATGAAGGTGCTACAAAGGTATGTGCAGTAGTGAAACCAGGTCCACTGTTAGGGTTAACTTGCAAGCACATGGCGCAGTTAAAGTGTCCTCTGTGGCAACTACTGGAAAAGCAGCTGGTGCTGCAGCAGAGGTGTGGCAGTTGCTGGTTACTTTCTTATAAACCTAGCTGGAGCCAAGACCTGCTTTTGTCTTCCCTCTAGCATTGGACCCCACTGTAATCTACTTCATGGGGCTCTAGATTAAATAAGGAATATAAGAATAAAAGGATTGTAAGGAATTTATAAGGAGTATATAAAGATTTTACAAAGTTCTGATTGTGTACTCTACGTTGTGCAATGGCACTCATGCAGCTGCCGCATCGACAACATTCTGCCTCTCTATGGTGTCTCTCTTGATGGACCAGAACCCTGCATTGTGTACCAGTATATGCAGAATGGCTCACTTGAAGACAGGCTTCGCTGCAAGGTTTGTGTGCCTCTATATGCTTCTTGAAACAGTTGTTACCCAAACATCAAGGAGTGGCACTGCATTCACTGAATGAACTGTCATTGAACTCTGGCAGGGAAATTTGTGCACTTTGTAGGAAATATTTGATAAATAAAGCAGTAACAACTACTAACTGGTTTGCATTAGTCAGCATGTCAAAATTTTAAATCATACCACACCAGTGCACCTGTTATTGGGTGTAGAAACAGTTTAGAGCAGATGCAGCTCATAAAATGTTTGTTGCAACAATCACTGCTGGTTCAGGTTGTGTTGCATTAAAGTTAAATTCATATCCACAGTTGCAAAATGAAATGTTACTACAAAAGTTCAAAAGTCGGCCGCATTGGATAAGAAAACATGCATAAGAATTGACAGAGAGGAAGACGAGAGGTGATGATGCAAGAGCACAATAATCTTTGCCTATGAACTTTAATGTGCGCACACCAGAACATGTTAAAACAAGCACACAGGCAGAGGATATGTTGTGTGCACAGAATTTGTACGTTGTAAAACAGTGTGCACTGTTGTGTCGCACATGTAATGAATTTAAGCAACAATAACAGTCATGCGCAGGAGCTATATTTATTGCCCTTGCTGAGTGCCAGGCACAATCGCCAAACCCCTGAGAACACAAAAAACCTCTTAAGAGTTTGTGGTGGGAATCCAGGCGAGAAATGGCGACCTGAATGTGGCAAATCAATTCTACGGAAGCCGGCAAGGTGAAGGAAGGTTCACAAAAAAGAAAATTGTCATCCACCCAACTGTAGCATGAAGCTACGAAGAAAACCCCATATTGGTTTCTCGGAAGAAAAAAAAAAGTCTTGCTATTTAAAAAAATTTGTCTTTGGGAATCGAACTCTGTACGATTAGAGCAGTACAAAGAAACCCCTGTGGATTTCCTTTGTAGCTTTCCTTTTCATGAAATGGTGGCTTCAAGTGCATTGGCTGCATACAAAAGACACAAAAAGTAATTACAGGAGCTGAACCTAATTGAAAGAACATTGCAGATGCAGCAACCAATGATGCATTGCAGTATGTATGTCGGAACAGACAATGTGCAGTATATCGGCAATATATGCTAATTCGTTGTGAATAAAATAGTTTTAATCCTAAGTTTCTTCCATATTTTCGTCTCACTTGTTTTTTGATTTGCTGAATAAGCAGCATATGTAACAGTAACCTGCCCCTACCTGTTGTATTCACGAATACCAATATGACCCACTCATATCTTTACAATATAAACATCAGTGTGGTTCATATGCTGAATTATTAATCATTACAGTAAGTGAAAACTTTTAGTTTAGCATTGTAAATTATATATTTGGAAAAGATGTAATGCAGAGCACAGTAAATGACGTCTTAGTGTCATGAACATTACTTTCTGAGCAAGGAAACATCCAGCATTAAATTATTTGTGCAGGTGCACCAAACAAACCAAAAATCAAAATACAGTACCATGCTGTTTGTAATGCTTGCCTCTCTTTGTGGAACAAGCTTCTTACGTAACATTACTTCAAAGCCAGAAGTTGTGTATTGCAGTCCTGACGCTCTTATTATGAGCCATAAAAAAATCAACTTTTCCACTTATGTGTATTATACTGAAACTGTGGTTGTCTTTTCTTTTTTTCCTGCTCAGCACAACACACAAACCCTAAACTGGACACAGAGAGGAACGATTGCCAAGGGTGTTGCTCGTGGACTGTATTTTCTTCACACTAGTCTGGTTGATGGCAAGCCCCTTATTCATGGCGATATCAAGAGGTCTGTGGCATCGGTGATCATATATGTATTATTATTACTGCGGGAAGGTTGACTAGACTTCGTTCAGTTTACTACCCTGCACGTAGAATCACAGAAGCACGGTAAACTAATGGAACATGGTTTCCATTGCACAAAATCCAGCCTGTAAATGGTGCGGTGTTCTTAGGTTAATTCAAATTTTATTCACATCAGAAATTTACAACATATAACATGCGGAAGGAGATCTCAAACTTAACAGCTGTATATTAAAGACTGCTTTTGTTTTCACTTCAAGAATTGCAGTCGTTCCTGGTTGATGTAGCTGCACACTAAACTGTCCTTACTTGGAGTTTTCTAAAGTAGAGACCCTAATAGGTGGTACTGGTAATACTATGATCTGCGAAAACACCCGTTACTATAAATGATTATTTGGTTACTGCTATTGCATCGCAAGGTGCAATCTGTCCTACCAGTATCATTATTTTGTATAAAGCTATTGATTGATCGCTAAATGTATCTACCAAGTCTGATTAGTGTAAATTAATGTAGTCTGGGCTATATTACCCTTTCTTTTATTATTTACTACTGATTGGCTATCGATTTGCTATCGCAAGACATCTAAGCACCACCAAGTCATGGATTGCAAAGATTAGCTATTGATTAGCTATATATTGGCATTTGGGCTAATACCAAGTTATCACGATAATTTTCCGGAATGGATTATTGATCGATTAAATGATTGGCTTTGCCCCCTTTACCTAAACACTTTTAGATATCGCTGTTAGCAATATGTTGGTGCAATAGCGCACGAAACTTTCGGCGCCGCATTTCAAACCTGTCTCCAACAGGTTGCAGTCGTTCCTGGTTGATGTAGCTGCACACTAAACTGTCCTTACTTTGGGTAGCCCTACCTATGATCTTTACTATAAATGGGTTACTGGCATCTGCAATCTGTCCTATATCATTATTTTGTATAAAGCTTTGAGCTAAATGTATCTTCTGATTAGTGTAAATTAATGTAGTCTGATATTACCCTTTCTTTTTATTTACACAGACATCGGATTGCAAAGTATTTATACAAATTGACAACTTTGCAACCCCTTCAGCAATATGTTGGTGCATGGTTTGTCAGACAAAAAAAAAAAAAAAAGGCTCATTGCATTCATTATTTCCCCATTTTCTTTTTTTTTTTTTAAGTGCAAACATTCTTCTGGACACCAACTTGGAGCCAAAAATAGGAGACTTTGGCTTGACTAGATATGGGCCAGAAGCGGACAAATCCATGGTAGTGGTGTCCCATGTTCACGGCACAAGGTATTACCTCCCTCACGAGTACCTGAAGAGTAGGCAGCTTTCAACCAAGGTGGACATCTACAGCTACGGAATTGTAAGCAAACTGATTGTCAAACAGTTACATGGCTTAATCATTACAGTTGAGCTGGAAAATGCTTGCCATTTCCCAGTATAACTCAGTTTGTTAAAGTGTTATGTACCACATTTCATTTTACACACGATAGTATTGTGAAGCACTGTGGTATACCTAATCCAACTGCAGTGAATTGGTATTGTCATGCATATAGTTCCAAGATAATGCTTCTTGAGGCATTTGTGACAGAAGCATGTCTCAAGGTAATGTCAACTCCATTTTTAGAAAGAAGTTAAAGCAGGGTGCTCCACCAAGCTCTTAAAAGGAGCCAATTGTTAGTATGTGTGGGCTTTTACGCCTTTTGATAAGTAATCTTATCTGCATTGGCAAGCATTGTATAGTCTCACGCATTGTGCAAGGAACACCTGGAGCTCCTACTATCGTTGTTAAGTGCAGTAATGACTGTTAACCCCTTTTCAGCCTGCTAAGACTAAACTTGTTTGTTGCAACTTCAAAAAACATTGCTGCCTTTTTTAGTTTATTTGGCCCTGTGTCCATGTGGCAGATCGAAGGCAGCATCAAATTTGTCTTAGAATTCATGGCATTAATTTTTTTTTAACTACTGTTGAGTTTACTCGCATCTATTGCGGACCTGAATAGAGTTGTTTCACTTACTCACTCACTCACTACACATACCTGACCTTTACCCGCCGTGGTTGCTCAGTGGCTATGGTGTTGAGCTACTGAGCACGAGGTCGCGGGATCGAATCCCGGCCACGGCGGCCGCATTTCGATGGGGGCGAAAGTGCGAAATTGGAGGCGAAATGCGATAACACCCGTGTACTTAGATTTAGGTGCACGTTAAAGAACCTCAGGTGGTCCAAATTTCCGGAGTCCCCCACTATGGCGTGCTACATAATCAGATCGTGGTTTTGACACATAAAACCCCATAATTTAATTTTCACATACCTGACCCCCCCTTTCTCTCTTTTCTTTTTTTCAGGTTCTTCTAGAGCTTGCTACCAGTAAGCATGTCTATGACAGGCGGCGCAAGACCCGAACACTGGCAAGTTAATGTACTTCTTTTTCCCCTCAAACTTGTGTAGCTCTGTACCAGGAATATTAATCAAGCAGCCTGTGGACAGTGTTCCGCCTATTCAACTTTGCTCATAGCTAATGCTTTGGTCCTCTTCATAAGTTCCACAGAAGGAACTTATAGCCTCTCAGCTATTAGCTCAAGTTTTATGGCACTTTACATGTGAAACATGTTCACGTGGAAGCTTGGAAAAGAAAAGGAAAGGCAAAGCTATACTGTTGTCTGTAGACTTCACTCTTTGATATGCACGACCCACACATATCATAATATACCCCCACACCACACACCCTTCCAATCTGAATGTATATTCAGAGTTAAAGGAGAGCCTTAACCTTGTTTTAGGCTGTTGTCTGCATTTGTTGAATATTTCAATGCTCTTACTCACATTCAAAGCATGCTGGACTAATCTCTGATGTACCGTGACATTTTCAGATTGAGACGGTACATGACTGTGCGCAGAGCAATCAGCTGGACAGCCTCAGAGACACAAATGCTGGTGACGAAAACCAGGTCATATTCAGTCTGCTCATACATCTGGGCCAGAAGTGCTCAAGCTATGACAGGAAGGAGAGGCCGGAAATGGAGCAGGTGAAGATTATATTGTCATGTAGAAAAATGAGAGAAGTTAAAAAATATTCTTTTGACATTGTTTATGTTGTGAGTTTACAATAATTACATTGTCTTGAATTTGCAGGTGCTTCAGCAGTTTAAGGAAAATCCCAATGAAGCAGTTCGAAGTAAGTGGAGCATGTGGAAAACTTTTCAAACCATTTGTACATGTTGTGTCAGCAAGATATTCTGCAGAATTTTTTGCTTTCCATAAGAAAGTGCACATTCTTTTTTGTCAGCTCTTAACCATAATTTTTCTCTGGTGTTTAGATTGCATTGTTAATCCCTGTCACAAGAATGTCCTCTGTGACTAGATTGACTCATAACAATCCCGAGATATGACTAGTACAGTGGAATCTTGTTGATACGATCTTCACGGGAACCGGAAAATAAAGTGTATCATCCGAAAATCGTATCATCCAACGTATTATCCAACGAAATCGGTATTATCAGGAAAAGAAAAAATATGTATCATCCCGAAAAATGTATTATGCAGCATCGTATCAACGAGGTTCCACTGTATGTCAGGATTTCCACTGAACCATGTTTTTGTTTGAGTAGGTGGGCTGTGCAGCGAATGGAGGTGTAACATTTAGTCAAGATCTTGACTAAGTGCCACACACATTGCACTCACCCAAAAATAAAGGAAAACACAAAAAAGTTGCGAAAGCTCCTGTGCTGCTACGCTGAGAATGACTGTGATATCACGTACCTGTGGTTATGTGCAGAGATTGATTGTGATTACCACTTTGCAAGGACTGCTTCTTCTCATCTTTCTGTTCTTCTGTTCTCCCTGTCATTTCAAGTTTCCATGCACTTTCATATATGGGGCAGTGAGCGTTATTGTGAATGGCATTCCTGTGCTTTTTGATATACAGTAAAAAGTTGTTATAACTAAGTTGAAGGGGAAGCCAGAAGTACTTTGTTATATCCATTATTTGAATGTACTGCACTATAAATCTCTATGAGGATTTCAAGGGGAATTGCACTTCGTTATATCCATTATGTCATTATAGCAAGGTTTGACTATATATCCAAACATTGGTAAATGTAACTGCTTTTCCACCTGACGTAAGCACATCTTTTGTGTAGTTTGCAGCAAGCTAAATTACAATACTGCTGTGTTGGACTGCGTAACCAGCATGACGATACTGTCCGACGTAACATAAGGCCTCTCTCTCTCCTTCACGCACTTGTGCATAAGCACACACTCATTTGAACACATTCTATTGAAAAGTTTGTCATATAGACAGCTTTATGAAGATGTTGAGCGCTGTTTATGAAGCCTCTTAACTACCAACCACTAGTTCCTATTTGCCATGATCTCACTCGATAGCATGCTGCTAATGTAAAATGATGGAACAGAATCTTTTCAGCAGCAAGTGATCACTGATGTGAAATTGTGTGTATTACTGCAGGGCTGTCTCAGGGCACACTGATTCCTCCCAGCCAGCCTGGAAGCCCATCACCTTTTGACCTGCAGAGGTGGTATGACATTCGGCAAGGCCAGGCCACAAAGCCCACTTACCTGACACCCAACACTCCTCTGTCCACCACACCCACCAACGCAGCTGCAGCAAGGCAAGTGCCTATGCCTTATATGTGTTATCTTTCACCCTTGTTTAAGAAAAAAGTTATTGTGCTGGCTAAGCCACTGAAGAAGCCCAGGCTGTCATATTGGTTTAACTGTGCAGTGGTGAATAATCACGACCTCTTTACAGACGATAGAAATAATCTATGAACCTTTTACATCTCAAAGATATGAGGAATGCTGCAGTTAAGGGCTGCAAATAATTTTGACGATCACAATAGATGCCTCTTATATTCAAGAATTTTCACTGGGGTGGTTATGTGTCAATCAGTTCATCAATCAATGAAATCTAAACACAGAATGCTTTGTGGAGGCAACTTGACCAATTTTCTATGTTCACCACAATAGTCTGACCTGACACTTTTAAAGCTGCATTGTCTTTAAACATATGCTGTTTGCAGCCCCAAGATGTCACCCACGTTCCCACTTCGTGCTGTACTGCCTTCAACGTCTCCTCCTGCTGCATTGGAAAAAGAAATTGTCCCAGAAGCCTGTCTGCCAGCGATGTTAGAGCAGCCCCTGTCATCACCAGAGAACCAGCTGCCCATGGTTTCTATACTTGGTGTGACTCAGAGCCCAGCACAGCGCTCCAGCGAGAGCAAAGCCAGCGATGGATCAGGCAATGCAGTTGCCACCTCCACAGCAGCACCGCTGCATGAACCAGTAGTCGTGACCCGAGACTTGCGTGGTGGAGAGCTGAAAATGCCAGACCTTGACGAGCTAGACTTAAGTAGCATGAGTCTTTTAGATGATGATGACGAGGACTACAATAGCCAGGATACCGGTGTTGAGAGCACAAGTGAGGCAGTGTCAAGTGAAGCATGATGCGCGTCTTTATGGTGAAGATAATTAAGCATTAAGCAACAGTGTGAATGTCGCACCTTCTACTAGAGCTACTACACCAGTCATCAGCCATGTAGAGTTTGCTCTGTGCATAGCAAACTTTTTAATGAAATATTGTGCACCAAAGGCAAACAGTCAGCCCTGGGTGCAAAAAATTAATGCACGAAGCTTCTGCACAATGCTCACAGTGTCCTCACATGGGGAACAGAACTGCTAAAGGGCAATGCATGCATTCCAGCTGGTGGAATGAAAAACATGCACACATGGTTGGACCAAGATTGTGTTGTTTTCTGGAATTTTCATGTGGCTACCACTACTATCACGAATGTTAGATGATTATGCCTCTCCAGACACTCAAGAATGCGAAAGAAACACATCTGTTCACGTAGTACAACTGCAGTGAATCCATGCAACATTGTTTTCCATAAAATGATGGGGGCATAACCAGCCATGAAAGACACTCAAAACAAACATGAAGCCAGCTTTTAAATCTCTGTATCTTACCAAAAGTCCACCTTAATTTAAGAGCAGCAAATCAATGATAGATTTAACAAAAGTTCGTCTGCAATTTGTTCAGCCTATCACAGAATTCATCTTAACAGAATGAATCCTAAAGGGAATCGTGCAATCAGTAAAAGCACAATATTTCAGTGCCTTTTAGCTGCTGTGACATAAGTTTGTGAATGAAAAAAAAAAAAAAAAAAGGTTTTATGTGGCACAAAACATTTTTTGTAAGCTTTTTCAGTGTATTAAATGGTCCTTCCTTTCTTAGCTTTTGCTGTGTAGTCATGTCAACAACAGCATTATCTTGTACAGAACATAAGTGTATAATACCTAGTTTTAATGAAGTTTAAATGGAAACAAAAAGAGACTTAAGGCAGCAAAGTGCAGAAGAACAGAAGTTACCTTTTCATTTACTGAAGACCCTGAGAAGATGGTAGTGATGTCACAGTTACATGTTTCAGAGTATTTTATTCACATGTTTAAGTGACAAGCTGACTTGCTGCATTTATTTTTGTAATTTGTTTTTGGTGCCATGATCAAAATAAAGGCCCAAGCAAAAGACCTGCATCCATTGTTTGCATTCTACGAGGACAGACATCTATGAAAACACAGTTTATCTTTTTCAATGCAGAACCTTATACTTAACCTGAACACATTAGAAGCACCTTTTCGTTTCTCCGGCAGAAGAGTGTTCAGGTTAGGTTTGATGGCAGCTGTACTTAGGTATAATTTATTACTAGTATTTGAGGCAGCAAAATTCAGCAGCATGTTACACTCCTGTAACATGTGAAGGCGAAAGCCTGCTGCACACAGTAATATAATGCTCATCAGTAATTGAAAAACTTTCTTAATCTGTTATGCAGTTTGTATGTTATTGAGGAAGTTTTGCGAAAAGAAAATTTAGCATCTACTTGAAAATATTGTGCAAAGGAAGCATATTCTTTGAGAAGCCCGTAGGTTTACGTTGTAGCTTTGCGCCAGTTAACCCTTCTAGATTTTTTTTTTTTTTTGAGCATGACTTTTAAAAATCGAGTGCAACATGTCACGCAGTTTCATCGTTGCAGCTAGATAGTAAGGAGAAGTGGACATAAATTCTGAAATAAACCACAATGACCAGATTGACAATTCAAAAATTTTTATTCTGTAACTTAATAATTATTAAGTATACAGCATGTGTAATAAAATATTGTGGATATGAAGCCTGTCATTCTTTCAGGCTATTTTGCAAGACATTTCCAGCATGACTGCCGTGCCAATGCACTCGCCCTCTGCGAAAATTCGTATTACAGTAACTTCACCTCAGAAAACCAAATGTAGCGTGTGTTTGCAGAGGCGTGGTGTATGCAGAAGATACGACAATTCCTATATGCTGGCACTGTGCAATCATCATGGGCACAATTAAGAGCTGATGGCAGATAATCGGCCATTTTACACTTTAAGCATGGCTCTTTTCAACAGTCATTTGCACATGAGGTCATGAACGCCGCTTCTTACTGTGCGATGACATCAGTGCAGCGTATCATGCATAGATCATTTTGCTTTTCAGCGGTGACCGTGTTTCACCAGGTTATCACTTATCAATTTGTCGCTTGGTGCAACACATGCCTGTCATGCGGTCATGCTGTCAGATTTCTTGTTTACGCAGCTTTTACATGTAAAATGATGTCCACTATGTGCATTCAAAAGGAAGGATATGTGGAAATGCAGTTTGGTCATTCTAATGCGTATGTATAACATTTTCTAAAGCTTGCCAAGCAAGCCATCTTTTTCACACCTTTTTCTTCCGCCCACTCTATCTGAGCGCTTTTTAATCCCTCATCCCCTTCCCAGTGCACAGTAGCATGTAGGCGGATTTGCACACGTCAGCAGATATCTCTTTTAACACAGAGCTTTCTTTCTTTCGATCTCTACACAGCTTATGATGCGCTAGTACCATTTGATGACGGCCACATTGACGAGGTTATCACTCTCTAAGAAATGTTTACAGTGCTTTGGGTGTATTAATTGTCCCCAAACAATGATCGTCATTTGTCTTGCTTGCGTTTCCTTTCCTGGTAACGCGCTCCACTGGACAACAAATATTCGCAGAACGTCCAAGAAAGAACCAAACGTCCAGATCCAGCAAAGGACGTCTGAGGGACAATTGTATGTAATATATAAGACATGCATGACAGTGGGCCTCTTTGATTATCCGCCCCTGACAGTTTCGCACTGCCCAATGCGGTGCCTTCAGCCAATGAGCATTGCATGTGCAGTGTCTCGATCAGGCAGTCCTGGGGAGGTATTCTGCTACAGTCTACCTTGTGAACATGTCAGTTTCGTCTGCTGCTAAAGTGCTTATTGGCTGTGGCGGGTGGCGCGTGCTAATGCGCACCCCAGCCCAGCCAATCATAACTTCAACAGCAGACGAAATGGACATGTCCACTAGGTGGGCTCTTACAGAATACCTCCCCTGGACAGCCCGGGACGACAGAGGCCCAGTCTGGACTACTTTTTGTGCGAAAATGAAAATCCGTACAAAATTACCCGCAGACATGTATGTCTGGTCTTGTATTTCAAAGAGTTTTCTGCAGTGTCACGCCTGCAGAATTCTGCTAAGTGCGGTTGCTGCAGATTGTGTACTGCAGAAAGAAACGCGGAGTGTTGTGTACAGTGCTCAGCGATTGGAACGCGATACTCGGACAACATGGCGGCCGGCACTTTTTTTCGCCACCAGTGGGCGCTGGTGACATTGATGTCAAGTCAAGTACCAAGGTATAGACACGTTGTGCGGTGCGTGTGGAGAAGAGGAAACGGCTGAACACCTCATACTTTTCTGTAAAGGGCTTAACCCTACGGTGCAAAGCAACGGGGCTGATTTTTTCAAAGCATTGGGGTTTAGGGACAGTGAAGGCAAAATACTCTAAGCGGGTAGAAATAACCAAAAGGATTGGTGGCTAAAATCAAGGCAGGGGTGAAATTTCACCCACCACAAAGTACAAAATATGTTAATAGTCATGGCTAGGTGGCGTATGCTACCGCCCGATTTAAAGGGTTCAGCCTCATCCATCCATCCATGATGCATTTTTGTGTCGCATGAAAGCGAGAATCTTTTTGATGCATCGTAACTGCATTCGGCCCCCTCAGCGATCACCGATGGCGCAAAAAGCGCCGGCCGCCATGCTGTCTGAGTATCGTGTTTACTTGCATAAGTAGTGCCGCGACCGACTGGGGCGTAGTACAATGACTCTAGCTGATAGCACACAAATTGTCGCGTGAGCGCGGCAAATTTTATTTCGTCACTGCCCTTTCATGATAACTCAGCTGCGCGATATATGCCTGCAGCAACTACTGTGACAGCTAGACAATAGTGCACTTATATAATTGAACTTCAACACGCGCGTTAAAATATACCTACACTGCGGCGAGCACGGCACGAAATAACCTCTAGAACTACTTACATCACATTGGAACAAAATGCCAGCAGGTCCCGTGTCAAGGAATTAACTGGGAACTGGGAGAAGTTGCGCATACAGGCAACTAGATCTGCGCAACACTAAATAAAGTCTACAGTCGTACAGAACTTCGGTTCCGGAGAAGGCAAAGAAAAATAATTACCCCTTGCAGGATGTCCCGATGAAAATTCCACGAGCACACCATCAGATGCATGCTGCCCGAAGCTGCTTCCTTTTCGGTCCACTGGCATTCGCGAAGTGTTGGAATTACACCTGGCGGCACTTTCATCTGGTTGCGACTACAACGAGGGACGCAGCGCTTACGCTACTCCCAATAACGATTTGGTTTTAGCGCAACGTAGCCGAAACTAAACACATTTTCATGTCATCCGCCCCCACGCTATTCAGCGGACGCCGTAGTTTCGGAAACTCGGCATTCGAGCCTTTGTTCTGATTGATGGCCGGTCGCCAAAGATGGGAAAAGTGAATCATGTAAATGGATGGGTCTGCAGCGCCGGCCTGACCTCATTAGCGAAAGCGTTCGAAACCTGCAGGCTTCGTGGCATGTCCACATATTGACCCTTTTCGCGGAGCAGTTTGCTCTATAGGAACGAGATGGCGCTTTCGGCGGCGCGCCATACGTTGCCTCAGCGAATGCGAACGAATACGAAACCACTACTGCATATGCCCTGCTACTGTGCGATCTGCTGTCGGAAACGCAAGTGGGTGTTCGCCAATGCACTGTGCAAAATTCATGCCGAGGGATCGTCACAGCCATGGTGCACAGCACACATTGTTCGACAGTTTGGACAAATGGCGACGACCTTGACAATGAGTATCACTGCAGCTGTGGAATACTAGCATGCTTACTCGGTAATTCGAAAGTTAGGTTTCATTAATTGGCTACTCCAATTAACACTATGATTTGTGCTGCAAGTAGGCTGCACTTTTGATGTATTGTATCCGGCAAGACTAATTGCATGTAAAAGATGCATTGTGGGGCTATGAGCTTTTAATGGTGTAGCGGAGGACTGTGTATTAGTTCGTACAACTTTTTAATGCCAAATTATGAAATGACTTTTTAATTAGAGCAATGGCCTAGAGAGAAAGTCGGACAACAATACGAAGGCAACATGCAGACAATAATGTCACCTTAAAATTCGTTCACCAACATTTTGCTTCAGTGTGCTTGGAGAATAGTTTTTCCAGCCAATGTGGTTGAACATTCGTAGATTGCTGTAAATCAGAGATGACCAAGCTTGCATGCTGTTGAACTA
Organism: Dermacentor silvarum; assembly: GCF_013339745.2. Classification (NCBI taxonomy): domain Eukaryota; kingdom Metazoa; phylum Arthropoda; class Arachnida; order Ixodida; family Ixodidae; genus Dermacentor; species Dermacentor silvarum. The sequence goes on from NC_051161.1 coordinate 16,440,902, forward strand.
TGAAAGCTACTTCACAAGGACAGATAACAGCTCTATATGTGTATGGCCACGACAAGGTAATTCCCATTATTTGGCAACACTAACTGACATGTCATTTACTCAGTAAAATTTGCATATGAAAGTTTACATGTCAGAGGAAAGTTGAGAGCTTTGGAAGCTGTTACTTTAATTGCACTTGGAAGCTCCTCCTCATTGACTGCAATCATTTGCCTCTAGCTCGTGGACTCCTAACTAAATACATGGAAACGGAGAAATAGGTTTTCTCAGCAACCATTGCACTGATTGCGACGAGCATTGGTGCATTTAAATAAAAAATTAAAATCTAGTGACTGTGGAAGTGGACACTTGATTCAGGCCACCAATTTTTTAAAACAAATTCCTGGAAATTGCAAAATTGCCATGTATAAAGTTTACAACACTAACTCAGCAATAAAAAATATTACAATTGTGTAAACTGCACCTAATAACACATTCAAAGCAAACAAAAATGATGTGTTATACACCACTGTAAAATATACCACTAATATGTGAGTAGTACTTTTGCAAGACCCTCGTAAACATTGCAACAATTTCAAGTAAGCAGTAAATTTATAATAAAATTTGTCCTCTTTAGGTGCTCTAACATAGGCAGTTTATAGGACTGCGATATCCGTTTTTGATGCATAGTTAGATTTGTAAATTTTGTGTATAAATTTTGTTGGAACTTGCAACTTTTTATGAATTTTCGTAAAAAGTTCCAGGCCCTAAATCGAAATTCTGCTTCCTAGAGTCACTAGAACTGAACTTTTTCTCTCAAGTGCAACAAATTCAAATCGGTGCAGCGGTTGCCTTATAAAAGCATTTCTGTGTTTTGCATATATTTGAATAGCGAAATTGGAGTTGGCCTCGAGTGGTATATGCCTCTAAAAATGCAGAAACAATTTTTTGCTGTAATGTAGCGATTTAGTTAGAGGTAACAGTTCATTTAAAAACTTTAAAACAGCAAGAAAAAGACAGTATAGGTTGCAAATTATTGTCAATATTTCACTATGTGCTAACACTGTTAACCTATTTTACAATATAAAGGCAGAGTACTGCAACTAAAAGCTAGGAAGAAAGCTTTTAGCTCTCCTGTTTCTTTGCAAGTTGAGTAGTGAATCATGAAAGCAGATGTTACAAGTGGTTTATTACACTTTCAAACACTTTGCAATGCTTTCATTAAGAACATGACTCTATACAATGCACGCGAGCTCCTCTATAGTTTGTTGCACATGGTGCTCCTCCCTTGTTGCAGCAGACAGTACTGGTAACCCAGTAATGTATGCGATGCTGCCTTCATGTGCTTCATGGTCACATCAAAAGTTGATGGGCTTGCCACAGTAAGCAGCCAGGTTTGCTTCCCGAAATGCTTCAGAAACAGTCTGGAAGAAAAAAGGATGCACCACAGCAGATCAGTTAATTGATCATGAGTTTGGCAAATCAGTTCTGCAGAATCCCGCAAGGTGGAGCAGCGCCTCCTCTATTTTTTCAATGCCAGCCAGATGCGGCCGATCCAACCATTCACCGCCCTCTCCTATCGTCCTTTCCTACTCTCCCCCGTCGGCTAGCCTTCACGCCTGCTTTACAGTCATGGGGGAGAGTACCATCTGGGTGGCGCCTCACGATAGAAGTCAGAGAAACTAATCCTGACAGACGCGTGAAATAGCTGAGGGACGGAGCATCTACCGCATCTCCTCCTGAACAGCAGCGGCGCGCGCTCAGCCGCACACGTGACACAAGCAGTCGTACCATCTGGGTAACGTCACATTGCAGCAACTCACTGAACTAAGGCGCACCAACGGCTCCATTAGGGAGCGAGCGATTGCGCTGGCATTGAAATAGAGCAGGCGCTGGGTGGAGGAAGCTTCATCAAAAGGTGAAAAATTGTCATCTGCCCGAGTGTAGCACGAAGCTACAAAGGAAAGCCATACGGGTTTCTCAGAAAGAAAGCTCCACAGTTGAAGAAAAATTCATCCAGGTACGGGGATTGAACCCGGGACCAACGCCTTACCGGGGCAGTCATTCTACTATCTGAGCTAACCAAGAGGCTAGCAGATCGGAGAGTGAGGACGAATTAATAGACAACTCAAAGCACAGGGACATTGAACATGGCAAATCAGTTCTGCAGAATCCCGCAAGGTGGAGAAAGGTTCATGAAAGCTGTAGCTTGCAGAAACAGGATGGCAAAGCATAAGTTTTGTCAACTAGAATGAAGGTGATGCATGGTTCACTGTCATCTAAGTTGGCTGAATATTACACATCGAACAAGAGATGATATCCTGTAGCTGTTTACTTCCTGTGTCGAACTTCATGCTTGTGAAATATCAGTGCGAGACTTTATGTGACATGCTGTAATGAGACTACCGTAATGCCAAAAGGCTTTTGTATGAAGTGCATCGACAGGAGGCACTCAACGGGTCATAAGTTAGCATTATTTACGTCAGATTTGTGACTGCACAGCAAACTAAGTTATTGAAGTGTACTAGATTCCAGATTAACGAAACTTGGACAAATTGATTATGCATTCTGATAATCAGAACTATGTATTACAATATAATTTTGGCTCGATTAAATTTTTTTAAAATGACAACAGCATTCACATAATTAGCATCGTCCCCCAGCTCTGATTTCTAAACTTAAATGAACACCAAAAGTACCTCCTTGCATGCCAGGTCCACAACAATGAACTCAGCAAGGACTAAATTGCAAAGGTAATCTAATTTGCCCTTCATCAGTACCATCGTAAATTGACATCTGCAATGCTTGTGTAGCATCATTTATTAACACTGGTAGAATGTGACAAGACACTGTGATGCAAACTCAGCAAAGGCAGCAATGTGCAAAATACCACTGCCTAGATAAATATGGTATGGTCTAGTTATGAATAACAGCAAATCCCATGGCAGAACTCATGTTTCCACATAAAGGGACTACATACAAATGACAAAACACACTGCTTGGCTTTATGGCAGCCTTTGTAGTTCATAAAAGCAATGCTCTAAGCTCAACAAGTGCAGATGCATGTTTACTCTGAATACTGTAACTGCTACTATAGTTGTTAGGCCTCCTTGTTCAAGCTACCTGACAAAAGCTATCAAGAGTCAACTATAGTATTCATAGATACGTTTGCTTGCTATGATTATAAAGTCCAACAAAGTACCCACTCACACAGGTCACAAAAATAAAGACAAAAAATGTTCAGCAGGTGCAAATCAACTAAATTAGGAAGATATATTGGAGCAAGTACGAAGCATCAAATTGAGCCACTGTGGCACTGCATGCAAATACAGTCAAACCTCGATATAACGAAGTTCTACTTGAACCAAAAAACTTCGTTATATCGAGAATTTCGTTATATAAAGGTTTCGTTAATTCAATAGAACTAAGACGGGGAAATAAAAATATTTTGTTACATCGCGAATTTCGTTAAATAGAGGTTTGTTATAATCAAGGTTTGACTGTACAAGCATTCCCATGTGCAAGTATGCTTCCTTGGTAGCAGTGCCCACTAGAAAAAATTAAATTCTGGGGTTTTACATGCCAAAACCATGGTCTGATTATGAGGCACGCTGTAGTGGGAGACTATGGATTAATTTTGACCACCAGAGATTCTTTAACGTGCACCCAATGCACAGTACAAAAGGGTTTTTGCATTTTGCCCCCATCAAAACGCGACCACTGTGGCCAGGACTTGACCTAATGACCTCATGCTTAGCAGTGCAATGCCAATGCCATGGCAGGTGTGCAGTGCCCATGTACTAGTACCACAGTAGAAAAGGTAAGATACATGCATGGCATGCTGAGAATTGTGTGACAGCCTTCATCAAACGATCATCATCCTATTTATGTTTATGCAGACGATGTAACCTCGTTCAGAGCAGTAAGCTCTTTCAAATATTTTGCGACATTTCAAGTGAACACATTCCTTTTGAAAAATAAATAAAATGCCTTGTACAAAACGACAAGCCCTTAATTCTACAACTGGTCATGTGGCACATTTCGAACATTCATATTTCAGTAAAACTGTGTAGTCTGCACAAATAATTTTTTAAATAAGAACAAGGCTTCAGCCCCCTTTCAGGTTCATTTAAGCAGACTATACTACAACTGCAAACCAGGTTGGACATTATGTGAATAAAACAGTATGTGCACCAGGTTACCGTACCTAAGGCTTGAAAATTCTTAATCACAAGTAAAAATTTTCTAACGCCTCATAAACCTATAAGATGCAGCAGTTTAAAGGTGACATTTCCCACACTTGCATTCACACCCTTCAGCTCAATAACCAGTAGATTACAGGAACACAGCATGAATTAAAGCATTATGAAAGTGTTCCAAAGGAATGAATGTGTTCATAAGTTGTAGAAAGGTAGGCACTAAGTCCCCCATGGCGGTATGAGAGAACTCGGTACATATGCTACTCACGGGATGTGCGTGGCAAACCCTAGCAACATCCTCAGCAGATGCTCCATACTCCATTGCCAAGGCAGCTTCGTTGATGATCTCCCCAGCACACTGTAAAGCCCACAAGGGGTACTATTAATTGTTTGCATGGCAGCACAACTTGAGAACAAGCCAAAAAGAGAAAGCATTTGTGCAGTTCATTAAATTCTGCTGACCACCGCGCTGCTCCGATGCTTAAATAGAGAGAAGCATTATTGCGACAAAGGATTGTTTTGCTATTGAGTCCTCTATTAATAAAGCACAAAGGAAGCTTTAACCCTTTACCTCCAGTTGACGAGTATAGTCATAAAATTTTGTACCAATGTAACCAATGTAACCAATTGGTATGGTCATTATAAACAAAAATTTGTCACACAGCGAACCTATGACGACTATACTCATCCTATTGCATCTAGTAGTTGTGATTCCTGCATATGCCGGTCAGCTACGTGCAATTTTGCGTTCTCATCTTGCTACATCATCGGGCAACGCACAAAATCTGAAGAAACATATAGCAAGGCGTGGCATATACATATACCTAAATATATACGAAAATTTTCGCTCACGGACAAATCCGCCGATGCCAACATCAGATTTTCTGCAAAGTGGGGCCCTTAACGCCGCCGTGTTAAAAGCATCACTATAGCAAAACTATAAATGCAAACAAGGCGGAACAGTTGGTGTCAAAACCATGGAATGACAGTTCTTGTGTCTAACTTTTCATTTTGTTTGCACCACGCATGTGGCGTTCGTTCTTGTGCAGCCGTGCTCTCAGCAGACGCTGCTTTCCAATGGGAGAGCGAAGGCGACATTTCTGACAGTGAATAACGATTCGCGTGCCGAGGCAAACACCGCCTCGGGCACTGTGTTTCACCCTGCGTTCCGTTGCGTGTTTGCAGGTCACAACTTTTTGTTCGAATTGATTAAAGTTCTTTGCTTTTACGTTCAGTGAACGTTTAATATATATTGCCCTGAGTTGACTTTTGAAGTTTCCACTGTTCACGCTGTTGTTTCAACATGTTCAATAATGAGTTGTTTGACTTTTCCAACTTTACACATCGTTTATCGATTTCGTGCACAACCAAATGGTGGCCCAACAACTCACCCATCCAATCATGTGGCAACCCAGTATCCTGTCCGTCTGCTTGTCGGCCAGGATTTTCACAAAACCGTCTGTTTCATTGTTGGTTTTGGCACGGCTGTTTGCAGCCAGAGGGAACTTTCCCACCTTGTAGTCAACACCCTGTACAAATCAAGGACACATCCACTGACATGAGACTGATGTAGCAACGGAGCCACTACAGCTGTAAAAGGAATTCAGCCACATGAACCAATTATACCAATGACCTCACTTATTATGTGCTTACCATCCTCACGTGGAATCAATTATTTTTAATGATTCATGCATCTGAACTGTGTCGCAACAAGCCAAAACATTGCGAGACAGCAACATATCAGGTAGGTATGTTGCACTTTAAAGTTCATGTATGTATGGCCATGGTTAGGCTGTCATCGTATAACAAGCAATGCCTAACCTCAGTTAGCTTGACAAAGACTTATGACCAAGTGACTGGTTTGTCCAATAGCAACAACTTGGCTACATCATAACTACAACACAGCTGTGAGGGACACCGAGGGAGGCTCAAAGCTCATTTGGCCAGGTGGGCCTAGCTCTACTGAAATCTTAGCACACCGGCATTTTCATGTTTCACCATTATTGGAATGCAGCTGCTATGGTTAGGAACTAAAAAGATAACCTTGTGGTAACTGACCTCGTGACTTCTTGCTTGGCTGCAGTCACCCAGCCACTGATGCCTAACAGGCTCATAAAGGTTAAGTATCAAGCCAGCTAATGAGCCAAGAAAGGTCAAGGATTTAATGCTGTTTCATGCATGCAACCTGAACACAAATTTCCTGGCATGCAAGTCACTGCAAAAACATAATTCACGGAACATCATGAGTAAAAAAAAAAACTAGGCTGCTCACTTGGGACTTCAGATCTTCCTCAGTCTTTCCAATGAAACCAACTTCTGGATGCGTGTAGATAACTGACGGCACACAATTGTAGTCAATGTGCACTGGACCTCCCATGATACCCTCAACGCAGACAATGCCTGTACGTGCAAGGGAAATTAGTTGTTGATTACTTCTATTATTCATTATTAAGGCAATGGGCTCCACTACAAAAGAACTTGAAGAGAGGCAGAACCTTGTACAATCATTTAAAACAAACTTCATTTATTCAAAGCCTCGTATACATTGGCAACAACTTGATAGTCAAGAAGTGCTGCTAATTTTGAATGTTTAGAAACTACAATGACTAGCTGAAATGACCAAAAATTGCTTTTGATAATAAAATCTGGATGCAACCCAAGTTTCCATAGCTTTGCCTGGCAGTTTAATGTACTCATCAATGGCTGCAACAAAAATGTGTATCTAGAACATTGCAGCACAATACACATACAGCAAGTATGTTAAATCTAAAAGTTAGTACACTCCTACAAGTAAACTGTACACTTGGTGTAACTGAGTACATACAGACACTAACCTTCATCCTCTGCTTTGTGCGCCAGCATTGGACCAGGGACACAATCACCAATTGCATAAATGCTTTATGAAAGAAAGAAGCATTTGTACAAAATTACAATAAGTGAATAAGCAGTAAAACACACCTAAACAGTAGAACAGATGATGATGTTATTCCCTTCAGCATTCTTCAACTACATTTCTTGCTCACCAAAAGGACCTGACGCTTTTGAGTGAGCAGTGTTACAAGGTAAACAAAAGATATCAGACTGCAATATAAAATAAATAATAGAAAGAAACACAAACGTCTACCCTCAATGCCAACACAGGCACACACAAACTTAATATTTTTGAAATGAAACATTTGGCTTACAGATCTTTCAGCGATTACTGGGCATCTAGTTTCCCCCACAGCAAGCTCATAAAAAAGGAGAGACGCTGACATTTAGCCATATATCAGGGGCTCTGAGAGAGGGACCAGCACAGTTTGTAGATCTTTCATCGGGCAAGGAGAAAAGGGCGCGCCGCAAGCCTTTCCTCCTCTCTGGCTTGTGCGAGGTGGCGCGTTGCTGCGAAATTATTTGGAGATGTTATAGCTTGTTCTCCAGGAAATTGCAGTGATGACTAGTCATACAATGTCGCGGGGAAACCACTGCGTAGCCCTTGGGTGCAGCAGTAACTACAGTATGGAAATTTCTTTTAGCTGCACAAATATGCAACAAGCATCATTAGCCGCAGTGTGTACATCGTATGAACTATTTTGGCTGCATCAGTTTCCACTCAATGAAGAGCAGCGGTGCCTGCAAATTGCCAGAGTGAATGGGAAAATCTTCTATGTGATCACTTGGCGTGAGAACTAAAACATAAAAGTGCCCGTGTACAACCCAATGCAACCCTAGAACATGTAAGCACCAATTGTCATAGAATATATATGTGAGCCACTGGCATCATTCTCGCGCATTTAAAGTCTACTATGCTATGTGTATGTTAGCCTCCTGTATGAGGCCGATGGCGTGGCTCAACTCAGCAATCAATGCGGTTGGCTAACCAGCATGATACATATAGGCCTTGTGCTTCGGCATTGCCTCTTTTCTCTCTAAAGCAGTAATATCCAAAGGGAATCGAATAGAAAAAATGCAATGGCTCTGTGAGGATGTAATTTCCCGGGTTAGTACACAGTAGAGGTCGATCCAAACAAATGAAAAAAAAAGTAAATAAATAAAAATAATTTTAAAAAATCGGTTTTCCTCCCTTTCAGCCCTGTGAAGTTTGAAGCTTGCCTAGAATAGTCAATTGGCCAATTTGGTTGCCATCTTGCAAAAGCAATATCATGGGCTAACGCCACAATAAGACCACGTATGGCGATGCCTCATGCTCGACCCATGCGCTATGAAATAAACAATCTATAACCCAGCAGTTACCACTTTTTGGAAGCTCGTGCAGTCCACAGCCTGTCGGGGTGGTTCACACTGTACGGCATGCTGTTATTGCTAACCAAAACTCTTTTATTCGTTGGTGGAAAACACATCCAATAAACGAGGTAGTTGCACAATGCATCTACAGATGACAATTTGAATGCTTGTCAAATAAACAGCAGAACTTATTCCGTAGCGGGAGGGTACCCACACTGTTACGATGGTCGTGTATGTTAAGTCTTAACTACTCATTGCTGCTAAACCACAGCATTGAATTACACAGAGAATGATGCAGTAAGGGCACATTCGTGAAACAATTTTTAATAAATAGACAACTAATCTTTGAGGTCGAATGTAGGCTCAAACACGTGTGCACACATTGTGCTGGGTGCTCCATCCGCCTCACCAGCAGAAAAGACTCGGCGGACAATGCCAAGTTCAATCACTTCAGTACGTCTCACAGAAACGTTTCCAACGTAGAAGACGACACATCATACTAAATAGATTGTACGAGCAAGAAAAAACCACCAGCAACTACAGCCAAGCGTATACCTGGCATACAACATGGAGCGTTTGCCCAAGCCAGCATGCCAACAGCTCACAGGCTGCGAATATGGCAATGCCCATGAAAAAAAAAAAAAAGTCTACAGTGGAATCTCGTTGATCCGATTTTCACGGGAACCGGAAAATATAGCGTATCCCTCGACAATCCTATCATCCAACCGAATCATATTATCGGGAAAAGGAGAAGAAATGTATCATCCCGAAAAATGTATTACGCAGAATCGAATCAACGAGGTTCCACTGTATACCCCCCATTAAAAGTTTGAATAGTAGGAACACCTCAAGAATGCAGAGGCGCCTGAACTTTACTTTGATGAAGAACACTGCAGATTTTTGCCAGGATGCAGAAGCTGCTTTAAGTGGGTGTTGACAAAAGCAATTTAGTAAGAACTTTATGAAAAAGCAGTAACTATGTCTAAGGTCCTAGCCGTAAAGTAAGGAATGTTGCTCACAGTTTTCACAGAGAAATGACCAAAACTATTATATATGTTCAAAGATTTTTTGATCATATTGAAAGAGTCATTTTCTCAACAAAGGCAATGCCACTATTTGTTTGGAAAAGTGTCCTTGTTAACAAAAATTACTAAAGAGGAACCGTCAGCAAGTCTGTATGCCACTCCACTTGCATCACTGATGTATGTAATGCTTCGAAATATTTCCACCTTAGGTTTTGTAGGTCTTCATGCTGCTTTCAGCAGCTGACAACAAAAATTTACATTCTTGGATGCTTCGATCACTCACTCACAAGTCACCTATGCAGAAAAGTGCCAAGCATGCCACTATTACCATGTTCAGCAAGAACAAAATGCAACAAGATACTACTCACTTGGGGATGCTTTGTCTGGAAACGAGAATTGACAGTGATACGGCCACGTTGGTCCTTCTGTATGCCCATCTCCTCTAGGCCAAGGTTATCAGTGTAAGGTCGTCGACCAACACACACCAGAAGGACATCACATTCCATCTGGGGGGAAAAAAAAGGGGGGGGGGGGGTCATACAAATTTGCATGCCTGTCCCCAACTGCCCTTTAATAAACTGTATGGGACATCTCAGTCAGTTTTGCCATAAAGTAAAGCTTTCACATCTTGTTCCTTCAACCATGATATGTTGGTCAAAGCTCATCTTCAATATAAAGTACCTTTTTTTTTTTTTTTAACTGCTGGACGATCCTTCAACTAACTTTGGTAAGTAGTAGCTGCTGCCTGCGATACCACATCAGCTGCTTCGTGGATTGAAAAACATCTTTATCACAAACGTTTCATTTTTGTGGTGTTCATTAGTAAAATAACAGCTTCCTATTAGAGAAATGTAGTCTACAAAACGACTTTGAGCCAGCATTTCCATTTGGTGTTGCATTAAAGAATTCCTTTGCTTAAGGCAATGCCAATTAAGCTCACAGAGGAGGACACGGTAATGACTTACATCTTCCTTCTTGGAGGGGTCTTTGACGTCTTCCACGCTGACTTTGATAGTGCCACCTGAGCGAGTGGCGCCCATCACTTTTGTAGCCAGCTTGAACTTTAAACCCTGCTTTGTAAGGATGCGCTGGAAGCCCTTGGAGATCTCCATGTCGATGCCCATGCCCCCGATGTGGCCCAGGAACTCCACAGCTGTTACTTGAGCCCCAAGCCGAGACCAGACGGAACCCTGTTTTGCACAGTTATGCTCATAAGACAAAAAGTGACCCTAAAGTTTCAGAAAAATGACACTATTCCGCTTCAATTTATGTTGGGTCTGCCAGATCTAATGTAAACCTAGTCTGGTATAATGTAGGCAACCGCTTTCGGTTTTTTTTTCTTATTGTACACCACTCATGACTGGTCAATCCTTGATGGTGATGTGGGTGGAGAGCCGCTCGGACCAGGAAAAGAATTGGCTTAGAATTATTACGTTATTGTGGCCATATACTCACATGCACTCAATATCTAATAATGGAGAGAAAAAAAACTTGCTACTGCCCTATGAGATAACACAAGCTAAGCGCTACGAGGCATGCTGTTTGACATAGGTATATGTGAATGCTAGACATAAGAAAATACTTCTCTCTGCTCTGTATTTGAAAGGGTTGTGCGCTATGTATATTCCATTCCATTTTATTTTCCTTCGTGAAAAAGGAGGGGACGGGACTAAAAGTCGCAACAGCGACTTGACAGAGGTCCCGACTCCCTGTTACATGGCAGTACAGCTGTCGCAGAGAACGAACATCGTTCATAGATAAATACTTTAGACACTGATCACAGGCAATATGCATACAAGAACATGGTTTTACATTGCACAGACAAATAGAAAACAAAAAAAAAGCTTCATTCAAATAATACAGTAAGAAAACACTGCTATTCTAGGAAAGTTTGTCCCGACAAAAACACTTAATGGCTGTAGTAGAAGCGCACAGAGGATCAAAATCCTCCCTGAATAGTTTATTTATTAGTACAGGCACCGTGTAACGCAATGATTGTGTATAACCGTATACTCTGGTGGTGGGCACAGCCCATGGTTCTTTGAACCTAGTATTCCTTATACACGGATATTCTTTCAATTTCGCTAACGAGAGAGAATAGTTTTCATTATAACGGAGGAAGCATTTGTATATCATCGTTATTCTGTAGTCAGCGTTATTCTGTAGTATATGGCAGCATGACATCACTATTTAGTTTAGTCAAACATGGAAACAAAGCGACACTGGTGCTTAAGTAGCAAATAACAGCGGCACAAATACATGTGTAATTTAAAGAGTGATTATAAGAGAAATAAATTATATGTAATTCAATTTGCATACAGAGGTGCATTCCTAGCAAAATGATGCCGAACTAATGTACCATCTCTCCAGAATTATGTGTGAACTCGTGAAACCAAGCTATAAGAGGCATTTCCTTTTCTACATTAATTAAAAATTTGGGGGCTTTAAGCTCGAAAACCACAATATGATTACAACGTAGTAAGGGACTTATGTCGTTGCGAGACACTCCATATCAATTTTGATCACCTGCGGTCTTTTAATGTGCACCGAATGCACAGTACACAGGTGTTCTGGCATTTTGCCCCCATTGAAATGCGGCTGTCGCAGCCGGATTTGATCCCACGCCCTCAAGCTTAGCAGTGCAACGCTATGCCACCACGGCGGGGTCCTTTCTACATTTGTCAGCTTGTATGACACAGGTGTCATTCATTGAGTATTGTGTCTAAGGTGCATTTAGTGAATGTTTGTGCTACAACGAAACATTGCAATGTGAATCTTTTAAGCATAAAATGTGGTCTGTCTTGCTTTTTCCAATTCACATTTAATTCCGGCATGACAGGTTGTCAAACTGAATAACAGCTACACAAACTGAAAGAAAATGTGCTTCAAGAGTTGGCAATTTCAAGTTACTTTACAACTGCTCACATTTTTAGTTTCCAAAGTAAGCATGTGAAATAACCACGTTGCAACCACACACCAGTTCAAGTCCAATTACACCAGCGCCGATTACAATCAGCTTCTCTGGCACTTTCTTGAGACTCAGGGCACCCGTCGAGCTCACAATGGTGTCTTCATCCACCTGCAAGAAAATTAGGTTCATGTGCAAAGCACATGCATTTACCGCAACTTAAAATGCTTAGCGTTGCCTATGTTCATTTCATTCACTAATACCATCAGCCCAGGTAAGGCTGTTACAGGAGTGCAAGACATTAGTATAGCGCACAGACAAGAAAAAAACATTGTGCACAGAAAGGAATGGATTGCCTCAGATGTGCCAGTCAAAGGCACTAAGAAAAATAGGCACACGGACATCTACAAGAAATTCTGGAATCTACAACAAATGCAGGAACTGCCTTAAATACATTAACGACATCATACAGTACACTATGCAGCACAAATGAACAATTTAGAGCACACAATATATTGTACAAAATACATAGGCAGGACAATTGCCCTTAACATCATGAACAGTTGTTGGAAAAAAGCCTTCACTATGTCAAGAAATGCTCTTTTAAAATTTCAATGACAAACTGTAGAAATGACAAAGCATGTAGAACATGTCTAATACAAATTTTTTTTGTGACAATCTTGCCTTGTGGATGCAAGGATCCCATTTATTCTGAATGTGCCCAAACTATGCTGTACCTTTAATCTGCTTGGAGGTATCGAGGTTTATAAGGAGGGAGGTATTGTGCGTCCTGTTGAAGTTCCTGGAGCACACAGACCTAATTTCATAATTGACCACATACACCCTACATGGGGCATATATAAGCAGAGCAATGCCGACATAACCCTGGAAGGCTAACTTTGCCTGCGCACATGGAACACAATCATTCACTACTCACCCCACTTTAAGAGGAGCACTGACACATTTTTAAAGTTGTAGATGCTCTTTCTCATAGTTTTTGCACATATACCTATGAATAACATTTATCAAGCATAAATGATATGACACACGAAATATCTAAACTTGACACTAAAGTTTAACTCAAAATGCCGGACAGAGTGTTATTGGCAAAATTGGGACATCATGACATGCAGCGATATTTGTCGCCGTTGTGTAGCAACAAAGCTACGTAGGATGACATTGCGCACAAAAAAAAAAAAAAAACAATAGTGCTTCATGCCTTTCTTGTGGCTGCACTTGAGTATGGTAACCGCAGTGATTGCAGAAACAGCAAGCCAGTATATAATGATGTCATGACGCCCCCACAACCTGAATTCCAAAACTCAAAACTTGTTCATAAAAACAATTAGTATTGTATTAAATTATTTAGGCCACTCTTACTCTTGCCAGTATTCTTTATAGAGTCTAGAGTGCTTGGACGTTATTTGTTGAATAAGTTGAAAATGTGTCAGTACTCCTTTGAACGAACAAGCAGTCACTTTCCGTTGTTAAATAGGAGAAGTCTGCCAGCTACAGGTGGTGGTGAGCAGCCTAACACATTGCAACAGTACAGTGTTGCCTTCAGCTAAGATATTATGGTTGGGAAAAGTACTACAACGGTTCCACAAAGAAAAATGTGAGAATACTTACTGTAATCCCTGCAAAAGGTGTCACTTCTGATCCTGTAGCAATCAGGATATTTTTGGTCTTTACAACTTGAGACGAGCCATCACGCTTAAGTGCGGTGACTTCATTTTTGCCAGTAATCTTGCCGTGAGCCTGGATGTGTGTGACCTGCACCAATGAAATCAGGAACAAGACACTGGGTGCTGCTGACAGTCTGTTTCCTATGCTTAGGCTAATTACAACAGCATGCTTTCAGAGTTGTACTTACCTTATTCTGCTTGAAAAGATGTGCTATTCCACCAGTGAGGGCTTTTACAGCTGAACTCTTTTGTTCCATAAGTTTTTCAAGGTTTAGACGGACATTGTCAACTATTTGGTGTGCCATGAGAAAAAGAAAAGTGCAAACAGCTTTTCCAGTCAGTCAACGTTGGGACCATGTAGAAAATGTGTTTCTTAACATTGTTATCTCATTACTTTGCATTATTGTCATCACACTAATGCAGTGGTGAATAATTCAGTATGACTGTTCTGCTTGCTAACTTAGCATAAGCACTTCGAACTGGCAGTACAATCACACTGCTTTCATTTCAATAGCTTAACTAGCATTACTAAAACCAAAAACAGCGCATAGAATGAGATGAGCAAGTGATCGAGACAAACACAACACTGCTAAAATCGACTACAGGACTTAATATATACACAACCAAATGCCTGTGGGTACACTCCAGTACAGTGCACTTAGTAAAATGTACATTACTTAGTAAAATACACAGTGCAGTCCATTCACAATGATACCACTTTTAGCTTCATCGTGATACAATGCTACATGGTTACAACAAATGGGTTTTCGAACTCTAGTTATCATCATAAGCAGTGTGTTGCGGTTACTAAGGCAGATGTATACTGCAGCATAAAGCTTAGTTGATAGCAACAGTATACCTAAGAATTGTTACAGCTCCCCGAGACTTTACAACTACCAAAGATGTTGGCCCACAGCTGTCCTAACTTACAAACAATGCTGGAGAATATTTTTACATGCTGCATGAGTGTTTTCAATGGGTGATCACCTTCAATTCCTCGGTTCTTGAAGTCGCTCGAATGTGCCATATGGTAGAGGTGTGAGTTGTGCAGCAATGCTTTGGAGGGAATGCAGCCCACATTGAGGCAGGTTCCACCCAAGGTGTCATCCTTTTCTATACACGTAGTCTGCATGAAACGGCACAACGCCACATAAGACGCGGTGCCGAGAATATAAAGATGTCCAAAGGCATGTGTAAGATTTGGTTACCTTTAATCCTAACTGTGCAGCTTTAATTGCGGCCACATAACCACCAGGACCACCACCGATGACAACCAAATCTTGTTCCTCTGCAATTCGATCACGTTCATTATCACACACATATCCAAACGGCAAGACGCATCATGCAACAAACAAATATTAACTATAAAGCATCTACAAATCTAATATGGGTTATATATATATTACAGCGAGGGTACGTTCTGGAAGTGGGAGACTGTTTACAAACGCATGCGAGAGCGATAAGACATATCGTGGGAACGGGAGACGTAATATGTGTACACGTCCAGCCTCAGGACTTGACTGTTGTGACTCCAAGTAAGTCTTTACCTGTACTGCTAGAGTAGTTCCGGTGGTGTGACGTCTGGACACCGGGTACCGCGATGCCCGTACACGCTGACCTTTGCAAGGTAGAAGCCTGTGTCCGTGCGAAAACATGTCAAAACCGACACAGCCTGCGGCAAACTGAGAGCAGAAGTTCAAGTATGCAGCAACAGATTCACGTATAATGTCGATAATGTGGCTGACTTTTTACAGAAAGTCAACAAGCCCGACGCGACGCTCTACGACGGAATATTCATGGACACGCACCGAGACCACCTGGTCAATTTGTTACGAATGTAAATAAACACACGTTACGCGTGGCCTATACGCAGTATGACATACGTAAAGACCATGAAGCAATAATCATTTACAGTTTGAGTGAACACATAAGGCACCGGTCAAAAGCACTAACGATTTCGGTCTGCTATCTTTAGGAAGGTGCATCAGAGCATGCTTTGCCAATGCACTCAAGAACTCGGCTAGCGTCGCCCGTAACAACCGCTGAGGTTTGGCCACGCTTTCTGAAGTGAATTTTATGCTCACCCTTAGAGCTGGAATTAACCTCATCCACAAGTTTGACTGCATACTGTATTTTCGCACGTCTTTCGATGCGGGAAGGGCAAACAGACGGCAAAATCGACCGACTTCGGCGGCAGCGCCACTTAGCAGTGAAAAACTTAACTGCACTTTGACTAAAAATAATTTTGTGCTCTGGTGAACCTTTATTGATGGTCTCTGTATTTGTTACTAAAATGCATTAATATGTATATATTTTCTTAACCTTATAATTTATCTCGACCGCGAAGTACGTGGAAATTTAGCACTGCTATTCGGAGCGCCAGCAGTGCAAGCGCGTTATTAGAGGGCTGGTAGGCAAAAGAAGCAGACGACGTCTACGTCGCTACCAGAACGCTACAATTTTATCTAGTGTGGCCAATCCCCCTCGTGGGTACGAGCCATGTTTTGAGGCAACAACAACAACAACAATTAAACTAAACCGACTGGACTATTCAAGAATATAGAGCATGTGATATGGTCTGTGTTACAGCACACCTCGTCCGAAATGTTCCAACACGGCACGTTGTTTGCGTTCAAGTTTGCGCAGTTGATCACTTCTTAACTAAAGCCCCTTGATCGACGCTCTTCCGAGCTTTCTTGCGGAAAACGTCAGGGAGAGGCTTTATTCGAACCTTTTCAGCAAAGAGGCGCCTAAAAGTTCTGTTTGGCTGTTATCCAAGACATTAAAGCTAAGCTTCTGTTTAAGCGATGTAGCTGTAGTGGCAAATGCATACTAGCTGAAAGTGAGCTGCAATAATTAGCAGCAGCATGTATAAATATTGCTGCAGGCTCCGAGCTTTATAAGTTTATTTTGAAGCGAAATTCGATTTTATTCTAATCATCACAGATGATGAGGGCAAAGAAAGGATCCTATATGTTCATATGCGCATAAATTATTTAGTGCTGAAATTCGCCATATCAGCAGAATATTGTTCTAGCAAGTGCTTTCCCGATTTTATTTTATTTATCGGGAAATTTATTCTAAGCATCCCTGAAACATCACAGATTTGAACATAGTGATCTGACCAACATTTGCCAGCTGAACCAGCAGACCAACAGAACCATGCCCATAATATATATGAAAAAAAAGAAAGAAAAAAAGTTCTGATGTCAGCACTGACAAAATAATATACTGGTGCTGTCAAAACTTGCACATTTGTTGTCAGCCCGGCGAAATTCGGTGACCGAAATTTGTTGCAACTCCCCTTGAACACCACTCATATGCCGCATGTTACATTGAAAATTACTCAGCTAGCATATTCATCTGAAAGTACGAGAAACCATTAGTCAAGGTAAATTTCACTGATCAGTTCAGTAAGCGTGTGCAAGGCAGCTTTTAAGCTGTATTGCAAGAATACGGATAGCTTGG
Source organism: Dermacentor silvarum (assembly GCF_013339745.2). Classification (NCBI taxonomy): domain Eukaryota; kingdom Metazoa; phylum Arthropoda; class Arachnida; order Ixodida; family Ixodidae; genus Dermacentor; species Dermacentor silvarum. The sequence goes on from NC_051161.1 coordinate 16,458,387, forward strand.
TTGGATATAGCATTAATTGGGTTGCATTATCGTCTATGGAATGTTACTCAAGCTCAGAATAAAACAAACACTGCCAGAGTCCTCAGAAGTGACCAGTTGAACACCATCCAGAATCAAGGTTGGTTTTTTAAGCTAGATATTAGCGTGCAGTAGTGATAGGTAGTCTGTGACACATCCATCAAATGATGATGGGAACTGTTATCATAAGGTTAAGGGCAATAGTGAGATATTCTTTTGTTTCATATTCTTTTAGTAGTGGAGACGGGACTCTGTCAGCAGTGTAGTAGCTATGCAGCTACACCTTGCTTTCAATATAAAGCCAGACCAGCGGCGTACCAACTATTTCTCGAGTGGGCGGGCAAACTGCAGAGGCTGTCACTATCTCTCTGTCTCTCATTTTACTTGGTGTTTAAGTCTACAGCACAAATGTATCGCTAGTTAAGGTAATAGTATTGTCGAGGTTCTACAGAACGAAGTACAATCAACACAAATTACTCTCAATACTAAAAAACAAAGAAAGAGAGCAGATGTGTGTGACCTTGGAGCATTACAACTCGATTTCCAGCAAAGCTGTCTTTTTTTTTTTTTTTCGAATAAATGTTTCAGTTTCCTGTAATTATATCGCATACTTTAAAAAGTTGCCCATATATGACTGTTCCATTTGAAACCTTGTCCCCCATGTAATGCTTTGGAGCACTTTTCGCAGGCGAGAGAGAGAGAGAGAGAGCAAGGAGAGGAAAGGCAGGGAGGTCAACTGGAAACCTATACGCATCCCGTATGATCCATAAGAACACAAGGGAAAACGAGGGTTTAGTAATTATCAGCAACACTTGCATTTAAAGCAGGAAAGTGAGTTACACAATGCACTGTGCTTAAAATTCTACCTATTTTCATGGAATTTCAAGTCCGTATTTCTTGCAGTTGTTTTAGGAGACTGGGAAAGCGACAGTATGACATGTACACTGGAACACTTCAATTAGGTACCCATCTACAAAGGCTGTAATGAACTTACACAGAATAAACATTTACCGCTTGTCACTCAGAACATTGCTTCCTACTTCTAATTAATATAAACACTGTGCCCCACATAGTTTACCTTGTATACTGGGGGGCAAACGACTAAATGCTGTGTATAAAGCCCCCCCCCCTTTCGGTAGATACACCTGTGAGCCAGACCCATCCAAGACACAAAACGATGAAATGTTTTGCCCAATGTATCCCAAGTGTTTCACATTGTTCAACTTACTAACGTTTTGGTTGTGCTAATATGGTTAAAGAAACACAAATGAGAGAGGAGGAGGAGGAAATGGCTTTATTTTGAATTTTGAGCACTTGCATCAGGACATAATAATGATTTTCTTGAACTTTTAGCATGACTAGAACAATTTAAATCAAAATACACATACTCTTTAATTCAGGGTGACTACAAGTCAATAAATAATATAAGTGAACACGAAGTGGGGCAGGTGCATATTGAACGACATGAAGCTTAATGACTGACTTGGAATTGGCGGCAAGGTGACCAGCTCCGGTTGTTGTAAGTGAACTTGGGCTTGCTGCTTTAGCAGAGTTGCTTGTAAAATTCACTTGCTTACCACGGATTTTTGGGCTTGTTTGCATTAAAGTTGTTTCATAAAAAAAAAGTTATTTTACAGTTGGCCTGGATTGGAGCAATCACTTCGGTTTGTAACTACTAAAAGCAAGAAGAGTGCCTCAAAAGCTATTACCATAGCTGCTTAGAACAAGGCAGTGTTGTATTTGGTAATGGCAAGTTTCTCTGTTTAATACATTCAACCACATTCTAAAGGCATGTAAATTATAGAGCATGGAGTTTCCTTTAAATTCAGGTGAGCCGGACATTTAAATGCACTTTTATTTTTTAAACATGCCACTTGCGTCAAGCTCTTTTTGGAAAAGCTTCTCTGTTTTTTGGGGGAGGCTTTTTCTTTCTTTCCTTTCTTCAGAAGGTTATCCATTCCTTGGCCTGAACTGGTTACTTTGATGAAGGGGTGACACTACGCACACATGTCTCCAAACACAAAGTGGGATGTTGCACAGGGCCTTTAGTGGAAAAAAAAAAAAAAAGCGATAGCGCTCAACACCAAAGTTTAACCAACACTAACACATGAGCAAAACAATGAGCACAAAACAAGCACTCCTCCTCGGTGTTTTTTGACGAATGTGAAAGTAATGTTTGCTAAAAAAAGGTGACAAGGCTTGAAACACATGTTCAAACATTAAATCAATGTAACCACTGTAGACACGGATGCTCTGCTGTCTTAGCAAAACTGAGCAGTGCACAACAATAAACAAAGATGCACAATGTAGCAGAGTTCAATAAAAATCACAACTCCTCAAAAGCTCAAACGTGAGCACCAGGCAAGTTGCCATACACACTTCAATCAATTTTGTTCAAATACATAAGAAACAAAGCCGCAAAAGGTCAAAACATCAGTTTAGAAGGGAACAAAATGGTAGGAACATGCTTAACAACCAATGGTCAAACAACGCTAAGAAAACTAAGCATGGCACGTTAGGGTAAAAGTTCACAACCAAAGTATACCCCTTGTAAAACGCAGTAAGAAATGTGGTTCACATTTCCGAAAAAGTGTTACATACTTTCTGGGGAAAAAAATTCACCAACACTTTCATGCAAATGGCACAACAGAACAAGGTAGGAAACACGTAAACCAATGATAAAGGTAAAAAAAACATTGTAAAATCATGCGAAATACCCTAACTTTCAAGTGCTATGCTGTCTACCTGATGAAAATAGCAATTGAGCAGACACTAAAATGTTTTTACTTTTCGATAAAATAAACTCTTGTTGCAACTGAAATGATTAATTCGGGACACAGGACTTGCCCTCCATTTCAAACACTGTTACGATTACCAACAAGATGTAAAATAACCCGCAACAAGTGTAACCTGGTCTGTTATTTACAACCATGCCACTGCCTCATAAAACTGCTACCATTCCACACATGAAAGGGACCCCAAGGGCTGCTTGTGAAAACTGCACGTCCTTATCTACAAGGCTTTGTGGCTCCCATCATAATATCAAACATGGCAATTTGTCATGTTTGTCCTGACATGTCTGCTCTTGTAACATAATGTAAGCTACAAGAGCGGGCAGAGTGCAACACCTGCAATTCCCGCGTTGCTTATTCAGTTCAACGTAACCAGACCAAATTTCCCTTTTTTAATCTCTTTCGTTTACAGGTCTGTGAATATGCTTTTTTCTGCCGTACAAAGAGACTTGCCAATGACGGCTGCCACCTTTCATGACGGAACAGATAGCAATATCATGAAACGAGATGGGTGAAATGTAATGCAGGATTGAAGGAAGGGGCATCATAAGTGGTTAGAGGAGGGGGGGATGACAGTCACTGCTTTACCAATGCTCTGTTTAGATAGAGAAGCAAAGGCAACCACTTGCCCAGTCCTTCCATCCCCACTCCTGACACTGCTGATAAAAACAGAAAATGGAGGCCAGGAGTGTTCTATCTTCTTTCTTAAATTTACACAAACATATTTTGTTCCAATACCTTCAATGAAAGTTGCTTATAGCTTTTTGGGATGTGAAAATCAAAAGGCCGCAAAAAATAGAAGTCTGTAAGAACTGGGCAACACGAACTGTTTTCACATGCAAGGAGTGAACTTTTCTGACCTCCCAGCGTTTAAAATATACAAGCTTAGAACAATATGGATAGGTTTTACTGGAGGCTTGCACTGAATATCTTCGTGCTTTTGCCACGCAGCTGTTTCTCTGGAGAGAAAGACAATAAGTGATTGGTTTTAAAACATACTGGCAACATAGTTAAAAACGCACACACAATTGATCTGTGCAGTTATACATCTCTATGTTTCGAGAGGCAACACCTCTGCAGTGATAGCTCCCTGTCTTACAAAACATGCTAAATGTCTTCGTAAACTTTTACCCAGTGCGGTAATGAAACAGTTGGTTTCGGAACATAAAGCTGTTTTCAGCTGTTTACTGATGTGACCAATTTCTTGGTTGAAGTTTGTCTGTACATATTGCCAACACTCTCCATAGTATCTGTCCATGCTTGTCAACTCCAAGTTTTATAAGCATGAATAAGTGTCGGCACAAGGTAAAGACAAGATTGTTTTATCAGTTGCGTTAAAATGCATCTTCTTGGTGCCACTCGGAGCAAAGAGGAATACCTCCAGTATCCAACAAAAAGGAAGACAAAAGAAACTTGGGCCGGTTTATTTGGTGATCTGACTCTGTGGAAGTGGCATTTAAAGTAACTAGGGGTGTGGGAATATTTGAAAATTTTAAATACTAGTCATACATATATGTTTTATTATTTGTATTCAATTAAGAAACCATGTATTTGAAATTTTTTGAAAACTTGATACGATACGAATATTATTCAAAACAAATCGAATACATTGCTGGCAGTGTGGGAGCAGACACAATTCTTTATGTTTGCTGCTATGTACTTTCGTATTTCCTTGTCGTTGTTTTACATCAGTCTTTGTGATCTGTCATATTGTTCTTTCTTTCCTCTTCACTTCCGTTTTTCCTTTCTTCAATTTCTGTTTGTATACCCTACTCCCTAAAAAATTTTATATTTGCACACCCCTAAAAGAAATACATCCTTGTTACAGGAAACGAAGATGGCATAAAGGTGATATGCACACAAGCCACAGAGTACACAACCAATGACACAGGTAGTCACTTAGGCCATTTACATTAGGAACTGCAGCAATGCTCAAGGAAAGGGCACTGCTACAAAAGTCATCCTCATCCACGCTACACAAAATGAAATGTCACGCTCACACTCATGGTCAAAATAGAAAATTTGCAAACCAAGTGAGAATGTGCTTCTATCTGTTGTCTCACTGTTCACATACATTGCTTTCTCTTCCGAAAGTACACCATATAATGCAACATGTGCAAACGTGATGTGTCAGTCACCTGTATTTGAGCTTTGTTGTTTCATAATGACAGAATACTATCCAAGTTTCATGTGCAAGAAACAACAGGAAGAGGAAAGCAATGAAAGTAATCAGGATAGCACAAACACTGACTGAATATCAGGTGAGCTGAGCTGTTTGTGTTTCTGCCATGTTCAGCATCACCCTTATTCATTCAAGGCTGTATTCTCAGACAGGGAGTTTTCTTAATGCTCCAAGTCTCCCATCCAAGTGAAATAAATTATTTTGCCCTTTTTTTTTTCTCAAAAACATGTAACATCACTTCAGTCATTTTCATCAAACCAAGACAAAAATTATGAGAAAAGCATATGTGAATGACAATGACAACTGCTAGCTAAAGGGCTGTGTAGTTTTCAATGTGTTGCCTCGAACGGCTGCCAGGTCGCTCGGACGAGACAGATGCCGCACTCGGTCGCCCGTAGCCCTGAGTGTGCAGGGGATGGTGGTGGTAGTAGTCAGACGGGTCATGCCTGCTGTAGTTGCCACCTTCAGTAACGCTGCTCGGCCTCGCGTAAAGCCGTCCCTCGTACCTCGGTGGATGCATGCCGCTGAAACAAGAGCCAACATGGTTTCATCACACATCGTCCGCTAGACTTCCTTCACCCGTCTGCTACCAAAACAAGTGCTTACTTCTGGATCTTACCTACAACTTGCTTTTGCAAGACATATTTATTATTCTTCAAGAAAGTGCAGTTAAAATGTGAGGTCGCTGGAATCAAAAACGTCTGCGACAACTCTAGAACATCACAAGAAAGGGCTTCCTCATGCAAGCTATCTGTGCCCTATGATAGCTAGATATGAGATGCCCTCTATGAGGGCTCCCATTCACAACTACTGATAACAGTTGCGGTAAGATGCACAGGTTTTGCCAAAAGTTTCAAAGCGACTATGTAAGCAACCAGGGCTGTTTCCATGCCATGTACTGGGACCTCTGTGAAGCTTGCAGTGCTCCAATGTCCCGAGGTAGAAGAGGAAAGTTTCAGCCACACTCCTGGCTTTGGAATATAAGGAGTGCTGCCTGGTCACCACAATGCCTGATGACAGCTCGTCACATGTAATTCCTTTGAAACTTGTAGCAGAGGCTGTGCATATTTAAGAAATAATTCTCAACTGGCAACAACGTGTACTCAATACTGTCAGACATAATGGTACATACCAGACAGACATAATGACAGTAATACAGAAAATTTGGCGAGTTGGTTTTTGTTCATAATGATAGTAAAGAGCCCAAAAAAGGGGAACGAGGGCAAGATGGAAGACAGGAGGAGCACTCACTAAGAAATAATGTGATATATATACATGTCAGGATAACAACCAGCAGATGACAAAATTTACTACTCAATGTAACAGGGTTATGTAGTAATAGAATCACATGAGCATACATGAACATAGAATTACAGTCAATGCCCAGATAAATATTTCACCTCTGTATATTACTGTGCATAATGTGATAGGCCTCTATCACAAGGTTTGTGGCTTCTTGCCTACTTGGGCTAAGAGCGTCTGTTTCATGAAAAATGGCGTCATATTCACACGTTACAATAAGCAGTTAAATAAGACTGCACATTATACGAATGTTATTCTTATGTTTTCTGAGTCGATAATTTACGCATTGTCCATTCTGGCCAATATAAACTTTGCTACAAGATTATGTAATTTTGTGTAGTACACCTGTGCAGCAAAGCCAAAACCTAACCTTGGGGTTCAATTTACACAAGTTGCGATCAATTGTGGAATCTCGTTTTTTTCTTTCTGTTGACCGCCACACAAACTTGCCTAAGCTTCACAGGATCTGCGAGGGCTACAGTCACATTATAACGATTAGCAACATTTTTTAAACCATGTAATGGACATAAGGAACAACAGCTACTTTCCTTGGCTTATCCATATCACTTCTTGCATCTCTCTGTGCATCCTTGTTCTTAATCTTCCTTATTAACTTTTCAGAGAATTGAGCAATTAACTTAGCTCAATTAGCTTAGTTCTGCACTTTTTCATGAAACAGACATTCTTAGCCCAAATAGGCAGGAAGCCATAATGCTTGTGATATCACAGTTCGCACAGTAATGCGTGACTCAGTCAGCCTTCCGTCATGCTCTCGGACAAAGAGGTGCAATATCTTTCAGGGCATTAAATGTAATCTTCTGTTTACGCATGTTCAAGCTGTTTCTATTACTATAGGTGACTCTGTTAGATTAGGAGTGTAATAAATTTTGCTAACTGTCGAGTGTTATTCTGACGTATATATATATATATATATATATATCCCCGATGTTACTTAATAAACTTCAGTTGTGACTGAGCGCTCATCCTGCCATCAATCTTGTCCTCATTTCCTTTCTTGCGCTCTTTCCATGCATTATGAAAGACATAATGACAATCTATCAGCCATCCGGATGGCTGGAAAAGCTACACAAACACAGATTACAGCAGTAATGCAAGACAGTGACCGAAATGACCAAACATGGCAGAACAGCGCTCGTTCGGTGCAATAAGGAACGTAATGATGTCCCGCAAACATTACAAGAGAAGCAGGTTGCACGTGAGTATGCTGATCGAGATGATGCCGCACTGTTTGCCATCTGCACGAGTCAAGCCTCCTTTAATTTTCTCCATTTTAGATGTATTCACTTTACACAGTTGAGATAACATATCACTATTAAGCAAATAAAGTGTAAGCATAGCACTTAGCACTGAGCCCAATCTTTGATCTCCAGTTAAAAAAGTCACAACTATGCTTTGAGCAGCTGCTCATACGACTGCATCTTAGGACTCGTAAAACACATAACAGCCATCCACAAAACCAGAAAGAAGTTCAAACAAATATCAATAGCACTTCAGTGGCATGATCTGCTGAATTCTTAACATGTTGAAATGCTTGAATATTGAAGCATTATCATGAGTTATATTCAGCACTCAACAGGCAGCTTACCCTCTTTCTGAGCTAGCATAGGGGCTTGGCGCCGGCCAATAGTCGGAACTTGCCGCAGCCCGGCTTGGCAATCGCAGTGTTGGAGCCAGCACTTGCTCATCTGATGGTGTCTGCAAAGGCAGCTGTGTTCTTGGTTGTGGCTGAGGCTGTGGCTGTGGCTGCGGCTCTGGTTGTGGAGGTGGCTGCCGGCGTGAAATATGGACTACTTTGACGCTGCTGTCTGATGGCAGACGAAATGGCTGAAGACTCTGCAGGGAGAGAAAGAAGGAGCACAGTGAGGGTACAAAAGCCACCTACCAAACGCACCCGCATGTAACGTACAATCCCCATATATTTCTTAAGAGAAAGTACGTACAGAAAATAATAATGTAAGCTATGCAGAAACAAGGTGCACTTGTAGAACACAATAGAATTGGCAGCGTACAGCTTTTGACAAAATGCACGCCTAATGAAGCACCTATATATACCACATTCTGCTGCAAACAACAGTAAGAAAAAGAACACAATTGTGCCTGATACCAAATTGACTCACATCACATTGAAACACAAGTGCACACATACACTGAATTCAAGCAATAAAAGAGAGTATCTACGTTAGCAGAGGGTCTTGATGCAAGAAGAAAAGGTTTGCCTATGAAGTTACTGGTAGATGTATACAACCAACCCTAATAGTTTGCCAGTGTACGTTTGGAGGTGCTAGTGGTAATACTGCTCAAAAGTCTAGCATGTGAGAAAAAGAAAAGACAGTTGAATGTACACATTCGAAAACAACATTTTTGTTTCTTTCATATTTCTTTCAGAAATTTAGCTTGAGATATGTTTCAACCCTCCAATCAATAAACACTTCCAGCATGAATAAATAAATTAGGAAGCAAGCAGTTCTCACATCCCGTTTCCGGCAAGTTTTTTTGGACTTCTCATACTCTGCTCTCCTCTTATGATCCTGAAACATGGCAGAGGGAAAAAAAAACAATAAAAAACAGTGCAAATGCTGTCGGCAAAGCATGTATAAAGGGAGAGGTGCCAGCATATTGGTGCACAGGGTTCGCAGAATACGCAGTTATCACAAATCAGGATGCTGGCATGCACCAATCATGAACCACAATGCTCACCACATAACTGATGAGGCAGCTTCCTGGTACCCACACAATCATGGACACCACAATGACAGTGCCCACAATGTTGTCATTCAGAAATTTCACTGAAAGAAAAGAACAATAAAGTATGGGTGAACTAGGCATTAAAATTGACAAATAAGAAAGGACTAGCTCCCTTCAGCTATCATAAAAGCACCTGCGTTTAACTTTCCCACAAGTCTATTGAGTGTACTGCACTTAGACATGCTTTCACAAATGCTTGCAGTACAGCTCGCTGTCTCACCCACTCACAAAAACATGGGACATTTGTTAGCCTTTCCAACAATGTGACCAACAGAGCTACACTAGTTTCTATGAAAGCAAGAAAAATTTGAGAAAAAAAAAAAAAACCCAAGAAAATTGGCTGGTTCTTTAAAGACAAAAGGTAGAATAAAAAAAAAATAAAAAGCAAGACTCACAAACTGTGTTGATGTCAATGTCCTCAATAATGTCCCAAAACCTTTCGACAATGTCTTGAACTGTCTTTTCACATCTTCCCTGCAATGCGCACAGAACAAAGAGAAACAGCAGCAACATTAAGAGAAAATTTTCCGCTAGCGAAAGATTGCCAATTTGTTTACTATGTGCAGCAATTATGACCTTCCAACTCTTGGATATGTTGTCGCCAATTATGCAGCAGGTTACTACGCTGAGGAATCTAAAAGTCAAATAACTTATCATCCGGGCCTACACTTTTTAAGTTCCAAGGCATGTGCCTTGTATATACGCATCCACCTACAGATTATACTATGAGTATAGGGTCAGAGTTCCTCTATACCACAAGTTTTTAAGCCTGATGCAATCAAAAAGTTTTAGATGGCCAGTATGGTTTGAAACATCGCACTATGCATCCTTTTGGCTAGAAAATACAAGGCCGTGCGGCACAGAAGGTGACAACCTCAAAGATATAAAGGCAGGTTATTTATTATATAGGGGTCAAAGTTCTGACAAAATTCCTGCCATATTTAGCATGCAGCTCGTGCATCGACATATGGCCACAGTATGCACCAGCACAGCAAAATGACATCCAGAGAATGTAGAGCTGCTATATGGTGCGCACGCTAACAGCAATATAGTGTGCCTATGCTGTGTCGTAATGTGTGTGGTGCACGGACGAGCTGACCTTTTCACAGTAGCCGTGTATGCATGGTGTTCCGTCCCTCAATATTTCCATTGGTTCCGTCGGCTTGCAGGTAGCATTGTGTGAAGGTCGACAGCACCGCTTGCACGCATCCACCTCTACAAGTTGGTGAAAAAATGGACACACATTGCAGATTTCATGCAGTTTTTGTTAAACCCACACACAGAGTATGTAGTTCATGCAGCTTTTCTCAGCTGCCTGCATTTTGTAGTTTGAGTCTGTGTCTCAGCACTTCCTAAAGCTTTCTTTTTCCAGGAATGGTCTACTACATGGTTCCTACATTTTTTTGTTTACGTATATAGGAAATATTAGTGCCGGATATAGAACAAGTTATAGTACAGTTATTATAGCTGTGCAGGGCAAAAGCAATGCTTCCACAACATACTCAAGACATGATTGCCACTTCCCATCAGGTGGTAACAATTTGCACCACACCAAAACAGTGTACAACAGTTCATGATCCTGTACAGCTACTTTTAAACAGTACTACGCATTGACACCTCATGTGGCCAGAGTGCTCTCCCCAACCGTCACTCTGAGAAGAAAAAACACTGCAGCCCACAAACGTGGCAGGAGTCTGAGAGTAAGAAACTCCTCAAAACTCTTAGGCCCTTTTTAGCACGTTCACAGTGTCATGGGTCACAGCAGTTATTCCCCCTGTATGGCCGTGCAAGGCTTTCCTGCAGTGCAGAAGCGACATCTTTGCTAGAAATTAATGGAGAGAAAAAAAAAAAATCTTGGTGGGTCACAACACACCAGAGGAATTGGACAAGTGACCTACCAGTGGGTCATCATGCACATGAATTGAGACTTCAAAATGTGTTGTTACAGTGACTGTGTTAACTGCCTTAGTCTACATTGCCTACGTTCCAGTAAACGCGTCCCCCAAATTTCATCTGTGCAAGTGTGCCCCATGACTTCACAGAAACGATGCAGGATGCAGCGAAGAACTACCACAGAACCATTACAAACAGGCTTTTCCCCATTTTATGCTTCATTCTTCTAAGCAAGCAGCATTGATGTTTTCACTCTGGGTGCTCTCACCTGTGTCACACATGCAAGAAACCTCTCCTCTTGTCTCGCAGTATGGCATGCAGTCCCCTGCTCTGCATTTGCCCCTAAGGATAAAAGAACACGTGGATGAAGATGTGGCTGTCACACAGACAATGTTTCACAAGTCACTACTGCCTCTGCACAGTTCTTGCCACAAATAGTTTTCAATTGGCTTTGTATATACAGCAATACACTACCTGCCTACTCTTGTCCAGAAACCAAATATTATGAGCAGATCATTTCATATTCACAGCATTTTGCTATTGAAAATTTCTTGGTACATATCTATGAGGTTAAGCAAAATACTTCTAAAGTGGAGATGACATATCAAAAAGGGAGCAAGGACACCATATTAACATAGGCATCAAACGTCCGCACTTTCTGTGAACTGCTAAAGAAGCTAGGAGGTCTCCAAACAATACACTAAAACTTAACAAACTGCAAGGGAATCCACCGAAATGATTGCTTTTTTCCTGGACCATGTGTACAACAGCTTTTACACAAAGATCAAAGTATGTGTAAACATTGAAATGAAACCTGGAGCAATTATGGACTATTTTTTATGACTTCAGAAAATTTCGGGCATGTTCCAGTAGCTTACATAATCATGCGAAAAAACGCTATTTTTTTCGCTTTCATGCTTTCAACAATACATTCTTTTTTCTTTTTTTCCTTCTCAGCAACTTTTCAAGGAAGGAATAACACCGTAAGAGCTCCAAACGAGGCAGAAGTTCCCAGGAAAATCAAGACTTGAAACAATCAGCAGTCATCAAATGAGGGAAGCTGCAGGTTGTAGCCAACGTTTCGATAAAGGAACTTGTCTTCACCAGGGCAAAGACGAGCAAGTTTCCATGTCGAAACTTTGGCTCCAGCCTGAAGCTTCCCTCATTCAACAAATGCTAATTAGTGTAAGAGTTTATGTCGCTAAGCAGTATCATTGCCAAAAAACTTTGTAAATCAGGTTGACTGTACAAATGAAAAAGTTATTAGAACTGAAAGAGCTGCCTCGAACTGAGTTCATTGAACCGAAATTTTTTTTGCACAAGGTCTAACGTAATGCCTGTTGGGAACATTTTGATGGCTTCGTTTACATGAAATCGTAGACGGTCAGCTTGTTAAAGCAAAGCTTTACTGTACAAGCATATTCGCCATATAGCAAAATTTATTTCCTATTGTAGGTTCACACTACTTTTTTTACGTAGACGCAATCACAACAGAAATCGTTTACTTACTTGTCCAAGCATGGGCTATCATCCTGCTGTGGTGGTGATGGAGGGCACTCTGCTGATCTGCCAGTGAACATCTCGTTAAGAAAAAATGTGCAATTATGGCCATTGCAACTTTTGCACAGCAAACAGCAACATGTATTTTTTTTTATATCACAAAATAAAATGCAAGAAGAAGCACCCTGATAATGGGTATGCCATTATAAGAGCCAGCACTTGAAATTAAAGAACTCCCATTTTTTTTCTTTCTTTTCTATACAAGAAATGTTTTCAAAGCCAGAATGGCAGCTCACAATGATTACCATATTTACCCAATTCTAATGCACACCTTTTTTGAAGAAAAATTGTCCGCAAATTGCCTGCACGTTACAACCGTATAAAACCTATGCCCCGTTCAGAACATTAGCAACAGTCTACCATCAGAGCCAGTGTCACTGCTATTGTTATCACAATACCCCGGCAAATGTTTTTGCATGGCATGGTGACAACGACATACCACTTTTAGGCTTTAATTACAAAGCCTTGTTCAAATGAAAAGTTATTTCACTTGCTAAGCTAGTGACAACAAAGTCGTGTCACATGTTTTGGTGCTCCGGAGACATGCATGCGTCACAGGATAAACTGGTGAAGTGGTTAGTCTAGGCGTAGGGCACTATTCTAATCATGATTGTTGCGGAGTCATTCAAGATGTGTGGAACGTCAAACACAATGGATCACATGGAGGACAACATGTAGACTGTATACAGCAATAAAAGGCTGTTTGAGATTGACAATGATGAACATTAAGTGTAGATAAATTTCAATTTTGTGAAGGTAAACTCTACAGGTTTCATCTCATTTGCGATTGCCAGAATCAGAGGCACGATGCTATAAAATTAGCTTCATGCTAGATTTGGGTGCACATTTCTTGTACTCATCATCATCATCAGCCTATTTTTTTATGTCCACTGCAGGAAGGCCTCTCCCTGCGATTTCCAGCTACCCCTGTCTTGCGCTAGCTGATTCCAATTTCTACCTGCAAATTTCCTAATTTCATCACCTTACCTAGTTTTCTGCCGTCCTCGACTGCGCTTCCCTGCTCTTGGAACCCATTCTGGAACTCTTAACGGTCCACCGGTTGTCTACCCTACGCATTACATGGCCTGCCCAGAGCCATTTTTTTCTCTTATTATCATTTAGAATATTGGTTAACCCCATCTGCTCTCTGATCCACACCAATCTCGTCTTGTCTCTTAAAGTTAGGCCTAACATTTTTCGTTCCATCGCTCTTTGGGCTGTCCTTAACTTGTTCTCGAGCTTCTTTGTTAACCTCCAAGTTTCTGCCCCATATGCTAGCATCGGTAGAATACAACGATTGTACACTTTTTTTTTCAACGACAGTGGTAAGCTCCCACTCAGGATTTGGCAATGCCTACCGTATGCACTTCAACCCAATTTTATTCTTCTGTAAATTTCGTTCTCATGATCAGGGTCCCCTATGAGTAATTGACTAGATAAATGTACTGCTTTACAGGCTCTAGAGGCTGACTGGCGATTCTGAATTCTTGTTCCCTTATGCATGCATGCATGCTTAGAAGAAGTATTCAAGCTATTGAACTGGGAAGGCTTAGGAGTGAGGATCAACGACGAATATCTCAGCAACCTTCCGTTTGCAGATGACATTGTCCTATTTAGCAACAATGGGGACGAATTACAACAAATGTTTGAGAACTTTAACTGAGAAAGTATAAGAGTGGGGTTAAAGATTAATATGCAGGAGACAAAGATAATGTTCAACAGCTTGGCAAGGTAACAAGAATTTTTTGTACCATGAACCCATAAATGCTGGTTTCGTATTTGATTTTGGGGAATGTTATAATCGAGCAATACAGTGGAATCTTGATGATACGATCACGGCTAATACGAATTTCCGGATGATACGAATTTTTCCGCGGTCCCGGCCGAGCCCTATTACTTTGCAACGTGCTAGAGTACGGTTGTTATGAATAGATTTTCGACGCGCGTTGGTTGATACGAATAAATGCCGCCCCACCGACGGCCGGGAAAGAGAACAGCGCGGAGTCACGTGCTTTCTCCCTTTCTCTTTTGGTTCGGAGGCGCGGACGCGACGCCGGACAGCGCAGAGGCCGTGACTGGGCGCGAAGAGTTTGAAGCGGTGGCGCTTTTGTTGCTTTTGTGCTTTTCCTCCTTTTCGGCGGCCGCCCATCGGACGGAGTGGCTGCTGTGCTTCAGGCCGCGTTCTTTGCGTTTGCGCCATTTTGCCTAGTCGCAGCGAGCTATGTCGACCGAGATACGATCTCGGCTGATTCACGCGGCGGTACGCCGAGCCGCGGGAGCCTCTGTTGGCGCCAACGCTTGGCGTTGGCGCCTTCCGTCGACTGCGTTATCAGTGCCGATGGCACAGGGCGATTGTCGGTTTCGCTGCTGGAGTCACACGGTGCAAGGTAGCGTGGCATGTTCAGTCGGGTGCTCCTCCGCTTCTCCCGCTAATCGCCGTATTTTTCTTGCCGTAGGAGGCTTACGCTTCCGTATTCCGAAGGCGTGCTTCGTCCAAAATTTCTTCTCGAACGAGCGACGATCCATCACTATCTGGGAGCTCTTAGTAATCCGAATTCTGCGTGTCAAGTGAAGACGCCGGCGTGGTTTACAAAGCAGACAACTGCGGTTGCCATCTTGCCCCTGCCACAGCAGCAACCAATGGAGAGACACCTTTCAGCGCGGCAGCCAATCGAAGGCCCGCTTTCATTGGAGGGCCCGTGTGACTACCTATCGCAGACCCACGCTTCTTTTGAGTTTGCGCGTTTGTTACAAGATGGCGATGACGGACGAATTGAGAAGCAGAACAGCGAAACTTTGAGCTTTCGAACGATACTAAGATAGCGGCGCTCGGTGGCGGGAAATACGAGATATGTCTCCGTGAATTGCGGTGATCTGGCGTGATTTAAAGCTGTTTTCTCGCCCTGCGCACTGACGAATAAATCTTTTTCGGCCACTTTTAGTGCGTTTTCAGCCAAACCATTTTGATACAGCGTAGATTAGGTGTTGCAGATACCGAAACGCGTGGTTTTTAAAAATCAATTTTTCTCGCAATTTTTGAGATCTGATCCCCTCATCCCCCCATAATTTAGTTAGTTTTAATTGTGTTTCGATGATACGAATTTCGGCTAATACGAATATTTTTCATGACCCCGTGAGATTCGTATCATCGGGATTCCACTGTATAGTACTGCCAAATAAAGCCGAAGTGTGTTTGGACTTTTTTGTGCCTCTTCTATTATTTCGGCCCGCCGTGTAACTTGATAAACTTTGTCTCATGGTTGAATTAACAGAAGTCTAGAGTATTAGCTTACAACAAACAAAGCATACAAAATGGTATGGAAACTTCGTTACACACAGCAGATAGCAGAAATCACTTTCTTCAATTTTTCACATCTGGCAGATAAACTGCACCAAACACTTCCCATAAAATTTCCACATGCTCAAGTACAACAGCAAAGGATATGTGCAGTAGGCTTCATTTTTGCAAGCGTTGGGTTGTGCCTCCCGACACAGCGCCCCACTCTGGGAGTAGTCACAGTTTCGGCAGCAGGGCGAATTTCTGTCACTATACAAACAGAAAAAAGAGAAATTAGGTGCAAAAACTCGAATACAAAGGAAAAAGAGTTTTTTAAAAATGTATGTACGAAGAGCAAAAGTTGATCCCAGATATATTGAACTTGAAGGAGAAGTCGAAATAGTTCAATATATTGATAATTCCAAAAGTAAAATATGCCCCTCTGAAGCTTATTTGGAACCTCTGCACATCTTGAGACTGTTCCTCGAGATTGTGAAAAGTGGGAATTTACCAATTTGTTTCCCCAAGGCCATGTCAACCGCACAAAAGTTTACTTATTTTTGGCACACGAATGCCGCAAGTCACTCCCGCTGTGAAGTGGTCTTTGATATACTGATCATAATGCTAAACCTAAAAGCCTCCTTCACACGGACGCGAGACCGCAGTGTACCTGGTGCATGTTCAAGTGCTTTTTGTGCGTTTTTATTCAGGATTAGGTAGACATGGACGCAGTGCACAAGCAAACCAGTCTGCATGAATTAGCGCTGTGCCACCAACCGCACACTTGTGCTGCAAATCGTGCGTGAACATGTTCAACCGCGTGACCTTTGCAATACACTGTTTAAACGGCCGGTCATCATATGCCGGCAATGAGTAAACCAGGCAAACGCTGTTACATTCAAAAGTGACTTTGAGCTTGTAGAACATCAGAGTCCACTCGCATGTAACCCTGCAAGCGTGAACGAAATGCATTCAACGCACACTGTAGGCTCGCGAATCACTTATTGACGAGTCTTGCGTATGCTGCCACAATGGTCTTTCGAAGTAAAGATGTGACATGTGGTGGTTTTGTTAAATCCTAAATGTAATGTTAAAATCTGTACAAGTAGCGGCTCAGGTCAGATATGTTATGGGCACTCACGAAATCTTAAAATGTTCACAGAAAGCATTGCCTACATCTACAAGATAAACGATGCGGCGCAGACATTTTCAGTTTGGCATCCCGTGCCCGGAGCGACTCAGTGAAAAGATCGAGTGTCATCCACGTTTTCATTTGGAACATGTATTGAACTGGCAGACCTTTCGCGTTCTTGAAGTGGAGTGTTGATCTGCTCTTGCTGATGGTGAATGGACACAATTTACATGAGCTACTCAGAGGTGCAGTGAGAAAAACTGAGACATGTACGCTGCTCATTCTTTCTCCATAGCATGTACTGCTCTTCAGATTCAATGTCTTGTTTGATAGCATCTGCCAAAACAATGTCGTTTTGAATTTGTTGGCATTAAATATCTCCAACAGTGCAATAAGTGATCATGACTCCATTAGGAGAAGCACACTTACAGGGGTGCAGCACAGCGCGGCACAGCATTCAATATATTGAACGCGGCGGTGAATGGGAGCTCGATACACACGTAGTACAGCGCTATACTTTTGCATGGGATTTTCTAGGAGATGTTACTACTGTTCGATATAGAAAATATTTCGATATACCAAAGTTTGATATATGCAGGATCAACTGTATTAAAATTTGCTCAACTGCAACTACAGCAGCAATAGCAGCACTGTTGCTTCTAAGCAACCCTACGAAAGTGGAAGCACATGTAGTTAGATTCTCCAGTACAAAATTAGTACTTACATAAGTACTACAGCAATGACTTATGAAACATGGAAGCAATGAAAAAAAAGTTTTTTCCCTGTAGGTCCTAGTATCTTTGATGTGAAAAATACTGTTTGCTCTTCTGCATGTGAGCACTTTAGTGCACATTTGAAAACATGACTTCTCAACACCTTCCATGCTCCTAGAATGTCAGGTTATAGCACTGAAAATTGGGCTATTTCAGTAAAGCAGCACCACTCACAGTTAACAAATTTAGCTACAAAAGCAGAGCATCCATTTGTTCAAGAAACAAACTACTGCCAAGGTACCTGCACTTTGCGTTAGGCTTTAGCCGGCATTCCTCATCACAGCAGGGGTCGCTGTCCTCACTACCAATGAGGCCAGCATCACACTGTTCTCCTTCTTCCACCAATGAGTTTCCACAAAACGACTCTTCAGGCTCTGCAAATGGCAGACAACAGGGTGAGAACACTTTCTAAATACCACTGTCACTAGATCACATGCATAAATTGAACTGTCGTTGTGTTAGTATCATTTTGAAGTAATGAAAAAAAATGGTGCTCGAGCTGACTTTTTAACATACCAAGAATCTTATAAGAACACTAGTATCAGAATTATAATTCAATCAGACAACATCCATTGCAACCACAGTCAAGACCTTTCAACAACATAAGAAACAGCGCAGTAAAACAGCACAGTCGCTAGACTTGTAAATTATTAATTCACTTACTTGTAGTCTCTGCTTAGTTTTGCACGGCCTATGAGCAGGGCAACCTAGCAATGGAGTTGGGTTCTTGCCAATTTCAAGCTGCCCCTACCATTACAATGTGCAGCAACACTGAAGTAAGATTTGTGTGACAGACTGACTTGTTGCTTCAATTCAATCCGTGAACTAAGTACAATGAGGTTAAACAGCATCAAATCACACTGCAAGTTAGTAACTCCTCAAAGTCTGATTCTGTACTGCCAAGTTACGTCACACGTGCTCCACAGGCTGAACAAGTGATTTGGCTGAATGTGTGAATCCAGCTTAGGATAGGTGTATACACAAAATTTCTGTGAGGCCTGCTAAAAAAACAGCCACACAAAATGGCTTCTCCTCATAGCTGATACGCTGAACGGTCAAGCATCATGCAGTAAAATCATAAGCCCAACTTTCTATTATATTTGAGGAGCAATTCTAAATACAAGTGAGGCATGCTTTTTAGGCTATAAATTATAAGGGTGAGAAACTTGCGTAATATCTATGCAATTGTGGTAGCTTTCCCGCAAAAAAAACCCTAAATAACACACTTACTTGAGAAGCACTTGCTTGCCTTTGCCAGCAAAACTGCCCTGATGGAACGCACACTGCAAGGGGAGAATTTCTGGGGGGAAAAACACAATGAAAGGAGGCAACAATTTAATCTGCAATAAATTGCCTTATTGTCCACATTGTGCATTTATTGCAAACAAAACAAACCTTGTTGTTTGGGTCATAGCCACTGACAGAATAAGTGTACATCAAATACGATCCACCTCGCTGAGAGTCCGGAGAACATTCAGGCAGGTCTGGGTCATGCTCACTGCCCCAGTTGTGACCTGCATGTACATATGTCTCGTATGTATATAAACAGTTACTGATGTGATATAAATTACTGAGTGAGATATAAAGACAGGCTGATGGACAAGGAAGACATTATCAATACAGTCAAACCTCCACATAATGAACATGCAAAAAATTTATCAAATATAACAAAGCATAACCTAAAGTTTGATTCGCAACGCTTTATTTCAGTGAGTATTGTAATGCAGTAATGAAACTGAAAATGCAAGATGTGAGACAATATTCATTACAGCGAAGGAAATATTTGTTTGCTCGCAACTCAAAGTATGTATCCTCATAGCAAAAGTGTCAAATAGTACTTAGCAAAAGCAACTTGAAAAAGCAAATACTGGAGTTGCATCCATGTTTGGCCAACAGCATGCCTTGGCTCACCCAGAGCCAGTACGCCAACATGTAATTCACTGTGATCGCATATTGACAATACAAAATGCACTTGTAATTAGGTTTGTTCACGCGCCAGGTATCAGCACAACAAGCCACCGATGGGTAATCAAAATCGACAGGAGACTCTTTACTGGCACACTGGAGGCATAACATTTGAATTTATTTTGCACAGAGCCAATCAGGACATTCCTTTTTCCGTTAATATCAGCGTGTAGATCTATAACAAATACTGGATATAAGATGATATTTTTGTGTCAGGTGCAACTTCATTATAACAAGGTTCAACTTGGCATTAAGACGTTCACATAGACAAGATATCTCAAATAAATTATTCTGACACACATTTAAATGACAAAGCAGAAATATTTGGAGAAAGTAGCAAGATTACACTTACCAAATTCTAAATTCAGCCACAGCAGCAGATGTAGCAACACATAAAAAAAGAGATAGAGAGAAAAATTATGTTTAGAGGTTCTTCCTCTGAAATAAGCACTATGGATCATGGGATGCCGCCCTTGTGGTTCAACTTTCTCAGTTCATTACAGGTATCACCATGGGTACTAATAACAGGCTAATTGCAATAGTCACTACGAATGAAAACTTTACAAAAACTATATTAACAATAAAATGAAGTAATTGTCTCGAGAGAACTAAAAATCTTGGCAAATCTTTGAGAAAAGAGCACCTATGCAAGTAAAGACTTAGAATGGTCAATGTGCATCAGAGTCATTCATGAATGTTATAGTTTTGCAGTTGTTTATTTAACTGCACAATTTGTGATACAGCATAGTACTATTAAATAAATGCGTGCAGTAAAGTCACAAAATAAAGTTTCAAGGTCAGTCAATAATGCTTACAGTTTAGACAAGCACAAAACATATTAATGGTGTTTTTCATAACCACAGTTAGGAAAACAAACGAACAGCTGAAAGCAGTCCTACCGTGCGCTGTGACCAGGTCGGCTTCTCTTGTGATTACTCGTTGTCCGTAGTGATTTCGTGACGTGCTCAGACCAGAGTTGAGGTATAATGTGTAGCCATTTTTCACATAACCTGCCAGAAACGCTTGTAAGAATTTTTATACTTGTGTAAGACAAAAAAAAAAAAAGTTTACATTTCACTTGGTGGGCCCTACAGCTTATCAGCCAGCTATGTGCCCTATTGAGATGATCTTGCAATACAAAGCCTAACATCAATATGCTGTCAAAAAACTAAACATACCCCATCATGCCACTAGACTTGCACTGATAGATCTCTGGTACACCAATGAATCATTCGGTTCTATATGTCTGGTGAGAGTTTGAGCAGAGCATCTGTGTGATCTAGGCTATCTATTATGAAAAATATGCACAGTCTTGCAACATTGTGTCCCTTGGCCACAAGAATCAAGTAGATTATTCTGGCCACCACCTGCTCTGAAACATTTTTCACTGATAGCGTCAGCAAGCCCACTAGTCTCACCAAGGATATTTAATGGTCTATTAATGTCTCAGCATGAACACTAGTTTTGTCATGACCTTATAGTAGTACGTAGTCCATAAAAGCATGCATAGACATTCCACAACTGTAGATGCAATGTATAATAAACATCATATTACTGCACAAAATTTAGCACCACCACAAGATTTTGTGACAAATAAAGATAATCAAATAGATAACAACAAAATGATCAAATAAGTGAAGTTGGCAAGAAAATAAGGAAAGATATGTAAGCTAGATGGCGTTGCAGCTTCAGCAAATTGCAAGCAGAGATGCCAGCCTTTGCAGGCATATACTCATATTACAAAGCAAAAAGGCATAATTTAAATATTTTAATGCAGAGCTATACCACTGCTTTCACAAACACACCACCACCGGTATTCCAAACTTCTGTGCATATTCTTTTGTGCATGAGATGGCTACTCTGTAATAACTACAGGTGTTAATGTTTGTTGGCAAAATATTCATGGTGTGTGTTGTTTAACCCTTTCAGACGCCACTTTATCCTGTTGATTGAAAACTTACTTTTACCACATTTATGGCATCTTCAGAATCATAGAAAGTGTACAGCTGCAGAAAAGATTACGAATTTTCAATTCTTTGGTGAGTTTTGTCAAGTTCACAGAATGTGGACTCCACGCAAAAAATCGCTACAGGAACATCAAATATGAGAAGATCAAGTATTTCGTGTATTGAAAAGCTTGAAAAACACTTATCCAGCCACTTGAAAATTATGCCTGGTGCATGACATTGTGAAAAACCATGAAGAAGTGAACCTGCTGCATACAACAACATACTGACACCGAGCAAGAACACCCAACCATCTACCTTTCCACTCATTTTACTAAAACATTTTGCACATGTTATCCAAAATTGCAGCATAACTCCAATCATGAGTGTTTCAAGATATATGCAACACATGTTAAATGTCATTACTTTCATAAGTGCTTTTGCTGTTGATGCACTATCTTGGTGCACACAGCGTCTGAAAGGGTTAAAATTAGACTGATCATTTTACCATTCCGTGCAAGAATTGCTTTAACAGCATTTATAAATATATCTCTTAACCAGTGAAGTAGTTCTCTTTCAGATTTTATACAAAAAGTGATTTTATTTATCTGTCTGATGTGTTAATTGGCAAAAAATGAAAATCTCATTTTTTTAATTCTCCAAATACAGAACCTCACCTCATCTTAACGACACCTGATGACAAGCAGCGCTGCTAAGCAAGTACACCTTCTGTCACCCATACCCTATGCAGGCCATGCCTTGTTCAACCACAGCCAATATAAAGTCATCTAGTGGAAGTCATAAAAATTTTGCCGTTTTATGTTTCTGTTGGGCAAAGGACGGGGCTTCTCCTTACTCTTAAGAATGATGGAGAACCGAGAGCAAAACAGACTCTCCAATGCATAGCCCATAGTAAGTCTCAGCCTCAAGTGCCATGTTCTAGCATGCTTTAGGGAGATTGTACAACCCTAGACAAGACTAGAGAAATAGCCAAAGTACCCATGTCCAGCAGCAAAATAGTGAGTTGGGTGGGTCAGTTGAACTTCACAGTGGTAAACACAGCGTAAAAAAGACAAAAATGCAGACCCGGAGAATTACACAGCAGAGGTGCTGACCTGTACAAATACCTGTCCTGCGTACCTCTCTGGCTCTGTGTTTTTTTATCTTCCTTGCACTGTATTTTTCATAAAAAACCCATGTGTAACTACTGGTGCTGCAAAGCTCTGCAGATTCATAGGTACAGGTCCCCTTAATCCATTGAGCATAGAAGCACCTAAAGTGCTACAGAAGCCCTGCCAAAACAGCCGTGACAAAGCTGTTGTCATTTGCATGGCAGCTTTGAAACACTTGACAATGGCTGCAGCAACAGGCTCACTGTAGTTGCAATATGCGCAACTACCGACTCGCAAATAAGCAGCCCAGCGAAGACAGGAAAGGAGGCCACATGAAAAAAGAAGAAAGGAAGGCGTGCTCATACCGGGGCTGCAAATGCCGCCCACGGAATTGCGGCGAGGGGAGCCCACGTAAGCAAGGCCCAGGATGCCCCCTTCAAACTTCTGATCGGTAAACAAGTGCGCCAGGCAGAACCAGCGGTGGTTCAGGCTGCGAGAGAAGACCTGCCGGGTGGCGGAGGACATGCCAATGTTTGTGAGGTTAGTCCAAGCCAATACCCAACCAAGTAAGAGGCAGCACAGTTACTCACATGCACAAATGTGCTGGCATGTAATTTCACAGAAACACTACGGACTGGTGCGCGTCGACAGTTCATTACTAAGGCTTAGAACAGTTGAGATGCACTGTACACTTAACAGCAGCCTATTCGGTCCCAGACGACTGGGCAAACATAACCTGAACGGCAGTGGCCACATGTAACACCACAAGGACACACAGAGTACTAGACATTAACACATCACTGAGACTGCCAATGACAAACATTTCCATTTCCAAGCACATGGAGGACTCGAACTATGTTTAATGGCAGTGCAAGAACCTGTGATGCGTTGTGTTTGAATGTATGTGGAACATTTTTTCACTAAGCTTATTCAGTTGCAAGTAAGTGCTGTTGTGTCCACTGCAATACTTCTTTTGTGTGTGTCCCCTAGTTGCATTGCCATCAAACATGGTTCAGAAACCTCACAGCCCACTGAAAATATATTCCTCTCAACATTGTACTTGCAGCAATGATAAGCAGTGCTGAACTGTTTCATACACACATACTTTTTTTAGAATTAAGGATACTGCACTTCATAAACCCAACTGTTCCAATGGCATTTCAATTTTAATTAGCAAACCTCTTTATAATACAGGACCCCTTGATCAAATAAATAATACAGCATCCTTTGATTCCAATTTTTAAATAAGCAAATGCATATGATGCACACAGATAAAAGCTAGAAACATGTGCAGGGAAAACATTTTTCATGTGGGTAAACAAAAGAAATTGCAATATAAGGCAAGCCAGCACCAAGCCCACAAGCAGAAATGCCCTTGCTTTTAACACATGCACTGGAACATCATTTTGATTTCAAGCTGCTTTAACTTTGACAACTGCTTTAAAATTTTTGAAAGTTTTGAGCAATATACAAGTACTAATAAAAAGCAGAAATAGAAGAAAATAAGCCTTTTTTTTTATTTGCCAGGCATACTATATCATTCATAAATTTGGTAGCTTTCTCATAGAATGAAAATGAAGCAACAAAATGTGTCACAGGTGTTTGCACAGAATGTGTCACTACCTTGCCCATTCCCACTATGCTATGATTACTCCATGTCATTAATTTGACATTCAGATGCACTTCCACATAGCTAGCAGCAATAAAAACAAAAGCTTCATTCTTTTCATAACGGAAAACTCCAACACTGCCTTTACCAATTCAAGCCCACAGTTACTTCATCTACACAATTATTTTGTGTGGCAACACGCAACACCTACTCTTTCATTCAACAACCTACAAGGTCATCATAAAACTAAAAAAAAAATAACATTGTCTTAAAAAAGTGAAATAATTTTACCACCATCTTATACCATTTACACCATCTTATACCAAGAAAAAAAGTGCAAATCAAAGTCAGCGCTTCATAAACAGAAACCCAGACTGATGCAACTTGCAATGCTGTATCACTCAAGAGACTGCCATCCTCTGTAGGTATGCGTCAGAAAACATTACGATGGAGCATGCTGCAGATGTTTAACTAGAAGAAAGAGGCTGCTGAAAGAAAGCAGCTTAACAGCACAATTGTGGGGCTGAGACTCCATACTTAATTTGTGAAAAATCAAAGCTTACTTGAAGTTGTATCATCAGGTACTCACATAATGTCACAAGTATCACTTGATAAAGCTGCTAGCAACACTTGTGAACTTAAAGAAGTTGCTGGAGTAGCACTTTGACGTAGCCAGTAATCACCTGATTGATTGAATGATTGATTGATCTTGGCATCCGAAGCAGCACACGGGCTGAGAGAGATGCCATAAAGGAGAGCTCCAGATTATTTTGACCACAAGGGGTCCTTTCATACGCACCTAAATTAGATACACAAGCGTATTTGCATTCTGACCTATCATAATGTGGCAGCCAGTGCTGAGAATGAAACATGTGAGCGGCATGTTCATGCAGCAAACATGCTCAGCAGCATAATGCTATAGCTACTGAGCAACTGCAGTGAGTAACCACCTGATTAAAATCTCCTGAAGTGGAAAC
This sequence comes from Dermacentor silvarum, assembly GCF_013339745.2. Lineage (NCBI taxonomy): Eukaryota > Metazoa > Arthropoda > Arachnida > Ixodida > Ixodidae > Dermacentor > Dermacentor silvarum. Next base: position 16,483,691 of record NC_051161.1, read on the forward strand.
ACATGGCAAGCCTTCCCCTGCAGCAATATCTGCTTTCATCTCAGAAACAAGCAAAAATTCAGAGCCCATCAAGGAACAATTAGTCCTTCTAAAGTAAGAAAATGTGCAGTCACCCGACATTCCATTCTGTGCACCACATAAAGGCGCATAAATGATGTTCCAGTGGTCCACATTGCAATATTTACTGACAAGCAATGTATCATGCAGTGCAGCGTTAAGGCAAAGGAAGGAGAAAGAGGTGGCGGATAGGTGAGGAAGGAGGAGTAGGGATGGTGCCCAACAACCTTCGGTGCCACAGATGCCACCCGGGGAGAAAGGATTAGCAGAGGCCACATATCCCAGCCCGAGCACATTGCCATCATCAGTGAATGACTGGTCTGTGAACAGGTGGCACAAGCAAGTGCTGGTTCTACACTTAGTGGAAAATGCCTGCAAAAACAGAGAAACATGCAACCAAAGTGCAAGGTAACATGCACATGCAACGTGATGCCACATACATGACACAAATGGCAAACAACAGATGGGAAACACGAACACAAAAGTTGAAGAGCCCTAAGAATGATATATTAAAATATTCCGGCAACTTAAAACCAGCACATAAATACATGAATACAAGTTTGTTAGGATGATCAAAACTATTTCGTGCTAACATTGTCTATGGTGCACTTAGACCCACTGAAACTAAGTCAAGCACTTTAGATAAAAAGTCCCAGTTGACAAAGACCCTGTAATGTTGTTCATGCTACTATCAGAGTGAAACCTGTGGTACTTCTGTGGTAATTGCACCATGGAACATTCATATATTACACACACTCCCTCTCACACACGTGCACGCATGCACGCCCACGTGCATGCATGTGTGCATACCCACCAGATGACGTGTGGACACGCACACCTTCTTATGCCCAAAGAATATTGCCACTTTCATCATGCAGTTGAACACCTTTATAACGAAGTGCTTGGGGCCTCCGAAATCAATTGTAGAGCTCACTGCATTGTAAAGATGGCGCTGTGCACACCTCACAACAGCACTGGGACAGAATTATTACTTCGTTATACAGGCCATTTCGTTTAGAGGTGTTCATTGTAGAGGCACGCAACTGTATGTTATCCCCTCAATCTGAATCAAATGTTTTTAATAAAAGCCAACTGACTGCTGAACAATGTCTATAAAAATATATCCTTTTGCACCATAACATGCAAAATACAATTTTTCTTTACTAACTCTGTGCATAGGTACATTTAGGGTCTATGTAAAAAGTCCAAATTATGTAATGTCTACACAAAATGACAAATGCAATAAATTTAATTAGATTAAAACATTTTTAAGAATTAGACATGCTACAAATCACTTCACTATAAATCAGTTGATTACACCGCTATGAATAAAGTGCTCCTAATAGTACCATGTTTAATGCCCCACTACACCTCCTGGCACTGGACTAATATTTACAAAAACCTATCAACTAGCCTCGTTTGGTATTTAAATTAGATATGCAGCATAACAAAATGCAGTTCTTTTGTTATGTGAGCGTTTATTCATATGAAAACATTTAATACTGTTCTATCTATAAAACCATTGTTATTTATAACCAATCAGGAACCTTTCGAAGCCAACAAGAACTAAATGCTACAAGCTGAGAATGGGGGAACTTAAACTGATTGGTTATTTCCACACAAACAGCACTCAAGATCATGGCATCCATCAAGTTCCACATAAAATTGCACCTGAGCATAGAGCTAAGTGAGTTCACAAGGACAAATCCTGCAAACCATATGGGAAATAGGACAAGTAACAAAACATCAAAAGACAGGACAAGTGCTCTTCCTCAGATAATGAATGCATGACCTGTCATTTTCTTACTTCCGTATTGCATTTTCTTTCTCTTTTTTATTAAATATGACTTGATAATACATGAGTACCATATTTTCCAGTGTATAAGTTGTGGCTTTCTCCCCAAATGTTTGCCTGTACTTGTTTTACAATGGTGTGACTTATACATGCATAAAACCATGCACGTGGGCGTGACGAATATGTGCTTTTTTTTGCTAGTACGTATGAGAAACCGTGCACAGCAGACAGCATTACGAAAAAAATCTAATCTTGTATTAACAATGGAGCAACCATTCAAACAGACGTCAGCTCCTATGGCTCGCCATGGAGGCAGTGCGGCAACAGCAGTGAAGGCCGTTTACGAGGCCTTCGTGATACAGGTGCTTCTGTGATTGGAGGTCATGGTATAGTTTGCTGTTTTAATTTCGTTTTTCTTAAACAAAAGGTTAAACCCATAGAACTGACTCAATAAATGCCTAAAGGGTGCTACAATTTTTTACTATTACGGTGTGCTGCCCAAAATACACCCGTTACTAAAAGCACCACTTGGTTACCATCATCATCAGTTGCTGGGCGAAAAGTTGCAGTGCTTCTGGCTTCCAATCCCCATTTCACCTTTTTTATGAGTCTGTGAATGCGATGCTGCCAGCCGAAGTGGCTGAAGTATTTGACATTGGGTCGAAGCACGAGGCCATTGATGGCTGCGAGGGAAGTGCAACAAATATTGGTTTGCTGCACCTAAGAGGAGTGTTCGTTGAAGATTTTTTTCCCACTAGAATTTGTGGTACATAAAAATACTGCTTACGGAAATTTAGTGCCCTGAAATGGGCAAATTTGGCATTTTGGGATGAGTGTACATGCATGTATTGTTTCATTGTGCCAACCGAGTTAAAATAGTTGCACTTCAATACCAGTGAGACTTGCATACCACTTCCACGGGCCCTTAGAGTGTGTTGGGTGAATGGCATGTAATCTTGATAAATGTGGGTACATGTCCGTCTGTATTTTTCTTAAATCTGTTGCTTCCTCCTCACTTAAGGTCTTGTGGGTGTGGAGTAAGGCCCATGCTCTACCACATATTGCGGGGGTGTGTGCAGAAATCCGTAAATCTTAATACCAATTTAGGCACTTGTCGAACCTCTAGTACGGAGCAGTGGGAGGCACAGCTGGCCATCCAGGAGTATCCTGGATAGGTCCAATGGGCAGCCGAGGCCAGTGGAGCCCTGGACGGAGAGCCCCACCCTTGACCCCTTCACCCCCTTTCCCTTAAATAAAGTTTCCATGTATATATAGACATACCAATTTCTTTTTCCGAAACTCGCGAGAAGCTGGGGGTGTGAATTATACAAAAGTGCGACTTAGAATCCAGAAAATATGGTATCTACACCTCCACCTGGTGTCGTGAGGCGGCACTTGGTGGATGCTAAGTACCAAACTTGTCGTCGGATGGCAAAAGGCATTTTATAATAGAAAGTTGAAATCTACTTCAAGCTGATGCACATGTTCTCTACTTGCTTACCTCCTACGTGCCACGTCACGACAATCAGGCGGCAATATCTACTGATTGAAATGGAATAACTGCAGCATGTCTTTAAGAGGCAACACGAAGATCCCAATATAGAACTTGCCTCCAGGAGGTCTCGAACATTCCAAGTCACACCCGCCATGTTGTAATGGACTTCGTTACGAAGCACAGGCGTCGGTTCAGTGTGTACCATCACTTCTTGAATGACAAAGCCCATTCCACGAAAGCCAGGATGGCGGTCGCTGTCTCGCCATTCAGTGTCAAGAAAGATCTTGTTGACTCGATCGATCAGGGTTATCTGCACATGGCATAATATGTGCAGGGCTCGTGGGACTGCAAAGCCACAGCCATTACACAAGCAAAAATTACGAGGCAAGAGAGAGCCATGCGGTAGCTGATAATTAAATTCACTTTGCAGCTTGGAAAGCATATTCTACACCATTGTATGAACAACAGCTTCAGTGCTATCTCTTTGAAACAATTCAAGGGGGAAAATTCAAGGTGATTTAGCCCAAATTCTGACTTTAACAATCAGCACGTTGACCATTTGACATTGGTTCCTGTTACTTGGAGGCAGCTGTCGCTGGGGTGAAGATTTGCACACCCCCGCCTAATAATTCAACACTTCAGAAAACCGCAGAAGCATCGGCTTCATAAACAAAATATTACACTCTTACAGCTGGGACCGCACTTGTTGCCTACTTCCGACCAATGCCGGTGTGTAATCATTATCGTGCTCACCTATCACTGCTTCCAGCATGTTTCCTGAGCACGACCACAAGCTCATTGCAGATTAAAAAATTCTCAGGTTGTTTCCGTGAAAAATGCATAAAATTTCCCAATTTATTTTTTACATTGCAACTTTCCCGCATGTAATGTTCCTCTTCCAAAATATTAGTTGTATGGTTTGTCTCTAGCATTCAATGGAACCATTGAGTAAGACATCAGCAGAGAGTTTTTCTCAAATGCAGCAGACTTCCGTTAATTTGACTACAGTTAATTTGATCTTGGGAATTGTGCCTAAAATTGTCTGCATGATGCCATCAGATACGAAACCAAAATTACTTTTGCAACATTTGTATGTTTTGCAGTATAAGACGGATGTACTGCTGCGAAGCTGACGTTAAGAAACAGGACACCTTTGTGGAACACTATTGTGCAGACCCTTGCTCATTGTTCTTCCCAAAAATTGGGTGTGCGTTAGATTACTAATTTGTTTAGGAGCTTTAATGCCTTTGCTATGTTAGTTTTCTACTTTGGACACAATGAAAGTGGACGAGCGTTTGATGGTGTTTGACTGTGTTAGAATCGGGCAAATACTGCCTAATGAATCAGCTTTGTGTTTTGGCATTTTTTTTCTTCTGCATCTTGTTTAATTCGACCTGGCGGATAATTCGATCAATTTCGTCAATCCCGTCAGGGTAGCATTAGCAGAAGTACATAAAGTCTTCCTAATATTCCTTGCACTCATGACAGCAAACCACATGAAAATTACAAAATGATACGCACAAGTGTTCACAGCCCACAGCTATTGGTGAAATGAGCTGATGTGTATGACCCGTCACTGGAGAGCAAAGCAAAGCAAAGTGTGGCGTACGAGCAGGCTTCATCCTTGGCAATATTGGTACAAACCGGCAGGAAAGGTACAGCTTGGGCTTGCTCTTTAAAGGGTTAAGGATTGATAAAGTTCAGGGACACTCACCAAGAAATTAATGGTGCTCTTGAGGTTACGGCCCCCCATGTTTTCATAGAAACGGTGGTCAGCCACCAGGAGAAGAGAACAGCGAGTCTGCACAGGTTCCCAGTGGTAGGGTTCCATAGCCTGTCGCTTTTGGACATGAGACGTGATGCTGCTTCCATCATTCCAGTGGCTCAAGTTCTCAGACAGGTCGCCGGTAACCTCCGTGGCATTTCCATTCTCCTTGACATAGCCACAGTACTTGGTTCTGCATTCCAGTCAAGCGAATTTATTAGTAATACGCATAAACAAGGCATAACAACCTAACATAAAGTCTGGTGTGGTTTCAAGGTTTCCTTGAGAGAGCCTTCACTTCGCAGCAAGCCTTACAATCTGTTAGAGAGTATTGAAGCAAGCTTTCTTTGGCCTCTTATCTCTTTTATTGAGAAAGGTTATTTTGAACCCTCAAACATATCGCCAGGTACTACTGAACTCAATCCTACTAGCAAATACTGTTTCAGCAATGTCAAGTTTCCTTTCTTCAGTGGTTAAGTAACAAACTAGGATGTCACACTTCAAGTCCATGATACGCAGCTAAATTTATTGATAGTGCTGAACAATCTAAAGCAACACTTGGGCCATGCAAGGTGCTGTGATTCACGGCTTCAGAATAGCTTTTAGCACTTGAGGTTCATGTGCCTAAAGCATGGCATTTTTGCATTTCACCAATCGGAATGCGGCAGCCAAAGCTAGGGTTCAAACTCGTGACTGTAGGCACAGAAGCAGAATGATGCAGTTACTGGGCAGAAATATACTGTTGTATCTGTGAAAGACTTTCTTCGAAGAAATTTTTCAGGAATCACTAGGTTATTTACTTGATGCCAGTGCTAAGGGACAGGACATGAGACAAAGGCGGCACAACACGGCACTGAACTAACATTAGCCTTCAAAAAGACCTGCTCTGCTGCATATGTATGCTACCTGTATTGCCTTGCATTCTTAAATTATATATTTCTTATTTGCACCTTTACCTACACTGTATGGATAATGTTCCCAATATTTATTTAGATGCATGTCAGAATGAAGCTTCAGTTGCTAGTTCAGTAGTTTTTTAGCCTTTGCCTTGTGTCCCATTTCATAGCGCTGGTATAGCATGATAAATCAACAAACCCAATGCAATGTGTTAGCCACCAGATCGGCAAAGTCTGCAAACAATGTTGTGATTAGGTGTAAATAAAAGTAAATTCAGAGAAGAAAAAATTACTCACAAAGACTGGGCTCCCTGTGTTGGATCCCAGGAGTACTTGACATCAGATGCTCGGTACACAATCATTGTGTCATTGTGGTCATTGGGTATATGCCTCCACGACGGTTCAACAACATATATGTCGTCCTTGAGACGTATTGACGCTGTCATAACGCCTTCATCAATGTGCGCGCTCACATTAGAGACAAGTTCCCCTGCAGAGAACGATGCAGAATGTAAGAATGAGAGAAATAGATGTTTAAAGTTTAAATTTGAATTTCAACTAATAGATTTTCTTAACATTAACAAACACATTGAAGACCTCATCTATCTGAGTACTTCTTTTAGGGCTTACAAAGAGTGCATTATGGAGTGGTTGCTACATAACAATAACTAGTATATGTATTCAGTGCAAGTGCCGTCAGGTGTTACACGATGTTATTCAATGCGTGTTTTCATATTGTTAAATTGACCCTGCTTTATGTTCGCTGTGTCATTAAGTATCTTTGCTGCTGTCTGTCAAATGCTACGACTGATTGTAGGGGGATGGCCTTGTCAGGCAGTTTTTTGCCAATCTCCTAAAGTGTACTGTACAACTGCTACGCTTTGAATGAAACATCACTTCACATGTGCGCCTTACACCTCGGCATAGTGAGCAGCAAGATAATTGACTATGCAATATTCCAGTGCACAAGGAGCCCAGGAAAAAATGGTGGCTTACCAAACACTCGGCCTTCAAAGAACTGATTTTGGTCGACCCATACAGGTCTCTTGTTGCCAGAACCATCCACTGTGTATGCTTTAAAGTGGGCTGACAACAAGCCTTTGGTCGGGTTCAGGATGAGCCGAAAATCCCTAATCGGCAACGAAAACGGTTATCCATCGAAGACAGCAAACATAGCTAATACATGCTTTCACAACAACACACGTACCTGCCATGGGCTCTGAAGCTTACTTCTTTGATTGTGTTGAATTTATGCTTGCTTGGCTGCGTGCCTCGCTTTGTTATGGAATGACTCAGATCGGTAACCTTTAAAGTTTCAAAATATTTGAGCTGATCGTAGATGTTGGCGGCTGCAAAAGAATGTCAGATGTCAGTGCTTGGCTTAAAAAAGGAATATGTGGTCTTGAACAAAACAGTACAAAGAAAACAGGCAGCTATCACAAGGAAAGCAAACAGCCTCCAACTAGAGTGTGAAAAAACGAGCTTGATCCAGAGTCGGACACGAGTCTGATCTGCGCCTCGTCCAAGAAACTGCCGTGGGCTTCTATTACTGCTACTTACCATGACTTGAAGTCACTATAATTAAGTAACATATCACAGGTAATGACTTCCATGGGGAGACGATCATGCTTCTTGCAGTTTCGGTCAAGAAGCACGAAAGTAGGCACTCCCAGGAAGTTTACATTTTCGGGGGGGAGAAATTACCGGAAGTTCCGGCTGTGCTAGTAACATGTAGATAGATGTTCGAGCAACCTCTTCGATAAATACTTTGCAATGGCAAATACCATTACACTTCAGCATTTTTGTTTGTTTCTTCTGCCTATTTGCGCTTTATTTTTACCAACTTCAAGTTATAGGGGTACTACAAGTATGTTTTCAGCAACGCGCAGATACGTTCATATTGCTATCGACAGATGGCAACACCTGACCACCTGACTTGCGTGTGGTACGCGTGGGGTTTGGTAGGCAACGCATATTAACGCGACAGAGCCAAGACAGAGCGTTAACGGCCCCAGGGGAGAAAATTATATTCAGGTATATGTATATGCCACGCCTTGCTATATGACCTGCGGCATATGTGGGTTATATTGCTACACCATCCTATCACTAAAGTTGCTTATACCTTGTCTTACATACTTGACAAAGTTATTCCTCGGAATTTTGACAATGACAGTCCACAAACGTCATGAAACAAAACAACGACAGCGCATGCCTTTTATGTTAAATTTTGTCACACTGAAATATTAGAGGTGCGAAACAATAACAGAAATCTGAAAATGATTTTTTTTTTTTTGGGGGGGGGGGGGGGGGGGTGCTGTGCACTACCTCCGGGATCGGCCCACGCAAGAGGCCGCGTTTTTACCAGAAAGCTCACCTTCGTACATAGCGTTCGCCGCCAGCGCCACTGGGAAGCGTGAGCAGCAGTCAGAGATCATTGAATACTATCGCGTTTCACTCTTAAAGACAAAGTAGCGGCTTTTCACAGCGGCCAAATACCGAATCAGGAAGTATTCGCACTTACAGCAATGCTGAGAAGTTACTGCTTTTGAAAATTGTTTTCCAATAACTCCATGGCGGCTACTAAAGTAGCGACTTTTCAATATCCTTACACCCAGCTAAGTTATCAATAATTCATGTTTGTTTACAAAGCACCACTTGACTGGCCTCGCTGCATTATTGCAGCACTGCAGCTGGTCAGATATTACTTGTACACTATATTGATGATAAATTAAATCATCATGACCGGTTTCGTCTAGGCCAGTTCTCACCTTAATTAAAGCAAAACAACAGTTGTAAGGTTACTGTGGTTTCAACTACAGCCAACCCAATGATAAAAACAAAGAACACTACACCAATCAAACATTTAGGTGACATTTATTGCGTTGGCCTAAATTTCTTGCACAGGTTAGCACTTGTTCATCCTACTGGCTTGGAAGGCCGCACCTGTGCATAAAAAGAATGGAAGGAAATGATTAAAAGCACTGTAATAGCAGGTGAAAACAAAGCAGCCATCACAGGAAGCATGGCATGGCTTCACAAGTGATTTACACCCGTATTCCCAAACGATCCTCGACTCGAACCTCTGCCTCCACTCCACCGAGTAGAGTTACTGTATAGGCTCCCTTTAGAGGGAGCCCATACAACAGTAACTCTACCGCCGAGTTGAGCACAGAGCCTTGACTGAAGAAGACGCTACACTTTTCAAGAATTTCTGTGGATGATCATGAAGTGCAGTGACCGCTTCTGTAGAGGGTTGGCGCGGCTATCTACTTTCTTGTGTTGAGGTGGAATGTTGAGTGGAGGAACGTTCTGGAATGCGGGAGTTATCCTTTCAGAACAGTTCCTTGAAGCCAATTTCACCTTTCCCACAATATGGCTGCAACACACCGAAGTAGACTCACAGCTCCGATGATTGGCTGACATATTAGTAGACAATTCCGTACCTATTATATTGTAATGACACAGTATGACAGCACTGTACAGTTTTCGATGCCCACAAAATAAAGTGGCTGGCTGTATACAACAGACTGCCAACTTCATGTATGATGTGGAATATGTGGGTTTGCCTCCCACCTGTGGCAAGTTGTCTTTTCATACTGTATTATTACAATGTAATAGGTACTACATCGTCTAATATGCCAGCCAGCCATATTAGAGCTGCGAGTCTACTTCAGTGTGTGGTGGCCATATCATGGACAAGGGTGTCTTTTCATTCACTTTCATTTCCCTTTTACTTATTACTTAAACATTTCAATGAAGAATAACAATTTCCCCTATGCTCTCTAGCTGAATTGTTTGTTTTCCTCATACAGTTGTAACTACTTTTCCCCAATGTAATACACAGCTTGAGCTATGTTAAATGATTGAGCTATGTTAAATGAAAGGATGGAAACTCATACTTGCCTGAAGTGTTTAGACAGGCAACGATACTACGAGCTCTTCTGCAAAAGACAAACAGAAAGGAAGCCAATGGTTACTACAAGCAAAAAACTCCCCGATCACTTACAACACTTACACAGAATTTGCGGCCTACAATAAACAAAATGCAGCAACTGTGAAGTGGAGAACACAGTATTTACCGATTCAGGATCGGCCAGCCTGAAACCATAATACTGAACGTCACTCACTTGCTGGCCCACTTGGTCAATCGTCTTCGCAGAGAAGTCGGGCAACTTTGGAAGCTGCACTTTCGAAAACAGGTCGTTTAGGTCATGGCCTGCGTTGGCAGTTAAAAAAAGAAAAAAATGTTACTACGAGAGCATATAAATGCAGACATAATACGAATGAATGGGCCACCACTGATCAATGCACACAACCACCTATCAGAAGCAGTGTTTTCAAATTGGCACATTAAAGACAAAAAGGAATAGAAATAAATAAAGGAGGCCAACAGCCATAAATGCAGCCAGTGTCATGGCAACCCACTCTTAAGAATGTGAAACAGGTTACTGGCCAAAAGCATGGGCTACACTACTTCACAAGCACTAAGAAATGGATAGCACTGATGTGTTAAGCCGAGCCCCTACAAAAAAAAAAAAAAAGACATTGTCTTTTATCCACTCCTCTCACTTATTTTTTGAAAATCAATTTCCCATTTTGTTTACGATACTACACCTATGTCATGCTTTCATTCCTGTAACCAGCTGCTAGCCTTTTGTCGCCTATTTTACGTGATACCACTAGTGGATACGAAGAAGGGACACCTCCCCCTCACCTTTTCAATGATCCACCCCTGAGTAGATCTGGCATGTTACTGCATACCAGTCATACTTATGAACCTGCTGATTACATGAACTGGGTCCTCTCGATTATATTTACATTTTTGCAGTGCACACGACCTGTTCAACGACTCGTTCATAGTTTAGCTTGCCTGTGGCCTGCTTCACAGCAGCAGCAGCATGGTCACGAGCAACAACCAGGTAATCCTGAGAGAACTTCTTGGCTTCCTTGGGATAGCAGGCTGCAGCAGCCGCAGTAGCTCCCACACTTCCATAGATCAGCTTCTTGAACATTCCTCCTTGGAAAAGAAAACACAGCCCATCAAAACAAATATATACCTCAACTGTGCTCACATTACGTCTGCTACTGAGAACAAACATAAAATGAGTTATTCTGTACCATTCGCTCTAAATTGTCACTGTGGAGGTCAAAATAGATGCATTCTAAATGAAACGTTCTGTACACAATCAGCATTCGTATGACTACACCATGGAGTAAGATAGACAGGAGCGCCGACTCCGTCGCCGCGCAACGCATTCGCTCGGGAGAAACCGTGCAACGCAAATTATACATCGCATAGCGCCATCTGTCGAGGCACGTGTAAAACACTCAACAGCTTGCTACCATGTGCGCATGCGCTGAGTGGCGGAGACCGGCGGCGGGCGGCGCAGAATGGGCAGCGCGGCACCCGCAGAGCGTGCCGTCTGCAACAAACCTGGACCCTCGGCCGTCTCAATTTGACAGCAATCAAACACAAAAATATATGCTCACAAATAATAAAAGCGCAAATAAACACGCGGTAGTGCTTTTATGCATGCATACGAAACATTTTTAGATGCCTTTAGAGGAAACAGATGATAAATGATACTGTACAAAAAGACACAACAGAAGTACTTGTTTTTCACTCCTACGTGTGCGCGGAAGCGAAGGTGCGAATTTTCGACTTCGTCGCTTTGTTTACCGTGTCTGCAGTATGTTTATTCATGCCTGACGAAACAATGTATCTTGACACTTGTGCGTGAAGAGACTGAGCAACAGGACAGTGTTTTGTTCCCGGCTGTAAATCTGGTTATGGTAAAGGACGCGAGAAGTTTTCGCTCTTCGCATCGCCATCTGATCTTCAACTACTGCACCAGTGGCGTCAAAAAATTCCTGAAATAAGCGAGCGCTTAAAGCAACTGGACAAAATTTGTGCGCGATACTTCGAGAAGGAGCTTATTTTTGATAGTTACTTCAGCAAAGACAAAGGCGATGTCCTACTAGATGTAAAGAAAGTGCCTCGACTTCGAAGCGGAGCCGTTCCTTCAATTTGTTTAGGGAAGCCTGGCGTAGCTCAATGATGCTGAATGCCAGGAGGAGCCAGAAGACGCCAATGCGGAAGCACGAGAGAAGCCCAATTTAAATTTGTCTACAACTACACACAGTGCAGGTGCCTTTCCTTGTCCAGAGACAATGCCGTAATTTAGAGAGAGAGAAAGGGAAAGAAAGACAAGGAGGTTAGCCAGTGCAAATACCAGCTGGCTACCCTGTAAATTCTCAGCCTTGCCTTCGAGATGATTCCCCCAGTTAAGCAGACACATAATCAGAGCTTCTCTTGTGAAATAATGAGCAGGAAACACTGGCAGGAATTCCTAATTATTATGTTTAATGAGAATGTGGCGATTCTGCTCGCAAGAGCACCGGGCGACACGAAAAGCACCGCGAGAAACGAAGAAGCAAGCGAAGCATCTTAGCACTTGATGTGTGCTCAGATAAAAAAGAGTGATAAACGTCAGCTTTTCCATAAAAACTTCTTTTCGTTGTCGTCCGTCATTGCTTGAGACCACCCGAACTGCCTGTTATATCGCCTTACCATTTGCTATAGTTTTTCTTTCCGTCTTAGTTTCCGTAATTTGTTTATTTTCTGTTCCTGTGCCTTGTAATGTTCCATGTAGGCCACCTGACAAATGCCCTGCATTTGGCCTGTATAAAATAAATTAAATAAAATGATACATGACTTGTTTCTCCTGCTAACATCACTCCGTGAACCGCAAGAGCTATGCGCGCTACAGGCGTCAGGGCGTGCGCGGAAGCAGCTGACAAGCAGGTGCCGCGAGAGAGTCCCCCGCACCTTTGCTCCTCTCCGCTGCAGAGTTTTTCTTCATTCGTAGTGCCGTCTGGCGAACACGCTGTGAAGCAGGAGCCGGCGTTGCAGAATGTGTCCCTTCCAGACGAGCGGAGTCGGCACTCCTGTCTTATCTTACTCCGTGGACTACACAATCAGTTTTCGTATGACGAGCACATCATAAATCCCTGTTAAGTGCCGACCATCCCAAAAGCCAGAAAAGGCAAAGCAGGGCCAGTATTTTGTAGCGATGCCTTTTTTGATGCTATAACCTTTTGGTGCTTTTCATGCTCATGAGTGGACATGTCCGACACTCTGCCTGGGGTGGAGTATCGCTTGTCCACTAGTGGACGCTTAACGCATGGAACGGTATTAGCATCGCAAAAAGGCATCGCTACAAAATGCCAGCCCAGATCCTCTACTAGTGTGATAACATAGCAAATACTCAAAGAACACTTGTTGTCATCTTTGTTCCCTCAGCTGTGCAATTTGTAGATCCAGCAGAGCACCACACAGAAAGCGTAACCTAAGTATTATCAAATGTCACAATCATTCCTCTGAGAATTATTATGCTTACCCCTGGCGCCAAGAACGATTCCTGTAAGACCTCCCAAGGATATGGCCATGGCCCTTGAAACCATGTTTTCCTCCCTTGTTACATACTCATAGCTTGCTGAAATGAAAAAGTCAACATCAAGAACTTCAGCAATCAAGTTACTCAAATGTCTTATGCAAATCAAAGAGACAGAGACTCACATTTTGAATGCTCAATGGCAGTTGTGTACAGATCCCCAACCCTTTCACCTGCTGACTGTAAGAAAAAAAAAATCTTTTAGAGACCATCAATTCAAGTTCCTGCATGCAAGTTTTGCAGAAGATGCTGTGCTTACACAAATATGTGGCTGAAAAAAACATGTTCACATAAGCCTCCGTGAGTGCGATTGCAATTAACATGACTGTCAACTGTGGTAATTTGAACAAAACAATAATTACATATGCCATGCCTTGACAGAGCTTTATGTATCGACATAATGAAAACACCACAGGATAAATCCATTAACAAATGTGTCCATGGGGCCTTACCTCAACTGCACTGTAGTATGGGCTCAGGCTTGTCCTCACATAATGAACCGCATTTTCAACTTGACCAGGAGGCTCTTCTACAAGTTCGTACTCAACATTTTCCGAGGGACAGCTGTAGAGCGGCAACTGCAAAACAGGCCACGAAAAGGTTTGCAGTCATTCGTGCCTTGCACATATCAGCAGGGCCAACTTAACCTCAACCCATAGTTCTTTACATTGTTACACTTACACTATTGCCTACTTCAATCATAATTATATATTGATAGAGAAAGTGGGTCCTGGGCAGTCAATAAGTGGAAACCACAGAATAATGGCACGCGTACGCGTAGTGAAGCATGCGTACGAACAAGATTGCGCGAACTGACTTAATGTGAAAATCGGTAAACGGTACGAGAGTGACGACAGCTTGACATGCGAAAGGGGGAACGCCTTTGTCACATATGTACAGTGGCGATTAAAGCGCGGTGTGTACCTCGCTGGGTTTCTTCAACTTCTTGCCTCGGCAGCACGGCCTGCAAGCCGGCTTCTTCTCCTCGGCGGGCGCTGCCGCTTGAGCGTGAACTTTGGGCGCGACGTCCATGATTTTACGAGCCTTGGCCGTCCATGAATCTGCGCAGTAGACCGTATATGCTGTTGGCAAGTGGTAAACACACGTTTTCAAGGGCAAACGGACAACCCGGCTGTTTCACATTTAGTTTAGTTTTAGATATTCATCAACCGGCTTTTTAACTCGGCAACATCAGCTTATAGAAGTTAATATCGACAATTGGCATATATACAAAATGAAAGACTGATCAACTAGAATGCTAATAACAAACCGATGTTGCACTGCAGACAACGTGCACAGACGACTTCGAATAGATCAATTATTTCTCTGGTCAAAGGATATAGAAGAAGAAATGGTTTATTGCAACTAAGACTGACGTGCAATAAATACAGACAAGAAGAATAAAAGTGAAAGGATAGCAGCAGTTTGAAATACAGCGCAGCGAGCACACTTACCCGCAGCCCGACGCAGAAGCTGCTGGTCCGAAGCGGCCCGGAAGGAAACTGAAAATTCTCGTGGTGTCGATAACGCTAGCGTACGTGGTCACGCGCTTCCAGGAGCGCTTTCGGTTTTCTGCGATCCCAGTATGTCATCTAGTTTGTATGAAACCGTACCTAGTAGCGACCCCGATCGCACTACGAAAAACTTCACTTCAAACCTATGACCTGCGACTTTATGCTGGGCGCATGGGTCACGCAACACATGATTTTTCTGCGGTAAATTAACCGCTCCGTCTGTGCACCGCACCTCGCACGTCAGGCGCGTGTTGGTAAACATAACCTTATTTCCCCCTTTCACGCATAGACAGACAGACAAAGAACTTTTATTTTGGTCCTGAGATGAGCCCACTCAACATCCAGAGACCGACATTCGTTCATGCCCTCCTCTATTTCGTTTTTTTTTTTTTTTTTTTTTTTTTTTTTAGCATTAGGAGTGTCAAAGAAAAAAAAAAATGTTTGTGTGGCAAGTGTGGGAAGCCGGTCACGCGGCAGAGGTACAGAGGAGATGGGAGAGCTTATAAGCGAAGTTCTTTATTCTATACTTAGAGGAGCGTGTATGTGAGTGGAAGTGGTTTGCAATGTGGTGAACGCGGTTCAATTCTTTTTTTTTTTTTTTTTTTTTTCTGCTTCTTTACTGGAAAACTAAGCGCGAATGATTTACGCAGACACATGGATCGAACGAGGACAAGCGCTTTCCCGTGTGTCCCCGCGTAATTTATTCGCGCTTAGTTTTCCAGTCAAAATGTCAGACCGACTATCCCAATTGTTAATCCTTCTGCGATTTAAATTATGCATCCGGGACCTCACAGATGTGAGACGTAATGCTAGCGCATTTCTCTCGCATTTACCGCTAAATCGCCACTGAATATTTCTTTTTGTGATTCACAGAGGTGCAGGCGAATCGAACGGACCTGAAGTAACCTACGAAAGAAAGAAGAGAGGGAGAGAGTTCATGCACCAAGTCCGGCACTAAAGAAAGAAGGGGTAATTAATAATAAATTGAGGCAATAAATTTGGCTGATTAGCTAATCAACGATAACAGAAATATTCACGAGTGTGCGCAAGGCTACTGCTAACAAAACGCCGTTGGTCCAATCGTAGCCCCCCTCCCTACCCCTGCCCCCCCCCCTTTTTTTTTTAACAGCTTAATTATTTCGAGCAGAAGGATCAGTATTCGTGCCGACAAGCAGGTAGCGCGCGCTCTCTAAAATGCGGCGCAATTTGTCCAAAGTTACCAGAGAGCAGGCGAAACGTTTCATCCAAAGCGCGCATATATATATATATATATATATATATATATATATATATATATATATATATATATATCATTTACTGAAACCGCTAGCTTGTGATAAGTAATATGGTAGTGATAGCCCTAGGGTGTATTTTTGTTCCCGGTAAGTGTTACGGATCAAAATAACGCTGCAGTTCATGCCAACTGAAGATTAATTACGTCATGAGAAAGCACATGTGAATGCGATAAAGTGCAAATTACAATTTAAAGGTTCGCCGACGATTACGATACTCCGTAATCCGAAATTTGAGCGCAGCTCTGTACGCGTGTTTTCATTTCGCGATATATTAGCTGGCGGGGCAATCTGTCAAGTGCGGCACGTTGCAAACGGAGTGAAGTGCGGCGCGACTGCTTCGCTGGTCTGGAGATCGCGAGAGGCAGCGCGTGGGCGACGCGTGGGCGCGATTCACAGCAGCCGCCGCAGACAGACCTCCGCTCATGCAGCGCTTTGTTTACATATATGGTATCGGTGGCGTCATAGGGGAACAGACGACGCATGCTACTCTGGCGCCATCTCGTAGCCATCGTCGCCGCAGAGCCCGTCTTGCGAGGCACTATAGTGCCGTATGGCCAAAGCGTGAGAAGAAAGACAGAAACGTATGCGTTTTTCTTCTCATACTGTCCTCCGCTTTTCCCCTCGCGCTCTCTTCGCTATCGCCGTCTTTCATCCCTCGCTGTGCTCGTTCGCTCGGTTACGCCGACGCTCGCCGCAAGAACTGGCGCCTAAGAGCTGTGCTCAAAAAGTTGCAACAAAGCAGGGAAGCGAAAAGGGGTGGAGAAGAAGTGTGTAAAGGAGTAACACAGAAACGCTGCACTGCGTGCGTAATTAAGCAGCCACTGAACCCCGTCGACGTACTACTCAGCCACGCCGCCTGCACGGAGCTCGCCTGTATGCAGCCTCTTCAAAGGACCGTTCAGTCAAATACTCCAATAAAGAAATAAAGTGCTCATATCTGTTCGAATTGTTTTTCTTTCGCTTATTTAAGTATACAGGGTGATCATGTTTAAGTTTTACGGAATATTTAAAAATCGCCTGCTGCAGATAACATATTGTAGTCCTTGAGCTGGATTCTTCGGAGAGACAGACATTACTTGCACGCTAAATCGAAACACATATTAACATAATTAACACAATTTTCCTAACTAACTTCTTATTAATTACTTTACAGCACATGTGACAATTTACGAATTGTAGCCAGTGAGTTTGCAAGGTGTCTCTATTGGAACGAATTTCCAGAATGACGTCCACCACTTTGGAGATATGCGTCATCAAACGCCGTAAAAATGAACGGTCGTAAAAAAAAAAAAAAAAAAAAAAAAACCGCTCTTTTGTGTATTGAGGCACAAACGTAACTGGAACGCCCATGTATTTCGTGCCACACTTTAGGAAATAACCGGCTCTTGTCATCCTCGAAATTCATTTCAAAGGATACGTCTTGTGAACTCACCGGCTACGACTCGTAATTTGCTATAGGGGCCGCAATATAATTAAGAATATAATTAGTGAATTTTCGTTAATTAGTTGAATATGTGTTTCGATTTCTCGTGCTCATTGTAATGTCCGCCTCTTCGAAAATTTCAACTCAAGTATAATGCTATCTGCAACAGGCGATTTTTTTAAAACTCTGTAAAACTTTTGTTTCCTGTTGCGTTCGTTGCGTTGTTTCGTGTACCAACTAATCCAACAACATATCCTCTTCAAGTTTCTTCTGTCTTTCCTCCCCTCCGAAACGAAACCAGGCCTCACGCCATCCGCTTATGAATCGGAGGAGCACAAAGGTACATGGGCGCCAATATTTAACTTTATTGAGAGAATATATCCTTTGAGATGCCTTCGACTATTGGGAAACAATTAAATGTATATCTGTAAGACATAAATTCAGATATTGGGAAAGTCCTCTTCCACAATATTAAAATTTATGCCTTATAGAAAGGCCTTACACCATTAGGCCTCTCAAATGATGCAGGGGCCTCTCATCCTTCTATCACTCTCCCATTGCAATCGATCTTCTTTGCAATACACACATGTATGAGGTGAAGCAAACTAACAGGCGATAGGTATAGAAATGGATCGAACTTTAGGACTAGGCTGGGACACATACAACTGTGCAGTTGTGTTGAATAACTGCAAGAAACGTTTTGAAGTACGCACTCGGTTTTCGCAGCAAATGACCCAGCATATGCTACTCCAAAGCAACTAAGTGGCGTGTGTGGGTTCTCTGGCTTGGAGAACACCGATTCAATCATGCTCACGATTCAATCACGCATATGTGCACCTTGCCAAAGCCACCTAAACAAGTTGCTGACGGGAGTCCTTGCTGCTTTTCCGCTGTGCTTGAATGCAAGGCAACATTGAGCAGAATGTTGAGGCAAGATGTATTACCGTGTATTTTGTCAACGGAGAGTATCTTGGTGCAAGTCTCTCCTGAATTAACCTTGTTCCCCTTGTAGGATCTCCTAAACCTCGCCTTCCTGGTATCCCTTCGTTGCAAGTGTTAAACCGCTTTCCTATAAACAAAACAAAAACAAAAAATGGCAAAAGTAATTAAAAATTATTGTCAAAGTAAGCGAACCTTACATGTTTTGCACCATAACGTGCTTGTCTTGTGTTCTTTATTAATGGGCAGTAGCGCACCCAGGATCTCTGCCAGGGGGGGGTGACAGTTTGCCAATACCATCTAAACAGCACTCATTTCGATTTCTTCACGGGAAATTTTTTTTAAATGCGCTTTTTGCGAGTGTACAGACGATTGCGCGTCTTACATCTTAGTTGCAGTACTCAAATGCGTTAGGAAAGAAAAGGGGTTAAACAAAAGGAGGGGGGGGGGGATTCGGGGGTTGTAACCCCCCCCCCCCCCCCCCCCCCGCGTCGGTGCGCCACTGTTAATGGGTTAGCATCGATCAGGAGTGTCAAAGTGGGGAAACATGTTTGTGAAGCCGGTCCCAGTGTATTTATGTTTATATGTGTGGGGGGATGCGTGTGTGGTTACATGTGGTATACATATACGTATACATTATACATGTGATGAACGCAGTGTTTAAACCATATGGATCCGCGACGTCCAAAAGGTGCTACGTAATGCTAACGCCTTTCTCTCATTTACCACTAAATCGCCACTGAACTTTTTCGTTTTAATGTGTTTGAAGCGTCGTCGTTTTGTGCGGCTGTTGCACGGCTGCACTTCGCAGTCCAGTGCAGGCATGATAGCGCCACTGTGCGTGAACCTCGTGACAAACGTGTCTTGCTTCTGTCGTGTATTGTTACACAACACGTACTTACGTAACGCTGGGCGCCCCCTTTCTGGCACCGCCATGGATTTGTCACTGGGTAAACATTGGCCGATATACCGAAGGCGTGCTATGCCACAGCGCCTCAAAAGCGCTAGCTGTCCCGAGGGAAAGATGGGCAAAACGGACGCCCTAGCTCTTTTTTTTTTTTTTTTTATAATTGTTGCTGTATGGGACGCACCTCAAGCGCTAGCTTTCACGAGGCAGAGTGGCAAGCAGGGCTGTGCATTGTTTGGGGCAGGAGCCGGGGCTAATATTTCGCCTACACAAACTTTTTCTTATTGCGATACCACATCATATATTTAATACATTAGAGGTCCCCCCCCCCCCCCTCCCCTCTACATCGCGGCCCTCAGGTAGCTGTTATGTGCTCCACTTAACGACATATTTGCATTCCCTGCTTGACACAGGGCAACCTAGTTTCATCATTTTGCTTTACATTCAGCACTTAACTGCAATTGCAAGCAAATATTGTAATTATCGTTAGATAAACGCGTGTCATATCAGCTTAATGAGATACCAAGTGCACAAACAGCGAACAAATTTATTTCAAACAAACAAACAAGAAAAAAAAAAAGACAGGAAAGAAAGCACACAAGAACATGTGATGGTGCGAGTGAAGATGTGACAAGTAAGGCACAGATAGTGGTCAGCTCAGTCAACCTCCTCCATGCGAGATGCGTCTTCGTCGTCGCCTTCCAGCGGCGGCATCTCTTCCACCGCGGGTCCCGCCGACGTGTTGTCTCCGGCACCAGCTACTTCATCCTCGTCAATGCCCAGGCCGAGCTTGATCATGCGATGGATGCGGTCTGCGTGCAGCTGGGGGTCTTCCAGAGCAAAGCCCGAGCAGAGCAGCGCCGTTTCGAAGAGCAGCATGACGAGGTCCTTGACCGCCTTGTCGTTGCGGTCGGCGTCCGCCTTCTGTCGGAGGTTGTCCATGACGGGGTGGTCGGGGTTCACCTCGAGGTGCTTCTTGGCTGCCATGTAGCCCACGGTGCTGGAGTCACGCAGCGCCTGCGCCTTCATGATCCGCTCCATGTTGGCGGTCCAGCCATACTGCGATGTCACGATGCAGCACGGAGACTTGACTAGCCGGTTGGATACTATCACCTTCTCGACCTTCTTGTCCAGGATGTCCTTCATGACCTTGCACAAGTTCTCGAACTTGGCCTTGTTTTCCTCCTGGCGCTTCTTCTCAGCATCGTCCTCGGGTAGCTCGAGGCCTTCCTTGGTGACGGAGACCAGAGTCTTGCCGTCGTACTCTTTCAGCTGCTGAACGCAGTACTCGTCGATGGGCTCGATCATGTAGATGACCTCGAGGCCACGCTCGCGTACGCGCTCGACGAAGGCCGAGTTGACCACCTGGTCCTTGGACTCGCCCGTGATGAAGTAGATGTGCTTCTGGTTCTCCTTCATACGCGATGTGTAATCCTTCAGCGAGCACATCTCGTCACCAGAAGCGGACGTGTAGTAGCGTAGGAACTCGGAAAGCTTCTTGCGGTTCTGGGAGTCTTCGTGGATGCCCAGCTGAAAAAAAAAAAAAAAAATCAGGAGGGTTAAAAACATGCAGCCGAGTATTTGTAGCGCGTATTGTACCAGATATGAATAATGTGCGACATAAGTGAAGACAGCAATGAAGAAGTTTTGATGCGGAAGCGTCGAACGGCTAATTGAGCGAAATGCCGAAATGTCTTTAGCCACGAAACGGCACATATCCCCATTGGCTGCGACGCCACGCTACGAGCGCGCCTCGACGGAGCAGAGCGATCGAAAGAACACCTGCTGATGCAGTAGCACGCCAGGCGTTGCATGAGAGGGCATCGCCGCGACGCAACACAGCACAACCTAGACTTGTTTAGGTGTGCTCCCTATTGGGCAGCAGAAATAGATGTTGCGCCACATCACCCTCGCACTCGGAAGCCTGTGCTTTCCGCGCGTTCCTTGCCCGCGCAAGCCCGCGTTCTAAGCGTCGGTAAGGCCAAATCAAAACGCGCCAAGCGCCTCCACGCGCTCGCTTGCCCGCGAGCTAGGAGTTCACAACTCGAAGGACCACTCAACGGCGTTCAATTTGACATAATTGCCTTCGCATTCAGAACTCGTAGGAAGTTCTTAGGCGTCTTCGGGTTTTTCTTTAAGTGGATGCTAATGACTGCAATAGGCAAAGACTTGCGGAATAAGCGTGCCGGTGATTTGGGCATACAGAGGACGTATCCGAGTCACGTCCAGTTATCTTTTTCCATGTGCACCACCACACACATCACAGTGCCGACATCGGAGATTGGGGAGAAGCCCAACGTCGGCGCTTGTGCGCGGCGCGTTAAGTGCAGCTAGGTTACGTAATGTAAGGGAACGAAATATAGCCAGTACCTACCTTCATGTTCTTACTGAATTGCTCGTAGAACTTTTTGAACATTTCCCGGTCCTCGGCGATGCTGTCAAAGAGCTCGAGGCACTTCTTGACGAGATTCTTCCTGATCACCTTGAGGATTTTGTTCTGCTGGAGCATCTCACGGGAAATGTTGAGCGGCAGGTCCTCGGAGTCGACGACACCCTTGATGAAGTTGAGGTACTCCGGGATGAGGTCCTCGCAGTTGTCCATGATGAAGACCCGGCGCACGTACAACTTAATATTGTTCTTCTGCTTGCGGTTCTCGAACAAGTCGAACGGCGCGCGCTTGGGCACGAAGAGCAGCGCGCGGAACTCGAGCTGGCCCTCCACCGAGAAGTGCTTTACAGCCATGTGGTCCTCCCAGTCGTTGGTCAGAGACTTGTAGAACTCTCCGTACTCCTCCTGCGAGATGTCGTCGGGATTGCGCATCCAGATCGGCTTGGTCTTGTTCAGTTCCTCATCCTCCGAGTACTTCTCCTTGATCTTTTTCTTCTTTTTCTTGTCCTTCTCAGACGACTCGTCGTTATCCTCGGCGTCCTCAATTTTGGGCTTGCTCTCCTCGTCGGGCTTCTCGTCCTCTGTCTTTTCATCTTTCTCCTTTTCCTCCTCCTCCGTCGTCGTCGGATACTTCCTTCTCGCGTTCCTTATGCACCAACAGGCGGATCGGGTAGCCGATGAACTGCGAGTGTTTCTTGACGACATCCTTGATACGCCTCTCCTCCAGGTACTCGGCCTGGTCCTCCTTCAGGTGGAGCACGATCTTGGTCCCGCGTCCGAGAGGCTCGCTGTTGTCCGTGCGAATGATGAAGGAACCGCCGGCCGACGACTCCCACGTGTACTGCTCGTCATCATTGTGCTTTGAGGTGACGGTCACCTTGTCCGCGACGAGGTAGGCTGAGTAGAAGCCTACGCCGAACTGGCCGATCATGCTAATGTCGGCGCCGGCCTGGAGCGCCTCCATGAACGCCTTGGTGCCAGACTTTGCGATGGTTCCCAGGTTGTTGATGAGGTCCGCCTTAGTCATGCCGATGCCCGTGTCGACGATCGTCAGGGTGCGGTCGTCGCGGTTGGGGACGATCTTGATGAAAAGCTCCTTCTGGGCATCGAGCTTGCTCGGGTCCGTGAGAGACTCGTAGCGGATCTTGTCTAGGGCATCCGAAGAGTTGGAGATTAATTCACGCAGGAAGATCTCTTTGTTCGAGTAGAAGGTGTTGATGATCAAGCTCATCAACTGGGCGATTTCCGCCTGGAAGGCGAAAGTCTCCACGTCCCCGGAGTCATCTATGCGTGTTTCCTCAGGCATCTGCACAGATGCACAGAACCGATTAAGAGGACTGCAGACTTCGCGTTCGTCACACTTCTAAGTACGCTCAAACTAAAAAAAAAAAAAAAAAAAAAAAAAAAAAAAAAAAAAAAAAAAAAAAAAAAAAAAAACATGCACACGCGCGCGAATACAAACGATTAAAGAAATGAGGAAACAATGTCCCTAATAATTACGGCGTTAGTAAAGTATTATGATACGTTAATGAAGCCACAGTGAGGCGAAATGCAAAAACGCCCGTGTGCTTACGTTGTAGTGCACGTTAAAGAACGCCAAGTGGTCAAAATTAATCCGGAGCCCTCCACTACGGCGTGCCTCATAATGTGAACTGGTTTTGGCACGTAAAACCCCAGAAAGAAGACGCTACGCATTTAAAAAAAAGAAAAAAAAAAAGGAAAAAAAGAAGAACTACTAACAGCTACAGCTAACAAAACCAGAAGGAAATATCCGCACAATAAGACAATGAATCGCCATTGTACTTACTTTGACAAAAGTGCGTGCACTTGCAACCGTTGCTGGGCACGGAAATAAGCAATGCTGACACTACAGAGGCTAGACTTTCACTCAAACGACGAACAACCTCACACGCCCGTCGGTACCGGCTTTTTGAAGACGTCGTCGAATGTGGTCGAATCTTCTGGGCCGCGCAGGCAGCTATCTCTTTGCTGTAGTGCTCCGCACTTCCGGTGCCGACCCCGCAGGTAGCCTACGGTTCATAAAAAAAAAAAAAAAAAAAACACGAAGGTCTCCTGGCCTTTATCGATATCAATTTCTGCGTGTTATGTTAGTTCGCGATAATACTTTGTTGACTTTAAGTCTACAAATAAAATATACGCACTTGAGCTGTAAGAACTATTTACCGGAAACAGTATTATGCGGACACATCTCGATTTTTCTAGAAGCTTCGAGAAAATTCTCGGTAAAAAGTAGTCCCTGTTCCGGCGGAAGTCATGTCAAGCGGTGACGTCATGTGTTTTGTCCGTTGACCGTTCTTTTTTTTAACCCGGCAAGTTCGTTGGATCGGGATACAGTGTACTAGAATTCTAGTACGCTGTAATCGGGATGAAAGTAATGATTAAACGTACGAGTTTGTTTCAATCCTCCAAAAGTTTTTCGTGCTACCATAGCCCGCTTCATCAGGCGCTGATTCGGGAAAGTTTCTGTTGCGTTTCGTGTTAATTTCTCCGGCGTTTTCCATTTATTTTTCTCTTTTCCTCTTCTTTTCCCTCATTTTTTTCTTCTTCTTTTGACGCGTGCACTATGTAACAGACATTTTCACTGGCGATTGTGAAATTGGCAGCCCACTGCCTGAAAAACACTAGAATGTTTGGCGTCTTGACTGGCGCGCTTGCATTTGTCAGGCTGAGCAGCGTTGCTGTAAGCTGAAGTTCGAGACGCCGTGCACGCGTTTCATCGACGACGACGACGACGCCTGTCGCGGCATGCGGCGTCGCAGTACTTGCGCCGTATTGCGTCGTAGTACGTGCGAGAGATTTGTGCCGTAAAATAATACTGCCGAAACTGCGTTTTCGGGGGTGTGATCGGGTACACTTTGTAAAGCTTTGAGCTGCAAATAAATGATCGCGTAGGCTTCGTGCATGAGCATTACTCCAGAGCGGGGTGCTTTGCGCGCGCGTGCGTGTGTGTATTCGTCCGCTAATGCGATTACGATTTAGGTTCAGAGGGAAATCTCCGTATTGCAGAAGCGAAATCAGCGCTTCTCTCGATTGAGCAGCATAATAAACGAGTGCAGGTTCTGGCCAATTGGTTCTGGTGGTCCGACAACACGGCTGCTGCACAGACGCAGCTATTGTCGTGTAGTAGACGCCACTGTATCCGACACGTACGATGTGTGATGTTCTGCTCAACACGGTGACAGCTTTGGCGGCTTCGGAGTTGCAGTCACGGTGAATTGGTGAAGATATGTGTCAAGTGGTACAGATGTCACTAATGTCACAATGTAGGAATAAATTATGGTATGCCTCGTTGTAGCGAAAGCTACCTGTTATGGGTGGGTAATATTCCACGTTTTAGTTTTTTGATTCGAGAGCCCCTTTACATGTATATCAAAACTTGCGTGCATTTTATTGCACCGTAATCTGGGTTCATGTTATAGCTTGCAGAATAAAAGCATTCCCCAAGCAAGATAACAGCCAACTGCTTGATAGGTACCTTGCACCGAGGAGGGGGAACAGTCGCACGTGAGCTTTGTGGAGCGATCGATAAGGAAAACGTTCGTTCGCTTGCTGGTTCGTTCATCGTACGGTCGCTCATTCATTTGATCGTTCGTTCGCTCGCTCGTTCGTTCATTCGTTCGTTCATGACAATAATATATAGTCAATGGTTTCTGCACAATTTTTTAATAGCGTCTGCTCGCGCCTAGTTAAATTTTAATCGGTAAAGATGCACTATATGCCATTCTAAAGAAGCCAATTAAATTGAACTTATCATGTTTCGAGAAGATTTATTGAGCCACAGCAGCCAATGTAAGAAAAATATGTCGCAGTTTCACCCGAAAGGCGAAGCATCAATTGCGATAGCAAATCAGTAGAGAGCTATACGCAGTAAGGATAGTAGTTTTATCAGCTGTATAAACTTGGACATGCAGCAGCACCAGCAATGCGCAGAACTTCGTGCCCTCTACACGAAAGAAGGCTGCACGCGTCAGACATTATTCAAAACAGACAAAATAATCAAAATCCCAAGCTACGTGTTAACTTGCGATCTGTGTTATGAACATCATCACTCTGTTGTTGCTTATTTTGTAATTATCACTGATGTAACCTACGTCAAAAATATTTTTCCAAATGTTACACAGACCAGAATTCAGATTTGACTGTGCATAAACTGGCGCGTTTGTGTGAAAGTGTAATGATGTACTATTTTTGATGAGCCAAGAGTTGCAGGAAGCGTTTATGGGCCCACCTCCAAAGCCTGCTTGGTCGTTGGCAAGGTTTCAGGATCGGTAAAGCAATTCCTACATGGACAGTGCTTCTTTTATGCATGGATTCGAAATCATTCAGTATGACAACGTTTCTGAAGCCAAGCTTTATCCTAGAAGTTATAATTATAAAATGCCGCAGTTTCACCCGAAAGGCGAAGCGTCAAATGCGATGGCAAATTAGTAGAGTGTTATACGCAGTAAGGATAGTAGTTTTATCAGCTGTATAAACTTGGACATGCAACAGCACCAGCAACGCGCAGAACTGTTGTCGACGCCGTCAGCGTTTTGCCAGCGTTCGCCCCAAACGCGCGCGGCGTTGGTGACTGGTGTCGGTGCCTCTGGCGGCGGCTCGGAGGTTTCCGACGAGATCAACGGGGCACTCGTAGAGCAGCGTCGGAAGTCTTTACCACCTTCTCGCCTCGCAACGTTTTATTGCGATAGCAATTATATGGACACTTCAATCGGATTTCTGCCGTCGGCGTCGCCGTCGCCGTGAGGTTCCCTATAGATAAAATCTTCGCCGCGCGCCGTATGCCCGAGCGGAAGCGTGCGGGGACGCGCGCTATCACGGAGAGCGAACGCACTCAATCTCCCACGCGCAAGCAAGGAAGCGGGAAGCCAGCGCCGGAGGGAGCGGGGGGGGGGGGGGGGTGCACTTTTACTCTGCCAACAACCGCACTCGTCGCTCAGCCCGCACCGTCTCTTATCTCCCCACGGCTCTGACCTTTGTGCGCCGTGCATTCGCCGCTCAGTTTCCGTTGAAGCGATAGACCGCACGTACTTTCGCCGCTGCGGCGTATGCGCGTGCTGCCAGCGTTTTGACAGTCGTTGTCTGCAGTCATTCAGTGTGATCTATTCATGTTTGTTTGTGCGCGCTCACACGACGCTTGTTCATTCAGTTAGTAATAGTCGGGCCACATTTTCCAAAGCACGCTACACATGCAATGCTGCCCGGATCGGCAGTGCAGCGCTACAGGTGTGTCCCCTCGCACGCGCTGCCCACGGGAAGCGCTTCTCATCAACACCACCGTTTCACACGCGCCTTCTCGTGGTCATCGAGTCTCTCTTCATGTCGGTCTACTTACGCCGCAGCACACCTGCTTACTTACTAAGCTCATGTTTACTACAATTCATATTGCTACCAAAGCCGCTCACCTTACTTCGTATGACATTGCTGTGTTGCTATCGCATTCATTGCTTCGCCCTTAGGGCGAAACTGTGACATTTTTTATATAAATACGCATTTGGTGCCGCAGCTAAACGTTGGGTTCTGCGATGGGTTCGAAGGCTAGCGGACCTGAGCTAGCTAATTGCTTCGTGTGCGCTGTGTCTCGCGCGCCTAGTTAGCATTGAAACGAGAGGCAGCAGGAAGGAAAATTCGCTTGCTGCTGCTGCCGCTCTTTATCACGCCAGCGTTGCCATGACAGCGCGTGTCTGCGCCCATTGAGTGAGATGTGTTCGTGTTTGCCTGTGCGGCGCGAGAGAACGTGCTTGTTAATTTAGCTATTGACCCTTTTCGCGGAGCAGTTTGTTTTAGACAAACGAGATGGCGCTCACGGCTGCGCGCCATACCTCTCCTCAGCGCCCGCGCTCTAATACGAAACCATTACCGCTTCTGCCTTGCTTCTGTGCGATCAGCTGTCGCAAATGCGACTGAGTTTTCGCTAACACATGCTAGATTGAATAACGTGGATTGAAGATGTGTGCAGTACTTGGCTGCAAAAATAGTGACATGGCATGTTAAGGAATAGAATGAATCTGTGTGGCCAAGTTCGCGGACCGCTGCTGCAACTGTCCGAACGTGTTACCAGCACTCCGTGATGTGCGGCTTTCGTCGAGGATACAGAAATTAGCTCATCCGTCAGCCTTGTATCACTAACCTTCAAAGAAAGGGCTTCATCCCCAGAACGTCGGCAAGAGTGAGTACCACTCGTTAAACAATGACAAAGGGAGTAACGCCGCTTCCTGTCATAGTAAGTTTCGCGCACGTTGTCCCAAATGGCAGGAAAACTTACGCCCACTCTATAGCCGCCGTATCAAGTATAAGTGAACGGGCGCACACTTGAATATATGCGCACTGTATACGCACAATAAACGACGGACTACACCTATGGCGCACGAATGGTCGAAGCTGAATGTTTCGTGACGGTCGACAAGAGTAAGCGATTTACTAGCTGTAATATATATTTGCTACAAGGGATTACAATGTACAAAACAGCTACGTTTCAAGCCTTGTGCGCAGCAAGAACAAATCTATCGGAACTGAGCACACTCGCGAGCGATTAGGCAGAAAATAATCAGATAGTGGCCGCACCGAGGAACTTCACTGAGTCGGAAACTGACAAGCCACTGCTTCAAAATATTTAACGAATAAAGAACAAAGAGCAAAACACACTAATCCTGACTGAATTCATAATTAGAAAGCTTGGACAGCTTGGAATACATTTTTAGACCCGCTTTTAGAACAAGCACCATATATACGCTGCTTGCGTCGTTTCGACATATAGCTTAATCAGCTCCGGAAGCGCTTTTGCATGTTCTCTGAAGCTATGATCAAAGATTCGTGTCGTTCACCTAGTCACAGTCTACGATATCTCCGAAAACAGAGGTTTTCTAAGCCGCGCCGGCGTCATACACTTCCATTGTAAACAAGGAGGCAACGAAGGCAGTTGAGGCAAGCAATTGACGCGTCACCACGTGATCAAATATGGCAGCGCCCACGGGATCGCCGCGAAAAGGGTCAATAGTAAGCGAATGTTTACAGCGGTTTATGCAGCTGATAAAACGACTAACCTTACTTCGTATAGCTGTCTAACAACTTGCTTTCTTAATCAATGCTTCGCCTTTCCGGCGACACTGTGACATATTTCTCCAAATATTTATTTTGCAGTGTAGGGTCGGTGTTTGCACTGTTTCCACATCCACTGCATCCTGAAGTGGCTCAACTCCCAAGAAGTCCAGCAGCTCCGTTCAATGTGGCGTCAGGAGTGGTAATTCAGAGAGTGATGGTGCCATAAAGTGGGAATACAGTATAGAACAGTGGTCATTTTGGCTCTCTCTCTCTCTTTTACAGCGTAAGCAGTTATGGGCTCATTCCAATAGCCGTTTCGGTTCGCGATGTTGCCGCCGTAACCACTATCGCCGGAAATGCGAAAAAAGTACCCGATTCCCGCCGGGATCGAACCTGCGCCCGCTGCGTGGGAGCCAGATACTACCACTAAGCCACGTAAGCGCTTGCTATCGGGCAGCCGGAAAATGCCCTAAAACGCTTCCAAGCGCGCAGGGGCAAACGAACCAAGCCTCCGCCAGTGTGGTGGCAAACGCAGCGTGCGCAGGCGCAGACGACGAGATGCGATTCAGACTAGGCGCGCAATCAACGCGATCCTGAACTGCCCGAGCTGCCGAGCCTTCGCCGGTATGGTGGCGCGATCTAGTTAAGGTGCCTGCAAACGCAGCGTGCCCGACATGTAAGTTGCAGCTGTAAGGCTTGATCGGGCTCAGCAGACTGCTGTGCAGATAGCATTACAAGCCGCAGCTCGTCGTCGACGCCGGGCGGACAGTTCAGATCGTTCTCGTCAAAACGAAGCGAACAGACTGCCGCGAACCCTGTTGTGCGTGTTGCCCAAATTGTAGCTACTCTTGAGCCGCTCCACCAGCTTACGATGTGACTGTGCTGCGTATGCCGCGCAGGCCTGTGACTTTTTTTTTTAAATTAGCTGGCTCGGGTATTGATACGAGGCAGTTTTCACGCAACAGCCTTGTATTAAATGCAGCATGAAGATATTGCATGAAGATATTGCATTGCTCCCATTACTGTACGTGTGTGACACGTGAGAACGATGGCAACGTCAGATTGTAATGGGTGTAATTACAGGATTACGCCTTTCAAGCAAAGTAAAATAATATAATTGGCATTTTCACCCGTATAGGGCAATGCACTGACAGTCATAGCAAGGTCCAGCGTAGCGCTGAACTCCTCGGACGGTGTTCTAACCATACGCGGTTGCGACATGTTCACGCGACCCAGCACGCAATCAAGTCTACTGTTTGTCGCAGAAGGAACAGCGCCCTGGCAGTTACCACGCGTCTCACAACGCTGGTGTGAGGTCCCTATACAGGGTGTCCCAACTATCATGCAAAAAGATTTAAAAACATGCAAATGCCAGATAGCTGGACAGAACCAAATATAATGACGTTTGCCGTCGCTTGGAGATACTGAGATTACTTTTTGCATTCCGCCTAAATACATAATTAGTCTTAATTAATCAATCAACTTCTCAAATATTATAATTTATTCGAAAGTGTCATTGAGAAAATTGTAGAGCAACATGAAAAACTCCCGATATAGCTTTCTATTGCTCAATACGTGCTACATAAAAAGTGCTTTTTGAAAGAAGCCCGCGAATAGACGCAAAATTGCCGCGCCACTAATCGCTCGAGGCATTTTGCGTGTATTCGCGGACTTCTTTCACGCTCGGAAAAACACTTTTATGTATCACGTATTGAGCAACAGAAAACTGTACAGGGAGTTTTTCATGTTGCTCTACAATTTTCTCATTGACACTTTTGATCAAATTATAACATTTGAGAAGTTAATTGCTTATATATAATTAGGACAAATTATATAATCAGGCGAAATGCAAAAACATAATCTGAGTATCTCCAATCAACGACAAACAACATTACCTTGTTTCTGTCCAGCTGCGTGGCGTTTGCATATTTTTAAATCTTGGTGCATGATAGTTGTGACAACCTGTATAAAAAATCCGAGTAAACCTAAGTACTTCTTATGAGTTGTGAATGCGAAAGCATTAATTGCCAATTGAACGCCGCTGAGCGGTCCTTCGAGTCATGAACTCCTCGCGTGCAAACTAAAGTCCCTAGATGTTGAAAGCAAAATATATTGCCGCAGAGATCTCTCCACGCGAAGTATCCTTCCAGGCGTCTCATCGCACCGCCGTTAGAAGAGCGCCAGCAACACCACGCGCATGGCGTGACAGCGCGTGTCTCTCGTGCACGCGAACGCGGCTGCGCGTGGGCTTAATCTGCGGACGTGGTTGACTGTGGAACGCGTTCCTGTTAACTGTGCTTGCCAATTGTGTGTGTGTGTTTTAGTCTTAAGTTTCCGGGCACAAGTTCGCCCACAATAAACCAGTTTGTTTAGTGTGCTTCACTGAAAAGTGCTACAATATATAGGGACTTTAGTGCAAACGAGCGCGTTGAAACGCTCGGACAACGCCTCCTAGACAGCACAAGGCAGGTGCACTTCAATCCGTGACGTCATGCTATCTTGTCCGACTGCCATAGAATCTAATGGGGACGCTCCCGAGTAAGCTGCAGTGATTTTGATGCCACCGTTTTCGTCACGCCGGGCTTGGCAGTGGAAATTTCGGTGCAAGTAGCATGACGTCATAAAGCAGAGGGCACATGTCTGCTATCTACAGGAGGCGCTGATTTAGCCCAGTGGGTAAGGCACTCGGCTTCTGAGCGTGGGGTCGTATGTTCGAAACTCACAACCGGCAACGTTTTTCCTTGCATATTTATTCTGTATTTTATACATTAATTTCCTTATAGCGATTACCGAGGTGAAGTTAGAACGTTGAGAGCGAGGGTGGCGTCGCGGTCACTGCCCTCTCCCCTTACACCTGGTCAACGATGGGCTGACCTTGCGCGCCAGCAGGTGTGACCTTTCGCCCGCTCTGCTCTGTCGAGATGCGCACGTGACGTGACATTGCAGCCAATGGGAATTTAGGTGCCGTTTCGCTGCTACAGACACCGGCTTTTTTCGCTCGATGGGCCTTTTGATGCTCTCGCATCAACAAGTTTCAAGGTAGCGCAATCTCTTTATCTTGCCGTCGTCTTCTTCATCCTAGCGCTCTCCCACCGTTGCCCTTGCATGATGGTGTCAGCATAGAGAAAGAACTCATGGTCTCATGTAGCATTTCAGCCGGCTGGCGGTGGAGCTTTTTCTTTTCTTAAGCGTGCTTATAGTACGCCTGCTCACAACGCTCACGCCAGTATATAGCGGAAGGAAGCACGCTGGCTGGCTCCACTTTGGACCGAGCGATAGAGCGGAATGTTGACGGTGCGTCCACTTC
The DNA here is from genome assembly GCF_013339745.2 of Dermacentor silvarum. Lineage (NCBI taxonomy): Eukaryota > Metazoa > Arthropoda > Arachnida > Ixodida > Ixodidae > Dermacentor > Dermacentor silvarum. The sequence goes on from NC_051161.1 coordinate 16,515,986, forward strand.
GCTTCATCGTTATTGCAGCCAACGCACTTCGTGTCTCTGGAGACCCTTTAACACTCGGCGTGCGAGCGGCGCGTGCGCCGTCGATGGCTGGACAGCACGACGCCGGCGGCCTCTGGCCTCTGTTTAATTGCTATCGCAATAAAATGCTCTCAACGTTAACCATATATTTTTCCTAAACAGCAGTACAAATACACTCTCCGGGAGACAAGAAAATTGTTGAATGGTCCCGGGCGATTCTAACAGCATGTAAATTTTTCAGTGGGAAGTATGGGAAACAAGGATTTCTTTAACGACGTTTCATAGAAATAAGACTATGGACATGACCGCTTGCTCCGTGTAAGCTGGGACACCCAGTATATCGACATATCGGAGAGATTCTCGCGTAGCCTGTTGTTCTTTGGAGCCTGCTTCCAAAGAGCGATGTTTCGCACGGCCGTCCCAGCGCACGCGGTTGCACTGCTGTTGCTGGCCCAGTGCAACAAAGTAGCCGGAAGGAGACGACCCCCACCGATGGCCAAGGGCGTTGAACCAGTCTGCTCGCATCGGCGCCCGGATGCGAAAATTGAGCGCTAATGAAACGGCGCCTCACTGCGAAACAACCCTTGTACCCGCCCCCGTTGAGTGGCCCGCGCTGCGTGCGCGCTTGAATGTAACGGGCCGCACGCTGCTCAACGAGCCCGGACAACAGTGAGTTCGACCGGCGAGCGGCGCCGCCCTCAGTACCGGCCCTGCAGAGCTTTCGCATAACGGCGCTTCCGTGGGAACCTCGTCTGACACTCTCACCGCGCTGGCGTTATGGGCGGGCCCGGGAAAGACGGCGAGCTGCTCTTGCCGACAAAGGTCGTGTGAAGTGAGGTAAATTGATGGTCGATGGTAATCGAACGAGCGATCGACATATCAACCAATCTATCAATCAGTCGGTCAGCCAATCAATCAATCAACCACTCAGTCAAGCGATCAGTCAGTCAGTCAGTCAGTCAGTCAGTCAGTCAAAGCACTTTAGCCGTCCGCGGCAGCACAAGCTACCGATATGTGTAATTATGACGAAATTATTAGCATATATAGGATGACAAGACCCAAAGACCAGGGTACGTTTGAGAAAAAATGTATTTATTTATTTGATTACTTTCTCTACTTACCTTACCTGCTTGCTTGCTTATACTTATGTTACCCTCAGCTAGGGCCAGGGGCATTGTTTATTATTGCGATAGCAATTATATGGACACTCAAAAGCAGATTTCTGCCGTCGCCGTCGCCGTGAGGTTCCGTATGACGTCATTTGGAGATAAAATCGTCGCCGCGCGCCGAACGCTGTGTGTGCGAGTGAAAGGGCGCGAGGGGCGCGTCTTTCACGGGGAGTGAACGCACGGCGGAGAACAAACGCGCGTTCTGCGCCGTGCTCGCTTAAGGGCTGCAGAAGTAGGCGTCTCTTTTCTCCTTTACAATCACCATATATGTAGAGCAAACGCGCCTTCTTCAGACGCGCGAGAGGCCGTGGGGGAGGGGGAGGGAAGGGAGGCGACGTTTAGCTGCGGCACCAAGTGCCTATTTATATCAGAGGCTCCGGCAACAGTCACCAACGCCGCACGCATTTTGAGCTAACGCGGGCAAAACGCCGATGGCGTCGACAACAGTTCTGCGTGTTGCCGATGCTGCTGCATGTCCAAGTTTATACAGATGATAAAGCTAATATCATTACTCCGTCTAGCTCTCTACAAGTTTGCTATCGCAATTGATGCTTCGCCTTTCAGGTGAAACTGCGACAACTTTTTTGTAATATATTCAGAGTCATATGACATTAAAGAGGGAAGTTGTTACAAAGCAATATAAAAGCAAGAAGAGCGAGTTTTCTCCTGATTATTCAATCGCGGTCAAGCCCGATCTGGATCGAAATTCTCGACCGCGATTGGCTGGCTCCGGCAGATTGCGCAAACGAGCCAATTGCGACTGAAAAATTCGATGCCGATCGGGCTCGATCGTGATCAAAAGGGGGCCGTGTGACATCTGTATTAGCTCACGTTTCACTAAAAAGTTATTGGTGATGGCTATACGACACTTGGTCAAAGGTAATTCCATTTTGGGAGTAAAGGATGAAAGACCGAAAGAAAGACTTCGTGTAACATGAATCGATTCGTATATACCTTACTAGGATGACCGACGTGGTTTGAAATGTACTGTTGCGGCTCGAGGTGGCGTTTGGGCCAAGAATCCACCAAGCCCATCGATGAGCACATCCAGTAGCAGGAAATAGGGAAATGGTTTAATTTACATTATGTACACTGGCCCCCTGGTACGGAAGCCCATTCCATCAGGAGCATAATCAACGTCTCAGTTCGTATCAGGTCACGTCAACACCACTGCACTGCACCACCGGTCACCGCTTTTTAATCCCTGCGTCTTTCCTAGGAGACTCGACTGGGGAATCTGCTGACCTTGGTGCGGCCAATCGGAGGGATTGTATTGTTCACCGAACTCCGCATCTACTGCTGCCTCCTCGCCCTTGCATTTGCTGCCACTGTGTGGTCAACTCGGAAACCGATATCGTTGCCGCTTCCACGGTAGCAATTCCTCGAAGTTGGCCTCTCGCCTCAATCCGTGGCATCTTCGTGACGGTCAGCTTGTCAGGGTCGGTGTCGGGCGCTGTCGCCGTCTGGGCGACGCTGATGAAAGGGGCTGCCTCGGGGCAACACCAAAGGATGCCCACTCCCGATTTGGGACGCTTGTCCGCCCGCCATCGTCGGTGTCGAGCACTGTCGCCGTCTGGGCGACGCTGACGAAAGGGGCTGCCTTGTGGTAAACGCCCAAGTTATATGCTGGCCCAGGTTGAGACGTAACAGTACTGAGGCCCCGGTATAAGGTCGTCGTGAAGTGTGGTATGATAAAAAAAAATATTTATGAAACAGTGAAAGACGGGCGAAAGCTGAGACTGTTAGGCTGTGGAACAATTATAGGTTATGAGGTTACACTTATAGTACGAAAGGATGAAACGAACAAAATTATTTGGTTTTAGTTCGAGTGAAGTTAAAAGGTTAACGTGACTGGGATCCCATATTGCAGATGCATATTCAAGCTTGGAGCGTATTAGGGTTTTGTAGAGCAGTTTCTGTAATCTAGACGGTGCTTGTTAACCCGTCAGCGTTAACAATTTAAGTGAAGATGTCACAATTGTATGCGAAGCCGTATGTTAGAGGATATTGTAGCAGCCATATCGTTAAATAAACGAGAAGCAATAGGGATCTCAGCAGAGACCCTTGTAATACAAGTATCTGTGCTGATTGAACTTTAGTGAGCGGACAGTTGTTACCGTTAGCGGTAACTAATTATAAGCGGTTAGTAACAAAATGGAAATTTCAGAGGGTTAGGACCGGTATTAAGCAAGGTTGGTTTAAAATGTAGTTTATCGCATACTTTGCCAAATGCATTAATAAAAAAAAACAGAAAAAAAAACAGTCGGTGCAGAATTATCGATCTAGGATGCGATGCGACTGATGAAGATACAAGTTGAGTTTCGCAGGAATGTGATTTTTTCGGGAACCATGCTGTGCTTTAGTGAAATATGAGTTTATATGAGTATAAACGCGAATCGTACATAGGTACATGATTAGAGGTATTGATATATTCATGTTAATACAATATTAGCGAAAGCAAAACAAAGGCAGGAATGACTAACATATGAAGTAATATAATGTATAACAAGTTAACAAGCTAAAACAAACATGCATAGATATAGACTTCTTTATTAGTTACCTAGTTATACTGTAATATTTAAAACAATACGAAACTGGGAGCGAATAACCGTTGACGTGACTGAAAGAAAGAAAAAACAAAAGCAGTCCCATGGAGTTTTGTGAGGTCTAGGGAGTAAGTGATTGAAAGCATACTTGCATTTGGCATGACATAATTCCCACCTTTCGCGCATGATCGAAACGCGGTGAAATGTACGACGGAACACGATTAAGGTCGCTGCCATCCATCTGACTGCAGCATGCGGTATGCTCTACACATGTACGTACAAGGAGACCCATCTCGGTGTCCTCGAAAAGCAAGCTGCCCAGCTAAAAAAAAAAAAAAATCGTGCTGGTTTCCGGGGGTCGATTCCGAGACAGCAGTCCACTATGGGAGAGTCACACACCGAAGAATGCTACAAGAATTCTGAGAATCGTCTTCTAATGCGTAAAATTGATTGAAAGAGTTATCAATATTCGTATCGTAAATTTTCTTAATGAGCGATCGATTCTAAGTCCGAAACAAATTGGTTTCAGATCACAGTGCTCTATATGGCAGGCCCATATTGACAGCCGTATTCAGTTGGCAAGGCGCCAAAGACAGTATGCGGCATTAGTCACTCTAGATATCTCAAAAGCATATGACAGTGTTGAACATGTGATATTGATCAATCAGCTTCAAAAGATTAACCTTCCAAAATACCTTCAAGTATGGATTACAGAATTTTTAAGGAACAGAGAATTTTATTGCTTCCAAAGCGGCATTTCTTCGGCTACGCGCAGTCAAGAGGCGTTCCACAAGGGGTAGTACTTTCTCCAGTCTTATTTAATATTCTAATGAGTTCCATCCCATGTCATGCTGATGTACATATTTATGTGTACGCTGATGACATAGCGTTTTTTTTTTCATCGGCAAATGACATCCAGAAACTTTATCAAGTATTACAGACATACTTGTCTGCTATAGAAAGATGGCTTGATGCGATGCATCTCTGTCTCAACGTTAACAAATGCTCGGTGCTAACGTTTCCATTAACGGACCCCATATATATTTCACTCTCTTATCATCTAAATATTATCCCACAAGTAGAGACAGTCAAGTATCTTGGGGTGATATATGACGGTTCACTGTCATGGAAGGCACACATTGACTATATTGCAACAAAAGGTGTTCGTGCGGTTGGCTTGCTGCGTAGGCTGAGCAATAGTCGATCAGGAATGCGAAGAGCAACGCTTTTAACAATATACCGCATGTATGTTCGACCGGTATTGGAATTTGGATGCGTACTGTACTCTGGAGCTCCTGCATATAAACTTCGCCCCCTTGTTCTTCTGGAGAGGCAGGCCTTGCGACAATGTTTAGGGTTACCTAAATTTGTAGCAAATGAAGTTTTGCATCTGGAAGCTAGGATGCCATCTCTTGTTACGAGGTTTCGATTATTAGCTGTGCAGTCATATTTAAGACTATATGAATCCCCTATAAGGCGTTCACAAACAGTTTTCATCTCCCAGCCGGACTTGTTTTTCGGCTTGTACTGGCCGCGATTCCACACACCACAAATTATTTTTATTCAAACTCTCCTAGATCAAATAAACATACAAATTCGTGAGGTGAGTCCTGTTGTTTACAACACCAATTCCATTAAAATTCAGTATGATGATATTTTCCCTAAAAATGCAAAGGCATTATCTTACCGCATGCTAAGCTCAATATTAAATGATTACTTTTTGCACGTTCCGATCGAGACAGTTATTGCCACTGATGCTTCTCAAAATGAAGAAAAGTGTGGAATTGGAATATTTTCTCCTATTCTTGATTGGTCGTTCTCTCTTCACCTCCCAGACTTCGTACCGATCTTTCTAGCGGAATTTTTAGCTGTCGTTCTAGCCCTCCGTAAACTCAATACACCAACATGTTCCACAGTGATCGTGACGGATTCTTTATCTCTGTGCTCCTCCCTCACAGCGTCCGATAATTCCCCAGTTTCGCGAGCTTTCAGATCGTTAGTGCCCCCTCACTTAGCTTTGATTAGATTGGTGTGGGTACCAGGGCATAATGGCCTATTTCTAAACGAAATGGCAGATTCGTTGGCGAAAGCGTCCCTGAATGGCCCGGTAATTCATATCCTACCGATTTCAGCTTTCATCATAGGGGCTAGATTTCGGAGAAAAATGATGCTGCGTGAATTTCACGCCCCTTCTTTAACAAACTCGTCAGATTTTCAGCACTTGTCGCATTATTGGAATAGCAAACTCTGTCAAACGCGATCACTTGAAGTCGCAATCACTAGACTACGCTGCAGAATTCCATTTTTAAATTTTTACCTACGCAGAGCTGGTCTGGTTCCCTCACCTAACTGTCCCTATTGTGGACAATATGATACATTAGATCACTTTCTCATTGCCTGTCAAAGATATTCTGAATTGCGAAAAAGAACCTTAGAAACACCGTTCCGCCTTCTTAGATTAGAATTAAATGTTCAAAATTTACTATCATTGGGGGCCTCTACCCTTGGGCACAGCGACGGGAAGGTTGTAGATGCCATCCAGAATTACATTACAGGGTCAGAAATATTTAGATGACAGAATCATGGCGTAGGGTTCCGAAATATTTTTACAAATTTGATGACTTGCTGTCTACTTCTTTTTTTTGTCATCATTTACTCTTTTATTCTATTCAAGTCATTTGATATATTCTAATTATTCATTCTCAGATGCGTATATATTCCCACATTTATGTTTGTATTGTTTTATACATCTCCCTTCTGATTGTTATTTCAAACTACCCGGTTCTTGGCCAATCCCCCAGAGTGGGTATGTGCCAGTAACTCCAAGGTTCTACATCTACATTTAATGCGTAAGCATTCTTTTGCTCGGCTGCTACTTCGCTTTTGGTTAGTTATTCAGCTCGCTATGCATGCTTAACCATCGCTACCAATCATCTACTATTACGCTATTATAACGATTACGTGTGTTAACTTGACTAATTTTGCATTTATTTCGCAGATATATCGTATCAACTGAGCCGAAACGCCTGTTTTTTTTTTGTTTTTTTTTTTTCACAACTGTCCCAACTGTTTTTTTTTCCACACCACAGCCTTTTTTTTATTGTCCTTTTTTGTTACGACCTTGACGCGGCAAGGCGACGTCAGCAGTTTATAAATTTTTTATCACTACCAATCATATGCTATTACACTGTTATAACGATTACATGTGTCGACCAATTGAGCATTTATTTTGCACATATAACGGCGCAGATAGATTTGCAGATATCATGGAACGGACAGATTTTGCTGGGGTACTCGTCAAAGAATGCTTACGCATTAAAACAGCGCGAGGTGACCAGGTATAAAGGAAGAGAAAAGGACACGGGAAGTGCTTGTTAAAGGCTTCCTTCTGTCCTGTGGTTCGTTCTTTCTCGCTGTTCTATTTCAAGGTTAAACCTACTAGTTCAGTTTTCCGTCCTCTTTTTCCCCTAAGAAATGCGACTTAAAGAAACGAACGAGCGCAAACTTCTGACAAGAGGAAAGACACGGGGCGCCTCTTTATCTCGATAACACGTATAACTAACTCATCAATCATAATTAATTGTGCCACAGAGAAAGTTAAAGGCAAGATGCAATGCGCTGCTAACTGAACTTCGGTCACCCGCTGGATTACGTGGCGAGTTTGAACTAAGAAACATGATGATGACAAACACGATCATGACCAACATGGTAACTTGCCGTGGTGGCTTAGCGGATATAGTGTTGCGCTGATAAGCACGAAGTCGCGGGATCGAATCCCGGCAGCGGCGGCCGCATTTCGATGGGGGCGAATTGCAAAAAAACGCCCGTGTCCCGTGTATTGGGGGCACGGTAAAGATCCTCAGGGGGGGGTCAAAATTAATCTTGATTCCCTAACTACGGCGTGCCTCAGAATCAAATCGTGATTTTTGACCCCGGAATTCATTGATTCATTCACTATCGTGGTACCAGTATTAAGACAAAATCAGAGAGACTAATAAATATACAAAAAAAAAGAGCTGTGCGCTGCATAGAAAACCTAAAACGAAGAGATCGCACAGCACCATCTTCACGCACTTAAAAGTAATCAGCTGTTCCAACTAAAGTTCAATTGCTATGTATACACAAAAGGACATTCTATGTAACCAATATACTCAGTCCTCATCTTCTCTGCCGGACAATACACAATACCACCTTAGTCACAGCCGGCTTGGAACACCAATGTTCGGAACTAAATATGGAACACAGACACTTGTTTACCGAATACCCGATTTCTTAAAAAAAAAGAAGAATCGCGAAATTGCTGATGCGACTACCAATCCAGGTCGGTTTATTGACCAAAAGAGATATATATTTATATATATGGCTAAGGATTATCTCTTGTTTGGTTCTGTAGAACGGCACTCTTCGTGCTGTATGCAGTTCTGCTGCGGTCGTGTTAATTAGTGTTTTCATTATTTATTTATGGTATAAGGACTTGCATGATTTCTCAACGATGTTGTTTGTCAGAATTATTCCTGATTGCTTCGCATTATACCGAGAATAATGCACGTATAAATTGTAAACAATTTTTAGCTTCTTGTATATATTCTTTAGTTGACCTTTGCATTGCTTTTTATTTATCTTTTTTTTACTTTTCGCGATGTTTCTGTACTGTTTCCCTGTGTTCTGGTTGCTCTCCGATTCTCAGCAATCTACGGGTATAGCGGAGCCTTCGTCATGCAGTTGAATCTGCCTTTAGCCCTTTCTTCCCAGATAATGTATGACTAAGTGAACAACATAAATAAATATAAATATAATTAGTAAGAATGACGATGACCGTCATCGTATCTATACGACAAATTTCACGAAAGCTGGGGAAATTACCCTAAATAGTTATCGCTGCAAGAAATTGTGCAGGAACCATCGACGACGACCGTCAATGTATAGCCTACCAAATCAGTTCTGCGGAATTCCGCAAGGGGGAGTAAGGTAGCTCCATGCTAGATTCGTGTGGACGTCCTTTTTTTCCTTTCATGAACGCTGTTTCACCTTGCGGAATTCTGCAGAACTGATTTGCCATGCTCATTGTCCTTGTGCTTCGAGTTGTCAATTCGCCCTCGCGCTGCGATCTGCTAGCCTAGACCAGGTTAGCTCAGCCCCGCAAAGGCGTTGGTCCCAAGTTCGAATCCCGGACCAGGACGAATTTTTCTTCAACTACGAAGCTTTTTTTTTTTTTCTGAGAAACTCGCGTTGGTTCCCTTCGTAGCTTTTGTGCTACATACGGGTGGATGTCAATTCTTACTTTCATCAAGCGAATAGCCGAACGCTTCGAGAAAGCCGTTCGCATTATTAAAAGAACAATGCGCTTGAAGCAGTATATCTATCGTAGTGAGAATACTTAAGCACTCTTTGTTGTTTCATTGCGTAATTCGGCGGAGGAAGCCCAATCACCATCAACCTCCGACCACTGACCATGAAAACGGGCGAAAGAGCCAAAGGAAGCTATTCGCTCTAAAAGCCGGCGCCAACTGGGCCATTGCTTTTCAGGCCAGCAATCGGTATTGTGGAAGCAAGTGTGCTTAGTGTTGCACCATGCTGCCGCAAAGAGAACCAGGAGGTTTGAATTGGCTTCAAACCTGTAAGAAATAGCAACACTGGCTGTCTGAATCCGTCTGCCTATACGTCTGTGAACTCGTGCCAGACATCCGACTAGCTCGCTTGCTTGCCGACTTGCATGTTGCATCTCAGTGGATAGGAGCGAGTTGACAATTATTTGTACAGAGGCAGTAAACTGACAACGTTTACTTAAAACGCAGATCGTGTGTAGCTGCTTGTGCATATACTTGTGTATACGTGTGCGTACTTTGCCGCAACGAGGTCCTGAGAAATAGATTGCGTCCGAATCATTAACAGGAAACAAGGTCAGTCGAAACGCGCACTTCCTGCGACGGGACGCGGAAAACGAGATGTTAAAGAGGCTGCAGTGTAAGCAGATTTTTAATATATATGTATATATGGTGGGCGCGCTTCTCCGTTATCTGGCCTCGATGAATACAAACTTACTGCCCTTAGGCTTTGACAAGAAACGAAAAAAGAAAGAGAGAAAGGACGAGAAGCAAGAATTCGAATGCGTCGACGAGGAGATATAGAATGGGAAGAAAAATAAGTTTTAATACGGGGCGGACAATAAACAATCAAAAGACGGCAAATGCCGAAGCGACTGTAAGGAAACGGCCACCACGAACGACGACGATGTTGGTTAACCAAAGTAGAAAAAAAAAATATCAGAGAGCAAAAGTAATTCCGAAGAGGGCAGGAGCAGCAAAAAAATCCACGCGGAAAGAAAGAAAGAAAGAAAGAAAGAAAGAAAGAAAGAAAGAAAGAAAGAAAGAAAGAAAGAAAGAAAGCAGAGTAACCGGCCCCATGAGAGTTCGCGAAGCGAGGGTCCTCCCGAAGAGAGAGAAGTTCTTTAGCGCTTCCACGCTGAAAGACGCCGATTAGGAATTGCGCATGCGTGCGAACAGGTTCCTGCCGAGCGCGCACTTTAGATATCAATATTGCCGGAACGGCGCCGCGGAGCCACGATGTGTCAGCGCAGCTTTGACTGATATCTTCGCGCGTGCATGCATGTGTACGTGCCGTGCCCAGAGAGCTCGACTTCCTCAAAAGTGACTTCGAAATATTTCGGCCCGTTGTTTCTTCGCTCTTTCTTTCTTCTAACTTTTGCCCTCGCGAGTTTGCTTCGTATATTCGAGAAGGCTGGAGTCCCGTGCATGCCTGTGACATTTTTAATAAGAGATATGCGCATCACCTGCTGGAATGAGGGAAGAGAAACAGAAGGCGATCGCCGCGTGCGCTGTTCGGCCGAGTGACCGCTGAAGAGAGATAGATTAAAAAAGAAAGAAAAATGGAGGCGTGTGTGCTGACTTGATGCGTGGAGCAGTTGAATGAGCACAGCAGCTATGATTATATGAATGCACTATTTGGCCAATAAATCGAACTGCATCAAGGTGTACTTCCTACTTTGGCGAATCGCATGATAAGGCTCGTATAATGAGGTAGCGTAATCAACTCTACGAGCTATTCGTAGAGTTGATTTTGTTTCCAGAGGATATAGCTGGATACCTGAGTTCGATCTATGTGCTGAGGTGGTAGGTCAATCTGAATGGCACCAGGCAAATTACCGCCTCCCTCACGCAAGGCAAGCCCTACGACAAGTATCGAATGAAATGGATGCAAACGACACATATAGGATTAATGCGCTGCAGGCACCTGGCGCTGAAACTTTGCACAGTATGGCACAGCGCCAGAACACACTGTCTAGGGAGTGGTAGAATCAAAATAGGAGGCATCCGATGCACATGGGTCGTGGCACTTCGAGTCGCTTATTACAAGGCGAGGGTGTCCAACATCTCAGAACGTCGAAATGCGCATAGCCCGCATGTGTGGTAATACTTACGATTGAGACCAGAAGCGCGAACACTGTTCCCCCGAGCATAAGCTCAGCAAAGCTCGTTGCACGTAATAATTAACGCTAGGACAAGCGATGGAGCATGGGTTGTTATGGTTTGTAATGGCGTTTCATTTTCATCGCATCCCTAGCGGCCGGTATCGGCGACAATGGGGGCGATAAATGAAAGCGTCGTAACGCCCTCTGGCGGGTGCAAGGTGCCTGTACGGCATAGTGTGCTGTGGTAGTGCAGCGGGTAAGCAAATGATGTTCGAGCATTATCATGTGCGAGAATAATGAAAACGCTTGCTAAAAGGATGCTGCTCTTAAAAGAAGCGCTGTCCAACGTCGCGGCACGCCGTTGTTGGTGTAGCTAAGGCACACCACGTGACTTAGGAAGCCGCGGTCGTCGCCAACGTTCACCGGGCTAAAGTACATCGCAAAAGCTTAGTTCGTTCTGCTATACGCAAACACTCGACGAGCAATATCGCTGGCTCGCCCACGCGACAGCCCGGAAAGTGGGGACTAAGCCTAAGAATTTTCGGAGTCAAAGGCCATCGCTGGAAAATAGCGTGCTCCAAAATGCCTGCGCCGTTTGGCATTGGCTTAGCGAGGCAACGACATCAGCGCAAACTGGTGCCGAGCAGCGCCCGCAAACTTATTGGCGTGTGCGGTGCCTCGTTCGCATCCTGGCCAAGTATTTGCAGTGAGAGAGGGAGAGAGAGGGGGGGGGGGGGCTCTTTAATGAATTCTGGAGAAGTATGCCTGGCGGCATACCTATAGTGTGCTACTCCAGATGGTTATGATGAAAAATGAAATTATGTGTGCAGTTTACAGTGGTGTAGACATTGTGAAGTCTGGGAGTTGTCTCCGCCTATACCTCTTCCCTTCCTCCGCCACTGTCCCTAACCACATCCAGTAGTGCGTCAACGACCGCGTGTCGATCGGTGTCAGCGCTTCTTTCCAAGGTGGCGGCACGTGCAAAAAGTTTGCTCGTCGAAGTTGATTCAACTTGAAACGGCGATCACCCCCCCCCCCCCCCTCCTTCCCAAACAAGGCTCGCGAAACGGTGGTGGTAGTGCCAGCCACATTGCCAGTACGTCGCGTCGCGTTGAGAGCAGGCGAGTTCTGTACTTCCGGCATAGTCGCGGCAGCAATGCCTTCGAAGCTGACTGCCGCCGAAGCGAAAAGAAGCAACTGCAGGACCTTAGGGAACCAGACAGACGAAGATGGCGCGAACAAAAGTGGCGTCTGCGCAGCTGTTCCAAAGCAAAGCAGATGTAGTGCAATAAAAGTCCGCAGTAGAATTAGGAAAGGAAGAAAAAAGAAGCAAACAAATAAAAAAGACCAATAAAAAACAAAGAAGCCGATGGCGCCTCCCTGCGCCGTACCGACTGGCAAGAAATTACGACTGGGAGAGAAGCGCGCACGCAACACACGAGCAAGGTGGCCGGGGCGGTTGATTGCCAGTCGGTCGGCGTCTGAGGCGAGTGCACGGCGCATTTTAACAACGCCACCACCTTGCTGCAGCGCTCGTTGCAGCAACAATGGACGGGCAGGTCGCACGGCTGCGCTCCATTCTGGAGAAGGCAATACGCGCAGTGGAGAAGCCAATAATACGCTTCTTTTGTACACGAATTTGAGCTCTAGATGGGGTCAGCGACAGACGGCAAGAGAAGAGAGATAAAGCATTTATTACGTACAAGACACAGAGACCCGCAGGGGCTCTGCGCGTGACTCGAGTCCTCAGTCCAGAACCCCATGCGTGATCCACGGCCGGCTGGCGCGCTCTCCGGACTAGATCGAGCTGGTTCCGCGAGTCACAAGGGCACGGAGCGCCGGCAAACCTTTTCCATGACAACAACAACAACAACAACAACAACACAACAACAACAACAACAACAACAACAACAACAACAACAACAACAACAACAACAACAACAACAACAACAACAACAACAACAACAACAACAAGAGCAACGCAGTGTGCCACAGCTCGTTGCGGCGTTGTGGTCAGGATTGAGAAAAAGCGCAGTGACCACCTAATTTGCATGTAGGGTGAGCATACGATGTAAACGGCGATCAACCCCCCCCCCCCCCCCTCCCCCACCCCCCTCTTCTCAAACAAGGCTCTGAAGGAATCGAAAGAGCGGTTCTTTAACCAAACACTCAATACCTTTATGAAAACATCACCTCAAAAATTTTGGCTTCATCTGAATGACAAAAACGAACAAATAAACAAGATCCAAGTTAACAGTGAAACAGTGACGCAAAAGCAAATATTGCGAATCTTTTTAATAATTTCTTCCAGTCAGTTTTTTCAGCGCCTAGCAGCAATTGCGCAGACGCTTGTCTGCCGTCTTCCTTTTCATGTGGGATGGAAGATCTTGTCACTCAAGCAGGCGTGTTTAATCAACGGCTACTTTTAGATTCCAAGAAAGCTATAGCGGCCCGGATGGAATACCAACCCAATTTCTAAAGCGATACGCGGAATGGGTGTACTTTTTCCTAAATATAATCTTTGTGAAGTCATTGCAAACTCACTCGTTGCCAGAAGACTGGCGTTGCGCAGTCATAACTCCTGTTTTTAAAAGCGGTAACCGATTGCTAATAAACAACTACCGCCCAGTTTCCCTGACTAGCGTCTGTTGTAAAGTATTAGAGCATATCATAAGTAAGCATATTCTCGTTTTTCTTGAAAATAACGACTTTTTTTTTATCAGCACTAACATGGTTTCCGAAAGGGACTGTGTACAGTAACCCAGCTCATAGAAACTATTCATGATTTTACTTCAGCTATAGACGCCCAAAAGCAAATTGACGTCACCTGCGTAAACTTTGCGAAAGCCTTCGACAAAGTTTCACACAATAAATTACTTTTCAAGTTAAGGCAGGAGTAAATGATAATATTTTAAAATGGATTGAAGCCTACCTACACAATCGCAGGCAGGTTGTGCGTGTGGACGAGCGCTTGTCCTCTCCGTTAGAAGTGCTTTCTGGTGTCCCACAGGGGTCCGTTTTGGCCCCGTTGCTGTTCTTGGTTTATATTAATGACATTACAGAGATTGTCGAGTTTCCTGTGGAATTGAAGCTTTTTGCTAACGAGTGTTTAATTTATTCTACAGTAACACACATTGACGACCACATTAGAATAAACCGGGTCCTTCATTCCCTTCACCTTTGGTGTGAAAAATGGGACATGGAAGTCAATTACAACAAATCGACTTTTGCACATGTTACTAACAAAAAAAGTGTGGTGCCATTCTTTTATAACATTGCAAGTAACAAACTAAGAAATGTAGATACATTCAAGTATTTAGGAGTCACAATTTCACATAATTTAGACTGGCGTAAACATATCGACAACCTGTGCTCGACGGCTTCACAAAAACTGTATTCACTGAAGAAAAAGCTGGAACATGCAACGAAGGATGCCAAATTAATGGTTTATAAAACTCTCATACGGCCATCTTTAGAATACGCTTGTGTTGTCTGGAGCCCCCACCAAAAAGTCTTAATAGACAAACTAGAAAGAATTCAGAGAATGGCTGCTCGATTTATTGCTTCAAGATACCGAAGGACGGACTCGGTAACAACAATTCTGCGTTCGTGTGGGCTTGAGTTGCTGGAAACCCGAAGGAAAAAAGCCAGACTTAAGATTTTTTTTTTCAGATACTTCAAAGGCTATTGAAGATAAAAATGGAAAAATACGCCCACTATCCTGCAAATCGTAGCGAGAGAATAAACCACAGCAGAGCCGTCAAGCCTTATAACACACGTGTTGATGTTTTTCGTTATTCTTTTTTTCCAGATGTAATTGAAATGTGGAATGCCTTACCTGATGTTGTTGTAGATCAGACAGATGTGCACAAATTTGAATGCTCGATTGATATTTTGTATCGTGGGCACCCAACCTGATGCTATGAAATGTCAAATTTGCTTGTGTTCTACTATTTTCCCTCCCTGTAACAACCCTCAAGCGAGGGTTAACAGTATCAATAAAGAAAGAAAGAAAAAAAAAGTGACTTTAGTATGTAGCATGTAACTTAAGCATGTGACCCTAAAGGTTACTGCGCTGTCCGCAGGTGACTCGCGACACCGTACGTGACGTCAGTGGGATCGTGCGGCGCCACCGCCAATTTAGTGGTGCATTCTCAGAATAAAGGCTGTGTTAGCGACTATATCGTAGCTGTGTGGGTGTACTTATCTTACAATATTTAACCTAGCTTTAGAGCATTCTCGCACCACATTAAACACTGCACAGCCTTATATGGTGTGATTTTGCCTCATAACAATCACCGTAATTGGTCTTTCGCGTATGTTTTATTATTATTGTTATTATTTTTAAGCTGTGCGCTTTCTACTTTCCTGCCAGTAACGCCATGCGCCTCGCGACCTGACGGGAAATTAGCGGTCGAACAGCGTTAAAGAAAGGAAAGGCCCGCAAGATCGATGATGATTAGAAAGCTGTTCACCCGTTAAAAAAAAGCAAGAAAAAAAAAAGAAACATTGCACCTAGTGCTTGTTGTATGTTGTCTATGTAATTTGTCATGCTTGTGCTTCCTTTCTTGAAAACTCTGCGCTCGCTACTTTCCTGTCAAGAGTGCTATGTCAGGCACGCTGATGACAAGCATGTCAGTAGTGACATGAAAATACCGGGCGCGCAGCTTTAAAGAAAGAAAGGCATGCCAGGTAGATGACGAATATTGTTTGGGGACAAGATCAGCTCCAACGGATGCAAACTTTCTTTAAAGCGTTATATAACAAAAACTATACCCTAAAGGGTGTACACTCCGAGAAAGTGAGTGTTCACTCCGGCTGGGCTTAAGGAGAGTAAACGTACTCTACCGACGAATACAAGAACTCTCCAAAATGGAGTTCAAGTTTCAAGTTTATTTCTTCAAAGTTAATACAAATTGTGTGCAAACACTGTATGACCCCTTAGCCAAAGGCTAGTACATGCTGTGCTGTACTAGCCTTTCAGCTACTCTCGCATAAACGACTAGTCATCGCTCCGCCTTACAGAGTAATAGGGCGAAAGAAATATGGTAATCCTTCTGAGTAAAGTGGTGGTGGCGCATTGCAGATGATTATGAGGAAGATTATGGGAGCTCCACCATGCATGCTCGTGGGCGGAAGTGGGCCACCTAGGCAGGGGCACGTCTCACCTTTGCCCAATCTCAATGACATCGCCGACTCCCAAGCGCGCGCACTAACCCACCGCGCGGGAGCAAGGGCGAGCTCAGAGGCCGGGGTTCTCGAGTTTCGGGGCACTCTCGCTACTTTCAACAAAATCACTAAGCACTATCACCTGGGTAGGAGGACATTCCCTCCCCCCCCCCCCCCCCCTCATAGCAAACTGACTAGACCTCTGTCGTCCACTTTATGCATGCTTCAGACTAAGTCCTATCCCAACCTGGCCCTCTTCATTCGATCACTCCAGAGGCTTTTAGCTCTACTTGCCCCGACTGTGCGGCTGTTAGCAATCTAGAACACACGCTCTGGCGATGCCCCTCGTTACAGGGACACAATCGCATCACGGAAGAAGAATAGAGCTCTGCCATCCGGAGCTCAGAAATTTCGCGACAAACTTGGGCTGTCCAGAAAGCCTACGATGCGGCGGTTAGGCTCGGCCTACCCGTCCCCGCGTGGGAGCGGCCCGCAGCTCTGCCCTAGGGCAGGACTTCTCAGGACCTTGTGAATAAAGTTCTTTGTCTGTTTGTCTTTTTTTTTTCTTAAGAGGGAAGGTCCACTTTTTCGGGGCAAGCTTTGTTAACTTATCAGCTGCAAATCATCGTGCAAGGCGGCCGGAGGACAACGAAGAGGCCGACGCACACATGGCCACGGCGGCGCTGGCTAACACTCCCACGGTCGGATATTGCACAAACACACAAATACCCGAGGAAGTGGGTGGAAATATATGGTTAACCCACCGCGGTTGCTTAGTGGTTACGGCGTTGGGCTGCTAAGCACGAGGTCGCGGGATCGAATCCCGGCCACGGCGGCCGCATTTCGATGGGGGCCAAATGCAGAAAACACCCGTGTACTCAGATTTAGGTGCACGTTAAAGCTGCACGTTAGGTGCAGGTCAAATTTAATTCTGAGTCCCCCAAATACGGCGTGCCTCATAATCAGATGATTGTTTTGGCACGTAAAACCCCATATATTATTAAATATATGGTTGCTGCCGGAACTCGCTTCCACCGGCAGCAAGTTGTTTTTTCGTCCACTTTCGGTTATACACTTCAATTAAAACCAGAGGTATAACTTCTACAGTGTTTTTTTTTTTAGCTCCTTTATCTGTTGGCGTCTCGTAGTTGTGCCTAATCAAAGATCGAACTCCTCATCATCATCTTTCATCACTCTTTCTCGTCCCATTTCCTTGTTCTCCTGTACAGAGTAGCAGGCCAGAGCATGCTAGCTCAAGCCGACCATTCTGCCTTTCTCATAAATTATCTCTCCTCCTCCTCAGCTCCCCTTATTCCCGTTAAGTATATGCCACAGAGTTTCCCACAAAATCATTAGAGGGAGCTCTCGCGCTTTATAGTGACTGACGCTAGAAGTTTTAAGGGAAAAAGAAAACATTAGGGAGATGTAGGCATAATGCTAGAAAAATAAGCATGTGTAGCATGGCTGATTTGCTCAAGCATGCAGGCTACAAGTGACCATTTGTCACCGCTCCGTTTAAAAGGGGATGACAATAAATCTTCATCTACGGTAGCTGCTAGCATGGCGGTGCAGTCAGTATGGGAATCATATATAGGTATAGTACATGGATTTCCCTAAACATCGTCCTTTTGGTTTAAAACGGCTTTGTGACTTTGAAAATGCATCATACGCAACAATTCGCAATGAATGTACTGTACATGCGCGCAGAGGCCATCGTGCGTTTAGAAAAGTACTATTGCTTAGAAATTTAGAAAGATAAATCGCAGTAATGGCACCACAAGTGCGTCTGAAGTCCGCAAGCACGCGTATTAGACAATCAATGTATTCGTCCGTAATTTTCATGGCAGCTGAACGACTTCAGTTACATAGTAATTTTTGAAGAAAACTGCATATACTAAACACCCAACTCAGCGCCGCAGCGCCCCCTTTGTGTACAAACCTGCGGCCCAAGATCGGCACACGAAAGCTGTAATTAAAACAGCATTTCAACCCATCGCTACGCTTCCCCCGCGGCCACAGACATCACCGAAATGTACCGAGAACTGCCGCGCCGCCAGCGATCCTCCGGAGCAATGCAATCAGCGGCAGCACCGAAGTGGGTCACGGGCATCCGGAGCAAACGGGAGCTCTTCTATGGAGCTGTGGCCGCGGGCTGTTTACACTTCGAGGTCCGTATGGTTACACGCGCGGAAACTTGCGGGCTCGTTCCCTCCTCGCATGCATGTATGACATCGTTGCCGATGCTTATATGGATATACGGTCGACTCCCGTTAATGCGAACACGGTTAATTCGACTTTTTGCTTAATTCGAACGCACTGAAATATCCCGGCAAGAAACCACACATTGCTATGGAAGGAAAACTCGTTTAGTTCGAACACAAAAGCATGCCTCTTCGGTTAATTCGACCCGCACTGACCCCGACCGACGCCCCCACATGCGCGTAGGGGTGACTAAAACCTTGAAAGGACAAGGAATTCAGCAGCACTTCCTTCTTCTCTTTTCGTTCTCGTTAGCGCGACGACAGTGTTGAGATTTAATTGTGGGTCAGTCAACGACGACGACATTGGCAGCAACGTGACAGTCCAACGCTGTAGACAGACATAGAGAGAGAAAAGGTGGGGAGGTTAAGGGTCCGGTTTGCTATACCTGCACAGAGGTAAAGGGAAAAGGATTGAGAGAGATAGGAAAGGAGAAAGACGGGATTAGGGAAACTGAAATCGGCAAACGCATTTCTGAGGCGGCACACGTCACTTTCACAGCCTATCTTGCAGGCCGGTAGACCGCAGGAAGCGAACTAGCAATTTGGCTGCCTTTAGCACAAACGTCCGTCGATCACTGTACTGTAGTATATATTTTGCCTTGGCAGTGGCCGGCTGCCCATTGTCTTTAACGCAATATATGGTGGAACACTGCACTGCACAGCAGATCTAGACAAGGGTGTGAAGAACTAGGAAAATAGACACACGTGAAGCGAATGTCGCAGAACCAACTGTCTATACAAATTGGTCTTTAACGCGGTATATAAAGCGCCTGTCTCTCCCATATACTATATAATGTGGGCTTATACCAGAAGATGTACCATTGTTTTATCACAATCGCATGTGTCACAGGTAGGGCTGCCGGCCCACCCACTTATAAACTATATAGTAAGACTTGGAAGGATAATTCGGAACACTAAGGGCACACAGGCACGAGACGTCACACTGCTACTTGAGTGCTGGGATAGTTGTCACGGCAACTATCCCAGTAACACCGTTTAGAGCAGCACATACCTGTTATGTAACGCAGCGTTAGGCGTGAGATGTTAGAACAGTACATCAAAATAAGACAAATGTACACAGGAACATGGCGAGTTGAACCGATCAACAGTGGTCGAGCAAGGAATGTTTCAGGCTAGGGCCTATACGCTTCGACAAGGGGACCCATCTTCGTGTGACATTCGTTGCCCTGATGAAGACTTGTCCTTATGTAGAAACGTTAGTTCCAGCCTGAAACATGTCTTGTTTGACAGCTGTTGATGAGAACAGTACATGTCCCTCAAAGCGCTACATAAAAATAACAAATGACCGTCTATCCCGCCGTATGTTATAGAGGCGTAATCTTGATGCGCGGTGTTTATCGCGTCATCCTGAGGCACTTGTCTCGGGCATGTAGATCTCCAACGAGCACGCTGTTTCACTAGTAGATTAGTTGTTATGTGGGACGCGGTATTCAAAGGTTCTAGAGTAGCTTTGGTCAAATTGATGATGATGGTGGTGAGGGGGGGGGGGGGGGGTCCTTAGCACCGGAAGTCTAGAAACGCGTACGCATTCTGCCCCAGCGAAGGCGGTTTGAGAGCGACTCGACATAATAACCCCGGATTCAGAAAAGAACGACGCCAAATCACTTGCCACTGTCTGCCATCTCCGGGTCAGATTTACGTCGAAAAAATCTGTAGTTTAGAGCAATGTACTAAGCAGTGACACCGATAACCAGCGCAATACTACTGCATTAAGACTCACACTGTTCAGCGCGGTATCAGTTACAGGAAGCATTCGTAGCCCGACACGCGGACAGTGGAGAGCCGCTGTTTTATATCTGCCTCCCGTGTTTTATCTGGTCTTTCACTTCTTGCCACCGGCTTCGATTAAAAATTTTCTGCTCGGTGCTGGTTCGTCCACCGTATAGAGGCGCACATCGCAACTACCGCCTATAGAGTTACCGTACAAACCATAATTTGCAGCGCTTCTAAGGGGCAGCCATCTTTTGCCGGGAAATGGAGAAATGAACGAAATGACAATCGTGATAAAGCTCAGGTTGTCGCCAGTAGTGTTTGCTCACTATGGCTTTGTCGTCAGCTGCCCCGTCATTGAAACTGCAGCCCAGTACGGGCTTTATACGGGTGTGTGAGAGTAAAATATTATGTATAGAGAGCTTGCGAAGGCATGCACATGAACACTTATAATGAGTGGGTACTTACTATCGACCAAAAAAGTTTACGGACCACGGGATCTCAGAAAACGCTAAATATCCCAACAGTCTTTTAAAGTAGCCAGTAAAACCGTACGTCACAATGTTGTTCGCATATACCAGTAGAGGCCGGAAATGGGAATTACAGGCTGCGTTTTGAGGCTGCAGAGATATTCAGCTTTTTGTCAGATCCCTTGGTCCGTAAACTTTTTTGGTCGATAGTACGTGCCAGTAGATCACAAAGTTCTACTTCTACCACTATCGCCTCCTGGAGGAAATGGCGGGCTCTGCAGCGATCGCGCTATCGATACCATGCTGGCGCAAGTTGTCCGGTGTGTCAATTTTCGAAAGTGAGGATCCCGGTCTCGGTACCGATTGAGGTTCCTTTACTTTTCTTGAGTATTTTGTACATATTTCGTTTTGTCGTTGGCCTGACGTGATGATGTCCATCATCATCATTATCGCGAAGCTAACGGTCTACGGCGTCAAAAGCTATCTCTGCACAAATAGTCGCGGGGCTATAAAACGTCGCAATTAGAGAGACCGTTACCGGCAAAGTCACCGACGTTGCCGACCCACCGCCTCGTCTACCTTCCGGCGGCGGTGACGGCCTCGGGCCAACTTGCGGCAGCAGGCAAAGGGGTCGTCGCAGCCTTTCTCGGAACAGGACCAGTCGCTCGCACGCGGCGCGCGCTGCCTCTCAAGTTCAATGAGACGATTCTCGCGGCGCTCTCGAGAGAGAGAGCAGCGGCGGCGCGCGGTCCAAGTTCAACGCTCTCCTCGGCCGTCTTAATTGGGCGCGCCGTCTACGCTTGCGGATGGGGACCGCTCGACCCCGCCAGAGGATGGGCAGCGGGCACCCGCACCTGCGAGCCCTCTGGGCAACACAACGTTTATATGCGCGGCCGGTCTGATCGTTTTCGGCGGGCCGTGCTGAGATGCGCGCGCTCTATGGTTGGCGACGACAGGCGCACCTGCGGTCTGCCATCCCGGAAGCGCGTTTGCAGAAATGACCCCCACCACCACACTAGTGCCGCCGCCAGAAGCGAGAGGGCGCTTTCCGGGTCAGGCCTCGCTCCCCGCCGCGAGTGGGGAACGCGATCACGGGGTCGGAACCCCTTTTGCTCTTGTTTATTGGAGGTGGTAATGGTGGCGGGGCCACCCACCCACCCACATCTTTGTCCGCTCGTTACGGCGTCGGTTATGTGCCGACCGTTGCTATACCCCCCCGAAGCGCAGCAGCGTTTATACCGCGCCCTTGTGGCAAGTGCATGGGGATCGCGCGAGCAAGTTTCTTGCAACTTGAGGGCCGTTGCGCAGGACGGACGGTTTGCGACGACGAATAATGTGAGCGGCGAGAATGCACGAAGAATGTTGCCTGCTCGACATAAGGATAGTTGATTGAAATAATGGCGTGATCGGTGGGGCGCCAGGAGTCGCTCGATGGCGGCATGCGATTGTACCGTTATAGGATTTTCCCGAAAGAAGGGATCACGGTCTTTCATTTCATTTTATTTCCTTCAAGACCCCACGTGGGAGTATTACATAAGGGGTGGGGTCAGCAACACATGAATGACAAAGCCACAAGTGTTTATATACAGTAAAGGTTATTTAAATTTTCAGCGAATGATGATGCACAGGTGATGTCGAAGATATGTTGGGGAAGGCCGTTCCAATCTTTAGCTGCACGTGGAAAGAAGGAAGCTGAAAAGTAACAGTTACGACCCGTGGACGAAAAACTTGAAGGGTGTGGCTGGTGCGGTGAGAAATGTACCATGCTGGCATGATGTAAGGTGCACGATTAAGTTAAGAGTAATAGAACTTGTGGTACAGTGATAGAGTGGCTATGCGACGGCGAACTGAGAGAGGCGATATCGCAGATTTAGTTTTCAAAGCTGAAACACTGACGTCATATGAATAAGAGGGATGGATGAACCTTGTAGCGCGATTTTGGACTGCTTCTAGATCGTTGATGAGGTTAACATGATGTGGGTTCCATACGGCAGATGCGTACTCTAGGTCGAACGAGTTACTTGTAAGCGAGCAATCTTACGTGATGTGGGGCGAGGCGAAGATGACGTTTAAGAAATCCTATCCACGCAAAGCCGATCGTGCTTTTTGGGAAATTAATGAAGATTTCACTGGCAGTGCGCAAGCAAATAATGCATGGAGTCCAGCGAGGTTTCCAAGACGGTAAAACAAATGACAAAGCTTGGTGTACAATGCGTATAATTCGTAGATATACACCCTATATACATATCCCCATTTGTATACGAACTAAAGGCTTTGTCGATTCAAAGATAGCATTCACCTTTATATATACAGGGTGTCCCAGCTATCACGCAGCACGATTAAAAAAAAAAAAAAAGAGGAACGGCGTTAAGCGAAGCAAACCTAGTGCGTATTGTTTCCAGTACAGTGGAGTAGCCGCCAGTATTTTTTTCGTTACTGAGATGTAATTAATTAATTGTAATTAGTTATCTAACTCGAGAAGTACTGTCCTAATTATCAAAGTGCCAATGAGAAAGTTGTAGAGCAACATGAAAAACTCCCGATACAGCTACCTGTTGCTCAATACGTGCTATATAAATGTGTTTTTCGGAGCATGAAAGAAGCCCGCGAATACACGCAAAGTGCCTCGAGCGGCCAGTCGTGCGGCAATTCTGCGTGTATTCGCGGGCTTCTTTCACGCTCGGAAAACACATTTATGTAGCACGTATTGAGCAACAGATAGCTGTATCGGGAGTTTTTCATGTTGCTCTACAACTTTCTCATTGACACTTTGATAATTAGGACAGTACTTCTCGAGTTAGATAACTAATTACAATTAATTAATTAAATCTCAGTAACGAAAAAATTACTGGCGGCTACTCCACTGTACTGGAAACAATACGCACTAGGTTGGCTTCGCGTAACGCCGTTCCTCTTTTTTTTAAATCGTGCTGCGTGATAGCTGGGACACCCTGTATATAAAGTTGAATACCATCTTTTAATCGACAAAGCTTTTAGTTCGTATACAAATGCCTGTCACTGGCCAGCTGCCTTCACTAATATTATGTTCGTTATCACGGCTGGTTAGAGCCTGTTCTTCCAAACTGCTATAGCATACAGCCTGTCTTGTAAATACAGGTCCTCATTAATTTACGCAATTTAATTCGTATGCGAAGTCCTATATATCGGAATATTGAGACGTAATAAACCGAAGGGATAAAAATAATAATTAAGGATTGTGGAGTTTTACGAGCCAAAACAACGACCTGATTATGAGGCACGCCGTAGTGGGGGACTCCGGATTAATTCTGACCACCCGAATAGTTATTTAACGTGCACCAAAATCTACGTGCACGAGAGGTTTTGCATTCCGCCCCGCCGAAATGCGGCCGCCACGGCCGGGATCGAATCCACGACCTCAGCAGTGCAACTGGGCTACCGCCCGGAGAGGGAATAAATGGCATACTTGGACGTCTTCCTGGCCTCGTGGTATGGCGACTCACGCTTTACTGCAACCGCAGTAGTAACGGTCATCTATCAACGCGATTTGTAGCACTATTCTAGTTATCTTATGTGGCGAAAGAATGAACCAATACGCAGAGCCAGACGCAACGTTGAAATATTATAAATGGTTGAGTCAGCGAGGTAGCAGCATTAGCGGATTGCACAAGCACAGCCTCGTCGCCTGTGTAGCTGCGAGTGTCGCGGGGACGACGTACGATGCTTGCCGAGGAAAGAACGTTGATGAGGAGTTTGTGCACAGAGAAGTACGACACGTGTCTAAATGCATTCAATGCGTATGGTATACCCCTTGTGTCGCAGTGACACATGCCTATTTCCAGATTTGCTATGAATGGGCGCCTAATATCCAGTTGCCTATACCGATAGTGGCCCAAAGTTGTCTAGATCCGGGCACATACATACACGGTGTCATAAAACGAGTGGCACATACCAGTGACACAACGGACACGTATCTCTCCTCTCCCCCTGAATTTTTATAGCATTATGTAGCCTGCCCAGCCCCCTCCCCTCCAAGTGGGTCAACCTGCCCTCCCCCGAAACCTGCCCGAAAAAAAAAAGTTTATGGCTAGGCCACTGGCACATACCGAGTGGGCCAAGTTGTCTACTCAGCAAGACGGCTCCCGCAAAGTGTGGGGAACATGCAAAGATGTAAATATGCATATATGTAAGCTTCGAGTGGTATTGAACTATCTCCGCATTTATGTCATGTGCTCGTTCGCTACGAAACTTGACGTGGACCACTGCGACGGTGGCACAGACAGCGAATCCGAAACAAAAGCTACCGCTATCAGCCCGCAGAACTTGACCTTGCCTCGTGCCATGCACGAAATCTTATTTCTTGTGTCGTTTCCGTTCAGCGGGCTGCCCCATTTGCAGGAATGCACACAGGCATGTAATAGATGACGAACACTCGGGCCATTGTCCTTCGACCGACCTGCAGAGCATCTTCGGCCCACTTCTACGAGGCGGTAAATCATAACGGCGGCGCGGAAGTGCGTCGGCGCGACGGAAGCGGTTGGATTCGGCAGCAATGCAAGATAACAATGCCGCGCTGCTTCGAGTGACGACCGACGAAAGCCGTTAGGGGTGTTACTGCAACCGGGTTTCCTCCATAGCTTGAAGAGAAAATCCAAAATACAAGAGACGATGAACGCTTAGGTCATAAAGCGTCACTGAGCACACGCCATTGTTCGGTCATCGTTCCTCTGTCAGAAGGGCGAGCCTGCCTCCGGTCCTTGATCCAAGGTAAAGGTCATTAGGCGGCCCTTCCATGCAGTATAGGCGAAGGTTGAGGACTTGTCGCGACGACACCGGTTCTTTAAGGATACAAAGAACGGAAGACGACGATGATGACATCAACCCCATGTAGCTCGCTCAGTGGGAGTAACCTATCAAGGCTTGGACGACGCGGGCACGAAACATTAAAAATTCAAAGCTAAATAAATGAAAAAAGAGAAGAAGAAAACATTCAGGAAGAAAAGAATAAGGTAATGTAATGCATTTTGAGCCGTTAACCGGCTGTTTATTAGAGTAATAGAACGAGTGTGAAAGGAAAGAAAATCCACTGCAGGGCGTCAGAGAATTAGGTAGTGAGGAGAGGTTAGGAAGTTTAGCTGATATACCTATACGATATACATGATATATAGGCATGTAGGTTGTGCCATGACAGGGGTAAATGGAGATCGCCGGGAAAGGCCTTCGCCCCACAGTGGACTTAAATCGGTCGCCGATAAAGTTAAAAAAAAAAAAAGCGCGCCTGAGGAAAAAAACGAAAGAAAGAAAGTTCTGGGGTTTTACGTGCCATAACCACGACCTAATTATGAGGCACGCCATAATGAGGGACCCCGGATTAAGTTTGACAACCTGATGATCTTTAACGGGCACCTAAATCTAAGTCCACGAATTTTATTTGCATTTCGCCCTAATCAAAATGCGGCCGCCAATTAAGGCATGGATCACACACGCACCCTCAACCTCAGCAGCACAACGCCATAGCCACTAAGTTACCGCGGTGGGTGGCTGAGCAATCTCAGACGAGCAACGAATTATTTAATACACGGTTAAAAATAAAGACAGAGGGAGAAACTAAGAGAAAATGATAAAACAACAGAAAGTATACCATTGTATTGGGATTCGCAAATGATGTTTTCAGTTTCAGCGAATAATATATCCCTGTCTGTACGCTTCAGTACAGATGCTCGGAGAGATAGCGGGACAGGAATTTTCGAGGTCAAACCAATTCCTGACGTGAAAACGGAAGCTTTTCACGCACTCGTAGAGCCATCACAGCGGTGGCTCGGTTGCTTTTGCGTGATGCTGCTGAAGCAGAGGTGACGGGTTGGACACCCGGGCGCGGTTGCCATATTACAGCTGGGGCGGAATGCAAAAACCTTAATATGCTTAAATTTACACGCACGCTGTAGAACCCCAGATGGTGAATATTAGCCCGGAGTCCTCCACTACGGCTGCCGAAGGTAGGAGGCGAACAAAAGCGATATCCTTGCGCAGCAGAATGAAGTTCCGAGCGTAACTGTCTGACCAATGGTGTTATTAGAGAGCTTTGTTGTTGCTTGGTACATGATACGTTACAGTGATATGCGTAATATATATGGACCTTTGCGAATGCACGTCGTATACCGCGAATTCAGGAGCCGCTGAGCAGACGACGAGGCGCGGATGAACACATCTCGAAGGGTGTTCGGCCTCTTGGGTTCCACAGTGCTGCAAACGGCTTGTGAGATGGCGTATAGATCTCACATTCCAGGTGTTGCTTTGAGACGTCAAACGACATCAGTCGCAGTTGACAAATTTGTTAAGGCAGGTCAGTTTACGGACGGAACTCGAGGACAGGACAAAAGACGCCCACGCCGGCCGTAGCCCTAACTGAGCTGTCCTTATATTACCTTACATCCTGTTCTTGTTCCGTCAGCTTCGTCACATGTATACGAGGTCGCTCTTGCTGACGACTTTATCACACTTCGCCCAATCAGTCATCCCCTTCCTTCCACAGCTTCTTGCTGCTAAGGTCTTCCTTGCCACCTCTTTATAGGCGCGGACCTCGTGTCCCCTTACCGCCGGAATCCATCATCATTATCTTCTTACAAATGTAGCCATCGTATCTTTCTCACCAGATGGCCAAACCATCTGTCTTCCCTCGTGAACCTTGACCCCGCGCACTGCCCGCAACCACGTGACTTCTCCTCGGATGTAATCGTGACCTGCAGCTCCATCTTCCTCTGTCACTCAGCACATCTGTCTTGGCAACCTCATTTCAGTCGTTTTGGCTCCTCTGAACGTTAGATTCCTATACCCTTATCAAGGACAGACGCTGCGAGGGGTCTTCGTTTACTCGCTCAAACCAAGGCTGAAACTTCATGGAGCACCCCGATTTTCTCGAACTGTCATCTCCACCGGCTGGATCCTACACTGAGGTTGCAGATTCCATCGAACTTCCTCCACCGTGATGCAACTTTACTTTGCCGCCTCTGGTTAGGGGTGGCTTTTACGAAAGCGTACTCATTCCTTATGGGCATGTCCGACCCACCAGTCTGTGACTTGTGCAACTGTGAGAAGACGATCGAACACGTGTTGTGTTTTTGTCATCTTTATGACATCAAACGCGACATTCTTCGGAGTGTGTTAAACCGATTAGACAACAGACCGCTTTCAGAGGCAAAGATTCTTGGACCATGGCCCCACGCGTCGCAGGCTTAAAAAGCGACGCGGGCATTGTTACAGTTCATGAAGTCGACTGGCCTCAGTGACCGATTGTGAAATGTTGGACAACCGCATGTGTTCCTACTCAGAGAGCTTTCTTCCCTCTCTCTCCTTTCTTTCGTTTCATCCCTTTAAACTCCTTCCCCCGTGTAGGGTAGCAAACCGGACGTGCGTCTGGTTAACCTCCCTGCCTTTCCTTTCTTCTTTTCCCTCCTCCCCCTCCTCGATTGCGACCGTTTCGGTTGTATACTGCTAGCCGTACCACCCTCTGTAAACATTGTTTTTAACTTGGCTGGTTTACTATCGCACAGAGCACCTAGAACATCTGTACAATTATTTAGTCCACCTGGACTCACCGATGAACCGAAGATGGTGAGACTCTGCCGACTAACCTACATTGACTATCTCACAAAGTTCAATCGTGAAACTTTTAACTACTGCACTGTTCGGAAAAGAAGTTTGCCACTGGTATTGGGACAGTCTGAACCCGTAGCAAGTGGATACAGGGAATAAAGCGGGATCAACACGGAGCTAGAATGACCTGACTGCCTAGCCGAGCAATCCAACGCCATCTTGACCAAATACAACGCCAAGAGGTCTCGTCTGGACTGGAAAAACTTTATTCGTCTGTACAATTAATTATGAGAAAGAAGGACTAAGCTGACAATTGTCTTCCTGTACTGAGTTCCTCCCGAACATGGTATAGACAAAGTCATGAGGCTTACGATGTACGAAACTCTTCTATTTAGTGGTGATTTTGGCAAAGCATGTCGAGTCCCTTACTTCTCTCGAGGGCTTCAACAAGTCTCTTCAGTGTACTTCGACGTTGAATACAATCGGTGCAATCAGTCCTCAGCAAATTATATAATCCACTAACAGGAATGTCTTTCGCGTACGTTCCCCATCAAAATGCCCAAAGAGAGCCCTGAATGAAGCTCTCACGATAAACAAACAGCACAACGCGTCTCGCTAACAAAACCGCTGCGGTCTAGCTGGCTTCTCGTGCCGCGAGGCGATGCGGGTAAGCGCGCCGTTCGCGGTTGTAAAAACGGGGCCAACGAGCGGATCAAAAGTAATTAACCCGAAGGCAACGTTACGATAGAACGGCGGCGTGAATTGGTCTCCTCCCACGTGCACCACCACGTACACACACACTTATACACACTAAGGGAATGAGCGGCGCATATCGTTCGGTCGGCACGGTCACGCCCCCTTCTTCCTGCGTGTATGCACTCTCCACAACGCCGTCGCACGGCTTCGTCCAGGGAACAACGCATAGCGAAACTAACAAGAAGCGAGGCGAGGCCTTACGACCCACGCACGCGCACACAAAAACGCACGCGCTCCCGCACCACACTTGGCCCCTGCCTAATCCCCCTCGAGGGCCAAGGGAGCGCGCGCGCGCGCACAAGGCGCGAACGGGCCCCACACACTGCCGCCGCGCCCCCGCGAATCCGGATCAGAGCGATGGGACCCGGGGGCACGGAGCCCCGTCTGCCGCGGACCGACGACGACCGTCGGCGCGTTTGTTTGAGTAGCGCCGTCGGCGCAGACCGCGTGGTGCCTCAACCTTGCCTCCCCCTCCCATTCCGCCCTCCCTCCCCACAGACGCGAGCGCCGGCAGGAACAAAGATCAAAACAGAAAGAAAGGAAACCCGTTGTTCTCGTTCCTTTTATGTATTGCATCCTCTCTCTCGTATCCCTCACACTTCGGCTGGTTCCTCTTTCCTCCGGTTCATCGAGAGGTACCGGCGCTTCTAAAGATGAGCGGATCGGAGAAAGAGAGAAGGGGCGATAATGGTCTTCGTAAAGAGAGGAAAGAAGAACGTATACTCTTCGCAGTGGCCGATGCTGCATCAGCAGCAGCAGCAGAGGAACGCGCGGCGGTCTGGCGCGCCGCCGGAGTCTTTTCCTCCTCTCCCCTTAAGAGCGGCCCCAGTGACCTGGGATACGCCCTGGCTTCGAGGAGGGATTCGCCGTCAGTGGAAGCGCCAGATCCCCATCACCTGCGCTCAGCGACCGAGCTTGGTCTCTCCGCCGGCGCTTCTCCTCCGATCGTGTTCGCCCAGCGATCCATTGACGGCAACCGACACGCGAACGAACGAAGCCAGCGGAGGTGTTCGAGCGACCTGCTGCTACCTCGTCCCGTCGGCGTCTGAAAGAAAACGACGCAGACCGGCCGGCCCACCTGCTTCTTCCAAGGCATCTCCGGTACGCCGGCGACGACGAAGTGAGTCGGTGTGACCAACACGCGCGCTCGCACGCTTCCCCCGGCGTGCAGGTGCGGCGCGCCGCGACGGTCACTTTCTCCGCCACGCTCGCGGATGTTGCGGGAAAGCGTGAGCTTGTCGGCCGTTGAAATGTAGAAAGACGACGCAATGGGAAGTTGTTTCGCCAGCTTGGCTGAACCGTGGTAGAGCGTTTCGACAGTATCATATGAAACTCTGTGGATAATACCAGCCGCAAGAAGACTCCTTACGGACATAGTGCTTCAAAATATCGAACGCTGATAGGCTCAAGTTTCGGGGCTCTACGAACTGTGGCGACACGGTGCAGCCTAAACGGCAAATACTTTCAGCTTTTTGTTCACCTGCAATGCATGTGGCTCTTAAACCTCAAAAGAAGCTGACAGTCGCAGGAGGGGCCGGAATCTAAAGTGGAGTGTGCAATGTAGCTGGTATGATGAGAATGTTTTGAATACCTGCGAAACCACACTCTTCCGTCACAAACGTATGCATGACAAATGGGAAAATTTGTACAGTAATTCTGCATTCGTGCACAAAAGTTGTCCGTTCAAATTAATTCTAAAGACGAGGACGCGGTTCATACGACTGCATCACTGATACCACACTTGAAAGCGTTTGGCATCCACTCACGATGATTTACAAATACACATAGCGTATTACTGAAGCTTAACAGATAGAAACACAACTGCGATCGATGGGATGTTTACAACGTCCAAACTAACTATTAGACTATGGGAGACGCCATAACGGAGAGATCTGGGTTAATTCTGACCGCCTGTTTTAGCGCGAACCTTTAGATCTAAGTTCACAAGCGTTCTTGCATTCGGGCCCCATTGGAATGCACGTCGCCGACGGCCGGAGTCGAACTCGCGCTTAGCACCTGAGTACCGGTGCCACTGATATACACGCAGTGCGGTTGTGAAGTCGGACTAACGGTAACGGCAAACGCATTTCATAATGCCGCCTGATCAGGACGTGATTATGCAGGCTTTTGATGTGCTGCAGTGAAGGCAGAATACCTAAAATATTCGCACCCCAGTGTGACTGCTGAAGTTTTGACATTAAACCAGTCGAATGCGTTTGAGGCATTCGGCTGTGCTGTCATGTATTATACACAAACTGGCGAATTCGTCCTGTCTCGTTAATTCTTGTGTCGTAGGTGCTCGCTCTGAGTTTTACCATAGAGATGCCCGACTTGCCCTTCAAACCTACCTTGTTGAGTCGACTTCTGGAAGGTTCGGAACGATAGCCACGAGACAGGTTATAACTTTGCCCTAAGCTGATGACCGGTCGCTGAGTTGGCCACAAGAGGAACCGCATAGTGGGACACTTGGTTCACGTGCTCGGTCGAGGGACCATTGGTGCGAAGCTATATACCCTGCGGCGGATTACAAGCGAACGCCTCTGAGTCATAACCCCGTCTCTAAGCAACGCAAGGATATCGTGTACACTTGCGGTGAAAGCTGGTAAGATTAGCGCCGGGTCGATTGCGGCAGCGCTGGATGACGTCTAATGAAACCAATGAGCGCTTAATCTGAGGTCAAGCATTGTCGACGCCCATGGTCGCTCGCTCGTTTATATACGCACTCTTGACGGTATACATATTTGAACATTTTACTGCATGGCGTACAGCTGCAGTCAGACTTATCCCGGACACGCCTTTAGCGCCCGTTAATTCGTCGCTTCTTTTGCTGGCGGAGATAATGTTTTCCGGTATCACCGTCTCGCAAGTGCTTACTATAATTGGTCCGTCTCCTTCGCAAGACGACTGATTTTTGCGTTTCGTGACCCGAGTCTGCAAAATAAGGCCGCTCAAAGAGTGCGGTAAGTGTCCTGATCAACTCTGGTGGCGGCTGTATATACTTATATAATTCGTTGCGTACTCCCGAAGCTGTGGAGCAGCATTCATTGCCCTGTTGCTGTTCGGAACGTTGACTTTGAAAGTACTGGTGTCATACTTACGTAGCACGAAAACTTGCAGTAGTAGGGGGTCCATTTCATAATTAAAGTTTTTCGTTCGTAAGAGTTGAGTTTGCCAGTGACCGATTATCTTCGCAATTCCGTGCCAGCTTTCACAACTTGACCGCGCAGGTTCTTAAGAACCTCTTTGGCGTATACGAACCGCTTTGTGAATATGAGCCGAGTTGCATAGGAAATGCCACGCCTCTGCGGGACTTCGGTCGTAAACGCTTCTGAACATTGTGGCGATTACCATGCATCGTAGAGCCCATCGTATAACGCGTAGCTAGTGTTGCCTCATGACGACGCGTGATACATGTAATTTCTTTCGAAAACGATGCAGAGAGGAGGATGTTCTTGGGTATACTGCCGCGTCCACCCCCCGCTCAATTTCGTTGAACTTAAACAGAATATGAAAGACCTAGCGACTGGTGAATAGAAAGGTTTCGACTTCCTACTAATGGCTAATCCACGGAAATAAATAAAGAAAGACAGAAAGAAAGCTTAAATTCACAACACGCTGAGCTCGAGCCCAGAGTTCTCAAATTACGAAAATCTACCACCACAATCGACACGAAAGTGCCCGTATTGCATTATCATG
This sequence comes from Dermacentor silvarum, assembly GCF_013339745.2. Lineage (NCBI taxonomy): Eukaryota > Metazoa > Arthropoda > Arachnida > Ixodida > Ixodidae > Dermacentor > Dermacentor silvarum. Next base: position 16,548,803 of record NC_051161.1, read on the forward strand.
CGTGTCCTTGTTGCCTCAATCCGAACTTCCGCAAACGTCAGTGCTCGTACCACTCAAGTAAAGGCAAAATTTCGCATATTGACATCATGCGTGAGGCTATAGTTCGTCGATCGTCTCCATACTCTAAAGCAAGGGGACGTCATGTGTATCATAGACGCATGCACAGAGTTGTAAGGCAGAAGGCGTCATATAGTCAGTTGCTCTTGATAACCCACGATTCTGAGAGGACCCCACTGCCAGTCACATTTCACACGGAGTGTTTAGACCCTCGACTGCGTGGCTGCGAAGGCGGCAACTACCGTGCTTATACAGAATTTCTAAAGATCAATGTGGCAGAACGCAATTCTGGTCTTGAGCTGGATTATACGGACATTACTTGCACGACGAATCGAAATTCATAATCGAATAATGAACAAATTTCAGTGATTAAAATTTTAACTAATTACTTTGCGGTACATATTGCAATTTGCGAACTGTAACCGATGAATTCGCAAGGTGCATCCACTTGGAATGAACCCTCAGGATAACATCAGTTACGAGATATTCACTCCCAATGTGTGCGACGAAATACACTGGCGTTTCAGTTACTTTCGTGCTTCAATCTATAAAATTGCATTTTGTTAAAAGTGGAAAAATAGTGAACTTTTACTGAAAGTTTCACGGCGCATTAGTATATCAGAACCCGTGCCATCCTCATAGTTCGTTCCAAGTGGTATGTCTTGTAAGCTCACCGGCTACAATGAGTAAATTGCAATACGCGCTTAATTGCAATAAGTAGTACGTTAAAAACTTAACTTCAAATGAATTATGTAATTAGTCAAGTATGCATTTCGATTTCTCGTGCGAGTAATGTCCACGTCTTCGAGCAATTAGAGTTGTGCTGTCTGCTACAGGCAATTTTTAAAAAATCCGTTTAGTATAAAAAGACAAACCTAATTACGTGGCTATATTTACACTATGACACAGACACCGATAGCAAACGGTTACTGCGCCGTCTTAAATGGACGCAAAACAAAACATGTAAAGGTGAACTATAAATTCGTGGTATAGACCGATGAAATTGCGAATAGGTCAGTTTCGCCCCACGCGGGGTTTCGATATGTCGGGAAAGGACGTGAAAAGGAAGAACAGGTGGCAATACCGCACTGAAATTGCCGTACCAGCTCCCCGGCGGCGACGCCATATATGTTAAAATTAAAAATTAGATTATGGGGTTTTACGTGCCAAAACCACGGTCTGATTATGAGGCACGCCGTAGTGGGGAACTACGGAAATTTGGACCACCTGGGGTTCTTTAACGTGCACCTAAATCTAACCATATATGTTAGTAGAATCTCGCTCAAGCTGCTTAACGCCTTACAAAAAAAAAAAAGCAAGAAAAGTTGCAATGTATTGACAAATTAAGAAAAACTCGGCCTGGCGACTTATGAATACTCTTCCTGTAAATAAAAAGAAAGAAAGAAAATTAAAGGCACAACGACACAGTGAAACCCGTGATGTCATGAGTACCGGGTTTATATAACGCCTCCTAGATAGCAGGCCTGCGCACTCTGCTTTGTGATGTCACGCTACTTGGACCTAAATTTCCGTTGCCGAACCCGTGGCCAAAGCCAGAAGGCAATAAGACTCCGAGAACTTGCATATATAATCACGGTGAATCGTGCAATTTATAACGCAACGTATGTTCGAAGCCATAATAAGGACGAATTCGTTTAAGCAAATCCATGTGCTAACCATGGTTCCCACGCTGGCTGAACGGCCGTGCTTCCAGCTCCCGTAGACACTAGCGCCAGACTTGCCCCTAGTGAGTATTGCATGAAACTATACGCAGTGCGCGACCGAGACGTTTCCCTGGGCCGCCTGTGGCCACGTAAAGAGCGCAGAGTCCAAGTAGTATGTGTATACGAACTAGCCGCGCCAAGAGTAATCCAAGCTGATGCAGGCGCCGTTGTATATACACGTCGGGGCGTCGCTGCTTGATACACGTCTCCGTTGCAGTTGCGGCCCTTCTCCAGTGTGGTGTCAAATGACGCAACATGCTGCCCATACTAAGCGATGCCGCACAATGTAGAAGCCTGGAAGTTTCCTAAGGATACACTCTGCAAGAAGGAAGGACAAAGGGAAGATACATCGAACGTTTTAATTAAACTCAGTGGTATTACGTGGCACAAAACCACGATATGATTATGAGGCACGCCGTACGTATGCATCGGGGACTCCCGATTAATTTTGACCACCCGGGGTTCTTTAACCTGCACCTAATGCACGGTACACGACCGTCATTGCATTTCGCCACCGAAATGCGACAGCCGTGGCTGGGAATCGAACCCGCGACATCGTGTTTGGCGGCGCAACGCCATAGCCACTAATTAAGTTACCGTGGCGGGTCGCAAGTTCTTCGTGTTCTTTTTTTTTTAACACGAAAGTGTTTTATGCCGGGGTCCACCAAGACTTCACTGACGTATTTCCGTCACGGAAATACGTCACACGAACATACACGAACATAATACAAAGAAAGAAACCAGAAGAAAAAGTTCCACAAGCATGCAAAATTTGGAAATCGAACCCACGACCTCTCGGTCCGCGACGATAGATCGCCGAGCGTTTAACCCATTGCGCCACAAACGCATGTGCAGAGAGCTACACAGACGCGCCTTATATATCTAACACTCCTCCGTGTACCCGCGCTCTTGCTCGGGGCGGTGCTGCCGCCTACGAGCAGAAAAGAGAAGTACTGCATTATGACACTAACGCGCACCGACAGTGAACGCTTCGGTGGTCTCAGCACTACGACGCCTCGATGCCAGCATTCGAAGGGACGCTGGCATCAAGAAGCACTACCAACGCGTTCTCGCAGAAGCACTACTAGGTGGCGTTCACCGTACTCAGCACAGCGGAGCGTGGCCTCCGCAATTAGCTCTGAAAATGTTTCTGAAGTTGATCGCGGAGGCTGCAATTACGACGCGCTGTACGCGCTGATTTGACTCGGTGACGATTCAGTTACGTGCTTTGTCTTGCGCGTTGTATTAGTGTGTCAGTTACGTGCTTCGTCTTTCGCGTTGTGCTAGCGTGTGCAGCGTAGTGCAGCTTCCATATGCACGACGGTTGCTCATGGTCATCGACGTTGGTAGTCGTGATGGAGGAGACGTGCCACCAGGCGTCAGCGTGGGTGCATCAACGCCTAAGGGCGCTTTAGCCACAAAACACCAATAGACATTATATATCAATGTGCAATAAACATTACACTACTTCTGTGAAGACACGTTTCACTTTCGTGTTCTATACCGATTCCTATATAAGAGGGATCAACCACATTTTTTTTCATATCCGCTGTGTCTAGTAGCATGGCATAAGAGATAGGCTGTATTGCGGTAGAACCCGGTTGATACATTCTTAGTGGACTACGGGAAAGAACGCATAATCCGGGAAAACGTAACCTCCGGTAACGCGTGTGGCAGTACTACAGACCGAACAAAATGCTAACCTAAAACAAAACTTTATTTGAAGCTGAATACAAAGCCAAGTAACTACTGAGGACAATCTGAACAGAACTCGCTATCGCTGCTTGGCAATAGCCATTGAAATTTAAACACTTTTTGGTTGTTTCGTTTTTTGTGGCTGTAGCCGTGAGTCACACTGAATGAAGCGTGTCGCGTCACGAGGCAGACATGTTAGAAATACACTAGTGAGCGTTTGAAACTGGTGGCTGTAAAATGGCTATCCGGTGATGAAAGACCTACATATAATCGCTGAAATGAAGAAGCACTCCCTATTTGGGCGGTTGCTTTCGATTGCGCTGGTGTATAAATTGAAGTAGGTGCGATAGAAGCGACGTATTGCTACTAGCGCGTGCTTCTAAGGTGCGCTTCCACAATGTTATTTCTTTAATTGCTTGCACCATTAAGCCGCCTTTTAACTACATATACTTGCACGCGTACCCTCTTTTGAGTCTTTAAGTGCAGCTCAGGCGCGTCGTAGAGTTTTTGTACTAACTAAATGTATGCTGTTAACCTGTAATCATCCGGAAGTTATGAAAACGGACATAAGCCGGTTCAAACCAGTTTGAATTATTTTTTCGTTCCGGGGTTGAACCACAACTGAACTTTCTTCTCTAAACAGGAAAGGGAAACCGGAACGAAAAAGAAATTATTCGGTTCTACATGGTATCAAATTAAACGAAATGTTTTTGCCGGTCGCATCGTCAGAGTATGGCCACGGGCAGCATGTCCCGACTGCTCGAACCGCTAATGCGCTGTCACGCAGCTGGCAACGATCTATGTCTGAGACAGGGCAATGCAAGAAGTCATTCTGGCCAGAACCACTTGCACGTTCATCTCCTCCCAGGCGACCCCGCGTTCATCTCGGCCCACAGCTGAGCCCTCCTCGAAGCCATGGACGGAGGCCGGCGCACGTTTGACGTCTTGCTGCACCTCGCACTGGCCGGATTCGCCTACTGCTACTTCAATGGTGAGCTAAACACCCGCTTCTGTATAATGGAGGCACGAAGAGTCCATCCAGCCTATACGCGGGCTAGTTTTCTTTAGGTAACAAGGCGGCTACGTGTTCCAATGTACCATCGATATTTATTAAGCAATGTTATACTGAGAAAGCAGCAAATATTGAAACAAAGTGACCTGTCAATATCATTTTATTCCTTCGAAATTCTATTTGCAGATATTTAGCTGAAAATTGTTTGGTTACTATCGGTAAAAATGAAGAGCAAACATCTCTCAATTGAACCTCGGTCTGCATGAGACCGCGTTGCCGGTAACATTAGCGTGATGTATGTCATACGTAGAGTTGGTGAACGACAAGCATGAAGGGAACGGAGGGGCTCAATTTAGTAACAGCCATACAAATACAGCATACAATCAAGCTAAGGAAAACGTAAGAAAGATTAACTATATATTTTCTTAAAGGAATGCTCAAATCGTTAATAATGGTGGTTAAATTTGTGATAAACTTTATCTTATTATTGAAGGAAACGGGAAATGGAGGTGGACGAAATAACAACTTGCCACCGGCTGTTAGTTCGGCTCCAACCGGCAGCAGTTCGCGAGAACGGCGTCCGGTTCTTCGGCGCTGTCCGCGAACCGCCGAAAAAAAGGGTTTGACTACACCTCACATACAAGCGGGTCGAGCTGAGTCAACGTATTCGGTGCACCAGTCCCTACTCGACAGTCACCCAGCCCTATACCGGCGAGCGTTTACATGAAACCGACAGGCGATCAAGTAGATTGCCACAGGTCGACCCGGTCAGCTGGTTCGTGTAAACGTCCTGTGGCCTGTACCACATAATCAGGAAGTATAGAGAGTTGGCGCGTTCACTTGTCTGTATGTACCCGACGCATGCAGGCGCCGACAACTCGCTGTACACGCTGGACGGCCTGGGCCTGCCGCTGGTGCTGCCCGGCAGGTACCCGTCGAGTCGCAGTCACGCCAGAAACGTGGCCAAGTTCTACGGACACCCCGTTCTGCCGAGGACGTCGTGGATGACCGAGAACTCGTACAGGTCAGGTACGTGCGCCGCGCTAATGGAAACGATGCTGTAATCACTTCAGTCGTCAAGGGAGATCGCCGTAAGAACTCGCCTCGCATTAGAGGACGACCGTGTGACAGTGTGTGATTATCATTCGAGACGAAGGCGACGTTATGTACTCTAATGATTGTTGCTGGGGGACGAATTGGTTTTGGTAGTAACTTGATACAAATTACCGCAGTTAAATGTCCAGGCGCCGTATTCACAAGGTTCTTCCTTCGTAATTGCTGTTTGCCATTGGTCGGCTGCTTTCAGTAATAGCATTTCAAATTTCATAATCGGCTATATGGCATCTTTTCTTATGAACAGTTCTATAACGTAGGAGTGTTTTTGTTTATGCGAGACCGCAAGTAATTCGTCACGCCAGCGGGCCAATGACTCACCAGGTATACTAGTGTGATCGAGCAGGTAAAATGACAACACAATACCGAAGTACGGGCTGACAGGAAGGTCGACCCTTACCTCATTTATTGAGTTAGATCTCAAAAGAGCAAGTCGTGTTATTTGATGCTTGAAGGGCAAGGCAATATAGGTGTAGCTGGCTGAAACGCTTAGAATATCAGGCCGTTATTTATCTCATTATAAGCTGTAGCTCGCGATAAAGACACTTGATGGAATACGCCGCGTCTCTGTATTCGCCTTAGCTCGGAGAAAGACGTATCTACGCAGAGAGTGTACGGAGTACCTGTACAGCAGGCCACAATACCCGAGTTCGGTACCCTTTACTCTACGATCGCACATTTCCGCGAGAACCTCCGTGTTTATTTCACCTGACCCAGACGCATACGGTCGGCAATCAAAAGCGCTGTTTTCAGAAATGTATCGCATGCTTTAGCGCTGCAAAGACTGGAGACAGGTAGTACTTTGCCCTTCAAAACAGTTTATACCCGGGTCGATAAACGAACAACCGTTATTTTTATTTTCTCTCTCTCTCTCTCTCTCTTTTCTTTCTGCCGACCGTATACTGTGTCACGCGCACGCGTGGTAAGTCTGTTAAGCCAAACGGCCTGTTTAATAAACACCGCTCCTAGGAGCACAAGTAACCATGATCGCGCAACCTGCAGTAGTCATCTATCTGGTCCTCGCCCTGATGCCCCACAAAGGGCGTACTGCGAAAGCGTATCGATCCCCGTTTGCGTCTAACGTTCATCCTAATAGCGGCTCTGAATCATGACGAGGGGGGGGGGGGGGGGGGACGTCCATCGCGGAAAATATTCGTCTCACAAACACTCCCACAAGCTATAAGGGAACGCGCCAACAAAAGCGCTCGCCGTGCAGATTTAGTCTAATCACTAACGCAAGACCGGTCGCCCCCCTTCCCCCTCCTTCACCCGCCTACCTCCTGTCGAACGATCAATTAGTCCTTTTCCTGCAGTGAACCACGAGTACACGATTGAACCTGTGTGTACACAGCAATCGCTCGCCGGCTACACGATGCATGTCAATGGTTCATGAGGCGTAATAGACAAGGGGCCATTGAACCCGGGCGCGCAGCAGGTCGATCAGCCGAAGACGAAGTGCCGAGCGTAAAGGATGTGCGTGCCCCTTCTATAGCGAAGGACGCGTATTAGCGAAGGACGTTCGCGCGTGGTGAGGGAGTGCCACCGATACACCGCGCGCGACTCCGTGGCCCGTCCCACGATCACGCCGCGCGCGGGCCGTGTAATATTACAGCGAAAACAGGGACGCTGCAGGCGAAGAAAGCGAAAAACAGCGCCGATCCGTGTTTGTTGCTCATATGCGCGGTCTGTGCGCGCATACGCTCGAGCCCAGCGGAGAGACCACAAACGGGGTCGCGTTTCGCCGCGCCGTCAAACAACGCGGGCATGCGCATCTCTCGCCGATTTTTTCGGACAGCTATAGTGGGGCCGCGATTACCATGCGCGCGAGCGCGCCCTCCGAGTATTAAGCTCAGCGCATCCTTTCACTGGCGTGGACGAAGCGAGAACAAGAAAACGAGAGGCCGTCCCTTCTCCTGGTGCTTCTGCTGACACCGCATCATGAAACATCCGCGATGACAGTCTTGGCTGCTTGCTTGCTTGCTTGCACCGTCGCTGCTATATATCTATACGTGCAGGCGTCTTGGCCACGCGCCGAGCTAACGTGCGCGCGCAGGGTAATGAGTATTCGCCTAAATAGCATGCATCACGGGAGAGCTCCTGTACCGCTTCGACCCTCATTCTCCGCATCTTTAGATGCCACTCGTGCTCTTCCAGGTTAATCGTCCTCGCTGGCCGGCCGCTGCGAGCTTCTCCCCCGACCGTCGGGAGCCCTGTGGACGTGACGGGGGGGACAAGCGACCTGACACCAAAATGAAAACGCCCGCTGGGGCGCCTTATACCTACATAGTTGGCGGGAGGGCGCGCGTCTTATATATGTACATTTTGTACGTGTATACATCGCGTGACCCTGAATCGCCCCATCCTTAGCCCGAGAGAAAACACGCGCGTCCGGCAGCCCTGGTTTGTGTGCGCACGTCGTCGTCGAGTTGCCGTCGTCGACGTATCGTCGTTGGCGGAGCGGGCTTCGGTCGGCGCCGACCTGGCGCCGAAAACGACGCCGAATGCGTGCCGGCTCCGGTTTAGTTTCGCTCGGTTTGTGAAACGCGGATAGGGAGGAAGAAGAAGAAGAATTCGGAACGGCAGAACCCGCATCAGATGCACGACTCGCTCGACTCTTGCTGCGGAGCGCACAGGGACGCCCCCCTCGAGTTATCCTTCGTCTGATGATGCTGGTTCTATGAACGGATAGGGCCACACTATAGACTTCTTGGCAGGACGTGCATGGTCAGAAGGGTGATCTGGGTACCCCGTATGGTATAACGACGCCGAAAACCTTTATTCGGCTATCGGCTCAGTGCGATTTGAGCGCGTTCCGGGAGACCGGTTTCACGCGCACGTCGTACAGGTGAATGCGGCCGAGATAGCATGTATAGGCGTCCATTCATTGTGACCGCCATAGAAAACTTGACTTGGTTTGTGTTAGTATGGGCGTATGCTTTCGGAGAGATTCATTCGCGGATATAGAAGAAGCGCCAATTCGATTGCGCAAGCACCGTTAGTAGCAGATTGGCGAAGGAAACTTTATTGCGTGGACGCGTGCTGCGACACGGATTTCTATCCCTTCCCGCATACTTTCTTTCTTTCTTTCTTTCTTTCTTTCTTTCTTTCTTTCTTTCTTTCTTTCTTTCTTTCTTTCTTTCTTTCTTGCCAGTTTGTTTTTGAATAAGTAGTGAGCTACCTTTCTATTTTTTTTTTTTTTTTTCGTCATACTCTGAGAGTATAAAGGAGCAATCTGACATGCTTTGCATTTCTGTGAGGCGCGGGACTAGAATGTTGTTTTTATTTCCCTTACTTTTGTGTATGTATTTAGGTCTTTGTGGAGTGTGTGTGTGTGTGTGTGTGTGTGTGTGTGTGTGTGTGTGTGTGGTGTGTGTGTGTGTGTGTGTGTGTGTGTGTGTGTGTGTGTGTGTGTGTGTGTGTGTGTGTGTGTGTGTGTGTGTGTGTGTGTGTGTGTGTGTGTGTGTGTGTGTGTGTGTGTGTGTGTGTGTGTGTGTGTGTGTGTGTGTGTGTGTGTGTGTGTTATGTGAGGGAGGAGGTAACGTTGATTTCTTAACCATGTGTTATGATAGCCGACTCTGAGGTAGCCTTACTTTCCGTTGGTCTGCAGTACGCTGTTTGCTCCAAGGACGCAATAAGCAAGCTGCTTGGTAACAAAAGAACGCAGGCTCGATAGAGCTCGCCAACTTAGAGTCCACTATAAGTAAAATTATCCGTAGAACGTTGAATCATCGAATGAAAAGAGATACATGTTTAATGAAAGGCACAGAGGTCGGCCGGAGGCGCTGTCTCTGGCCTGTGCTGATATAGAGAAAGGATGAGGAGGAACAATAATAAAGCAAGCAAGTTGGTCTGAAGACCGTCTATATATAGTGACCGTACACTTTTTACTGACTGTAGAATGTAGAATGACTGTAGAATGCATACTGACTGTAGAATGTAGACAAAAGTCTATAGACAATTCATATAGACCAATGCTCAGAGATACACTTATTGCCTCATATCTATACACGTAATACGTAGTATGCCCATTTATTCCTTCAAACTACGCACCCGCTTCAGCTACCTGCACGCTCTCGCTCATCGCAAACAGGGTCGGGTCGTGAAAGGTTGCTCCCTCAACAAATGTATGTACAGTGGAATCTCGTTGATACGATTCTGCCTAATACGGTTTCCGGATAGTACGTTTCTTTTTCCTTTCGCGATAATACGATTTGGTTGGACAATACGTTGGATAATACGATTTTTCGATGCCATACGCACTATTTTCCGATTCCCGTGAAGATCCTATCAACGAGATTCCATTGTATACGCCAGTCCTGAACGTTGTAGCCTCACGCGCTTTCTGTCCGTGCGTCTGCGCAAACGCAGAGGCCATCTGCCGCCCGCGGCAGTTGTCGCTGTGCGACGACGTGTTGCCGTACAACTCGACGTTGCTGCCGAACCTGGTGGGCGACCGGGACCGCGTATCCCTGGACCGGACGCTGCTCTTCTTCGCGCTCATGCTCAAGACCGAGTGCAACCCGAGGCTGAAGCAGCTGCTCTGCGCGCTGCTCGAGCCGCCCTGCCGCGGTGGGAGGACCTGCTGCCGTGCCGCAAGTTCTGCAAAGGTATTCGCGTCATTCTCATCCTCTTCAAGCTCCCTGCGTATGCGGCGAGAGTATTCTTTGCGGTTACTCGTGGAGGAAAGTCTGATGCATTGGAGAACATTCAAACGGAGCAGAGCGCACGAACGAAGCAACGTGCACGCGGGCACGCGCAAATGCCAACCTCAACAAATTGCTTTATTTGAAATGCGACGCAATATATAACTGAAGCTATAGTGCTTGTGCGTTCACTCCATTCGTGTCTGTCCTATGTTGCGTTTGAACGTTCTTCAGTTATGTCTTAGCAACGAGGCCGACTTACTCTACGCTCAGCTGATGCAGTCATTGCATCGGTTTCTCGTAACTGCTTCTCTTTTCATTTTTTTTTTTTTTGCGGAATTCAGTTGAAATCTGGTTAAAACCTGCCTAAACCTGTTGAAACCTGTTGCACACTTAGTGGGCATAGTAGTTGTATACTAGTCGCATGTCTAATTATCACGCGGAATTGGACTGTGTGTCTCCTGTGTAGGGGTTTCATCGTACAATTCGAGTGAAAATATTACAGAAAGCATATACAGGATCGGAGTGTGAGGGAGATATATAGAAACTACGGCATAGAATAATATAGAATAACGGAACGTTATTTATTAGTTAATATAAATATATATAAACATCATAGCAAGCACGTCTCACTATCACCATGCGCGTGTTCGCGTCAAAGGTATCCTATCCTACATTACTTCCAGCTTTTGCAACTGTATACATCACCGCCGTCTGTTTGGACCTCAGCATAAGTGGTACACATCGATGTTGTACACATCGAACCGGGGGGGGGGGGGGGGGGGGGCAACCGTGAATTGTCACATGAATTGTCACCGTGCATTGTCAACCGTGAATCGTCATGAAGCTGCACCAGAGGGTTACAAGATGAAGCACTGTGTGTGTTAACTGGCAACAGTCCACTTGTTCTTGTAGTGCATTAGAGCACAAGAGAAGTTCATTATCGGTTGCAGAGATCAAAAGATCTGTCGCTTATAATTCGACCAAGGAGAGTAATGAATTCCGGCCACTTTCACACTGAAAGTGATCTGCGAAAGAGCGCAACCGACGCCTGTATGTTACCTGACTTAACGCTACTGTTTGCTGGGATAGTTCTTGTCAGTGGTGTAATAGGACGCGAAACGCTCTTTCCTGTCCTGTTCATTCCCGTTGTTCCTCGTATTATTACACCAGTAACAAAAGTCACGTGACTGTTTACATCTCACTGCAGAGAGAGCATGAAACGGGAGACCACAGGTTGGTAAGGATGACGGGCTTCAACTTGTGCATTAGGATCAATCGTCGGGCTCTTTCCGATAAAAAGATTGTATAATTTTCATATGTAGCCTCTCGTGGGAGACCTGAGCCCGGGTCGTCAAAACTGCAGGGCAACTCAATAAAGTTATTACCATCCATACCCTCTAACTACTACACCGAGTCATTAATATGTGTACCTCTGTGGGAAAAGCAATTCCGTGGAAATCGCAAAATTATTGCATCTTCCATATTTTTAAGGAATATCAAACTCGTGTTACGAAACATGCTCTCCAGAAGACCATCGACAGCATGTAACAATGAAGCCTATATACCGCCGGCAAAGCTGTGTTTCCCCTGTGTTTCTTTTATAGCGAAGCTTTATATGGCTAGCCGAAATCGCCTGTTCACAGAAAACGATCATCATCAGCATTGGCTCGAGCGTCGTCGTCTTCTTCCACAGCTGGCTGCGTTGCCGCCCATCATTCCAGCGTAGAATTTCACTTCTCTTCTGTCGTCGTAATGGGGAGGCCGCGTTTACGGGGGTATGAGCCATTGCTTAAGGGGGTATGAGCCATTCATTGTCTTACCGTAACGGACAGATTTAATTTTGAAGGCAATTTAATTTCGAAGAATCGCAAGCGGCAATGGCGGGCGAATGCTGCTAACCTCGCCGCCGAGCAAACTCGAGACATCGAACGCAAGCGACAACGGCGGACTGCGGGCATATACCGTCAATGACGTCATTCTCTCCGTCGCAGCTGAACGTGTGTGTAACCTCACAATTGAGAAATGTTTAATGAACCCTCGGGATTAACCCAGTGATAAAAACCGGGGCCGCACGTTTCAGCTTCGCTGTGAACCATCTTCACGGAGTGGAAGGGCCGACCAATTTTTTTGTTTCTTCTTTTAATCCCCCCCTTTCCTTATTCAGATACCTCCGTGAAAACAGACGTGACTATCCGACCTCCAATAATCCATTTCCCAGAGAAGGGAAGCGCTGCAAAACGCACGTAATTCGACCACTGCCTTATCGGCTGTTCGAGACACTAATACGAACGCGCAGTTTAATCGAGCAGGTCGACCCGCGGAGTTCATTTCCTCAGCGAGAGTGCCATGGGAATCGGTCCAAACGGCGCGTTCCTACGCGAGCGTCCTCCTGGACTACTTTCGGCCGCGCAGGAACGTTCCCTGCCTCCTATACAGGGGCGCAGCAGCCTCTTTTCCTTCCAATGTGGGGTCAACAGAGCAATCGTGCAGCGATGCGTGAGGAGCGATAGAAAGACGACCCGGAGGGAACGCGCAGTATATGACGCAACGATCGCAAGCATGCAGCGCGTGGTGCATCTTGGACGGAAAGAGTCTTGCCGGACAAGCGACAGGCGGAAAGTGTCCGTCTCCCTCTTTATGTTTCTTTCCGTCCTCCTCCCCATCGTGCGTCCGGGAATGAACCAAGTGGACAACTAAAGATGCCTTGCTTACGGTGGTCCGAATGTAATAGCTGCGCAAGAATTGTCTGCCTTTTAGCCGGTGCATAGTTCAAGCAGAACATCACTTCGCCAATCGTGTTGTTTTAGGATGGCTTCTTGTTGCATAGGTTCCTCGAGAGAGGCGACGACAAGGAGAAAGCTATACTGCTGCAAAAAAAAAAAAAAATAATAATAAGAGCGACTGATTTTACAGTTACAGCTGTAAGATTGCCTCCCCAACCATCAACAAGCATGTACTGCTAATATTAAATATGGCAAATCAGGTCTGAAGAATTCCGCAAGGTGGAGAAAGGTTCCAGAAGAGGAAATTTGTCATCCATCCGAATGTAGAACGAAGCTACAAAGAAAAACTATACGGTTTCCTCAGAAAGAAAAGCTTCGCAGTTCAGGAAAAATCTGTCCTTCAGTGCGTACACTTAATTCGGGATAATGAAAACTTCGAACAAAGCGATATTTCGAATAAAGCGATTTCGTTATTATCGGGTATCAATGTGATTGTATTGGCTGGTTAGCGTTTCTCAATCGCACCTGTTTCTCTCTCTCTCTCTGCTCTTATTCTTCCTAGTAGAACGGACAAAAATATACTATATGGCCTACCGGTTATACGAAATGTTGAGCAGCCGACAATTTACAACGAAACAAGCTTACCCAACAGGACTGAAAACGATCGTTTGCCACGTGACCTTCGACACCACCGAGTAGCGAGATGACCTTCTCGATAAGGAGGTTCAATCCGGCGACACTGTACACGACGATGCATAGCTTACATAATCCGTCCCAATCTTAACGCTTTTGCGACCTCTCGCCCACTGCCAGTCTGTAGCTATAGTGCTTAGGCTTCAATATCGAATACCATGACCCGATACGGGACCGACAGCATCGCTCAGCGCTAAAGCTGGCGTAAGCGAGTAGCACGGGTTGCTTAGGTTAGCTGGTTTTCCGTCGACGTGACGAACACATGCACGCCGTCGCATAGAGGTACCGAGAGGGAGGCAGATCGCGAAGACGTGCTGCTACCAAGACAGAGTTGCAGAGTTGATCTCGAACGTCTAGGCGTCGGTGAGCAAACAAACGCATTCAGAAAGAAACGAAAGCTAACGCAACGTGGCGGGTGACCTGTAAGGTCACGGGCAGGGATTGGTGTCTGCCGCAAACGGAGTGCGACACCCTTTTATGTCTTGTACCGCTCCTTGTTTCTAGTTATCCCGCATACCCTCCGACCCGTCTCTCTTCCTCCATCTCTCTTGGTTAGCACTAGTTCAACAGGCGCACCCAGCGATGCGCTTTGCAGGGCGGAACATTCGACCTGCGTTCGTCGGTCGGCTGCATGGCGATGACCCCGTCGGGACATCGCTCTTCTTTCTACATTATCTCCGCTTCGGCCGCCGCGGGTCGTCGCTGCCGTCGTTGTCGTCTCGCGAAATAATCGTTTTCGAATTCCGCGTCGCAATCGATCGCCAAGCGGACGTCGTTCCAATGGCCTCTTTCCGAAACCGCCGAAGCCCCAAATAGTAGTCCGGTCCGGCAATATCGTGCAGCGTTCTGAAAGCTTGACGTCGAAAAACTCAACAAGAATGACGCGCTATAAGGCGAACAGTGCGGACGACAGGACAAGAATTCGGAGAGACGGGAACGCGTGCGCTGAACACAGCACCACGTGCTTTATTTATTTATTTATTTATTTATTTATTTATTTATTTATTTATTTATTTATTTATTTATTTATTTATTTATTTATTTATTTATTTGTATGCCTACACTTCGCCCATTCGGGCAATGGGGGGGGGGGGGGGGGAGGGGGGATTACATAATGACAATACACGAAGTATGCACCACATACTGTACATGAGTGAGCATTAGAGAAAAAAGAAGAAAAACCGGTGTACAATTCGCACAGTCGGCAGAATTAACATGTGAAAGAAAACGCGGCGGAAACTATACAATTCAATGACGGGTCAAGACACGTAAAGGGAATGCGAAACCCATACTATAGAGGTACTCAACCAAACAATATGGGAACCCACTAACAGCACTGGTAAGCTGCTGAGCCAGAACGCAAGATGCGCTGATTATGGCACGCAAAAATTCTATAGATAGCATTTGCGTGGGAAGCCCCCCCCCCCCCCCCCCCCCCCCCGAAAAAAAAAAAAAAGAAGAGTTATCCGCCTTTCTTTCTTCTTGTCATGCCATCTGCACTGTTCTCTATGCTACTCAACCAGCGCAAATTCGTGCTATCGAGCCAGTACAGAGAGATCTGAGAGGTCGGCCTGAATCAAAGGTCTGAGCTACTATACTCGGCGCTAGGGAAGGAATGTGGCGCTAATGCAGGCGCAAGTTGGCATACGCTAGCGCAAGACAGGGGTAATTGGAGATCGCAGGGACATCGCCTTCGTCCTGCAGTGGACATAAAAATATAGGCTGATGATGATGATGATGATGATGATGTGGCGCTAAAGGATAGATAGATAGATAGATAGATAGATAGATAGATAGATAGATAGATAGATAGATAGATAGATAGATAGATAGATAGATAGATAGATAGATAGATAGATAGATAGATAGATAGATAGATAGATAGTGTGCGTGCGTGCGTGCGTGCGTGCGTGCGTGCGCACGCACGCACGCACGCGCACACATGATGGAGACGGAACGCCGAAACCATCTACTTTACAACGGCCCTATAGCTTATATCGCAAAGTGCAACTTTGGAGAGCTAACTCGAAGAGTTAAAGCACATGTGCACTGGCACACGCACGCTGGCAAATCCAAACATCCACGATTACAACGGCCGCCACGGCACCGTGCCAATCAGCAACACTTCTCACGTGCTACAACAGCTTCGTGAATATCGAGCTATAGCATTCACAACGCTGTCGTGTTTTAGTGACGCAGAGTGCGCCTCTTACGTCGCGGTGTGTCCGGTGCACGTCGGCGAACGTCCTCGATAACCACGAAGGACGCTGTGCGTAATGAACGGGTTACGCCGGCCGCGGGCTAGCGGTGGCCGCTGGAGCGTTCGCACGCGCTGACTGACTGATTCGCGGCGGCTGAAAAGAGCCTCCCCACGCCTCCGGCTTCGAGATGCGCTTTGGTTCGCAGCGGCTCGTTCCCGCGAAAAAACGCTAATCCGGTCGCTGCGCGAGCAGCAATTAAGCCGACGTGCGCTCCTGAGACGTGCACTCCAAATGCGGAGCAGGAAGTTCCCACGCATCGACTCGGCTATATGTCGAAGAGGATCGAATTAATGCTTCGGTTGAATGATCCTCAGCGTGGAAACCATACTGTGTTCACTAATGCCTCCTCTATTTAACGCGCGTTTATGGTACTCTCGAAAAATAAAGGACGCGCGGCGGAAAGGCGCTCATTTGCAACCTAAGGCAGAGGTTGGCCTCGGGCTGATTGCCTCCATAGCCAACGATCCATAGCGGTGTTGTTCGGAGCTGGAAGGAACGAAGAGGGAGAGAATGAAAAGTATGATGAGTGGCGACGAAGATAAAGCGCGGAGGTGCGACAATATATCGGCAAATGGCCGATGGGTTCATGTATAGACGATCATTTCCAGACCTGTACTACCGCAAAACCCTGCATATACAGTAGGAAGCGTAGTTTTGGATTTTCGAGCGTTAAGTTTGGCTCTGGTGTTATGTACGAGTGGCAAAGTTCTCGCGGTTCTTGAATGACCAAGAAACAAGTGGATTCGTAGGACACTCTGTATGAGCAAGAAATCTCATTCGTATCGTAAGAATTGCCACTTGTATTATATCCGGTTTTGGAGCTATTTAGCCATACTTGGCACTTGCGCCACAAAACAACGAATTCATCATTAAATACCCGTTTTCGTATTAATATGCGAGATTTTAAATAAGTAATTGCCTCGATAGACTGGAAGTATAATTTCGGTTGTAATGAACCGAAAGTTGTTCTGGCTGCAGCTTAACGTCAATAAAGACTAAAAAGTACCAACGCCGATCAATCGCAACGAAACTCGGCCCAGGCGTCGTCACTGTAGAGAAGCGCGACATGGACATTTTTAGCATTGAACTTGCGGCAGAGATGAGACTCGCGCAGCGCTGACTTTCAACACAGATTTACTTCAGAAAGGGGGGCACGCTCGAACGCGAAAATATACAGTGACAAAGAATGACAGGAGACAGTGGGGAAAAGGTGGAGAACAGGAAAGGACAGGACATAAATCTTTGCTGGAGGTCAGGCTCCAATCCCTGTCCTTTAAGTTCAACTGTCATGCTAAATATGCCCTACCAAACAATCCCAAAACGAAACTTTTTAGTGACATGAACATTATTTTGTTGGAAACCTTGTCCATCCATCTTTTAGTAGATGTTCTGAAAATATTTTCGGGGTTTATAGTTAACCTTTCTTAGACTTACTACAGAGGTCGTCATTATTAGTCCTTTAGAATAAGACGACAGCTTTTCTATTTGCACGCACGATTTTATAGCTGGAGCACCAGAGGAAGGTTCTGGAACGAACGGTGACAGCGAGCTCTAGAAACAGCCGTGGGATGCCCCTGCAGTGATATATACAGCAATGTCTGTCGGCCTGGGAGCCGTCTGCCTGGCCTCTTTTTTTTTTTTTTTTTTTTTTTTTTTGGCAATGACGAGATAGTTGTGAAGGGGTAATTTACCGAGCTAAGAGGGCTCACTTGGCGGTCATCTCCGTACATTATATAGAGGGGAGATGGTCTCTGACCGGCTCGTGCGTCGCTTTGCGCAGTGGCGACGGAGAACTGCCAGAAGCTGATCCCAGCGACGCTGGCGCTGTCTCGAGTGTTCGACTGCCGTCGCTACCCGGATTCAGACAGCCCGGGAGTTTGCCTCAACCTGGCCAGAAGCGCATGTGAGTATATATCGCATATCGCATACTGTTACACGTCCTCGAACCTGCAGTGCAACATGTATATGGTATAATGGTGCGTCGTCAGTGAACACACGCAGACCGTCTAATCGGGAGTCGCTAACAGGTAGGCGCATTTAGTTCATACCAAGATGAATATGGCGGAGCTGGACAGGTCGCTAAATGCATAAAACCATGGCGGAAGGATAAAAGACTAGAAGAGAGCATGAAGTGAGGCAGCTGGCTTCGGCAGGCAACCTCCTCTTATAACGTGTAAGAACATGTACAACATGTAAGGAGGGGGGGAAGGGGGGGGGGGGTGCAACCGGATAAACAATATAACCTGAGGCATAACCAGCTCGTCTTCGTGAGGACCGGTGAAAAGCTATGCTCGCAGGCTGAAGCGACGGCAACCACGTAACTCCAGCATTGTTGTAGTACTGACAGAAACTGTAATAACACAACGATTATACTAAAGTCACATTCCGATAATATTCTTTCCAACCGCGGCTGCACTCGTAATCATCGGCCGCGGCGGTCACATTTCAAGTGGACAGCAAAACGACGTCCCATATGTGCTGATATAATTTGCAGGAAATAAATAAATCAATCAAGATGTTACAGGGCACAGCGCTTATCACGATAATCGTTCAGTCGGTACGGTGCTAAAATAATGACAAGATAGGCCCAGGCTGTTTTTCTTTTATGCTGCAGATGTGGGTCTGTTGACAGGTTTTTTGGTCGAAGGAGAACTTCGCAAGGCAGGCGACTTCCAGAGGAGCTTGGGACGAGCCCACGAGAAGGAAACACGATCGACACTCTGACACTGTGCCGCGCCATATTTTCGCGCCGTCGTCCCAATTAAGCATCGCTGTTCAAGCGGCATGACTGAACGAGCCCAACGCAGTGCGTTGGCAATTTTTGACACTTTCGCAAATCGTCAATCATTTTCAACGCAGCTGTGCGGTCAGTTTAATAAAGTACAAGTCTGCGCAACATTGTTTTAATGGCATCAGCCCGCAATGTAGTACACAATACGAGTGTGGCTCAATCGATTCCGCGACATGACCTGTACTTGGTGCTCGCCCGCATCAGCGTGCATGCGCCAGGAACACCAGTGCCCTGACCTGACGTGCATCCCGAAGCAGTGGAGGTGCGACGGCGTCCGGGACTGCCCGCTGGCCGCCGACGAGGCAAACTGCACTGGTAGGTATTGGCACCATGGTTACAGCATGCTTGTACAACGGGGGTGATCAGTGCATGCTTCGTGCAGTTATCTGAGCTTCACTGCAAGGATTCCCAGGGTTGTGCCTGAGGCTACACTTTTGGAACATAATAATGACGACTCCAGAAGTTAGTAGATGCTCCTCCACCACCACCCCTGGTAACCTTATTGGTTATGAGGTACCCACAAACTAGTATATCACTTTCCAACGGGAACACCATCACTCGGGACATCTCGGAGAGCGCTGTCGCTAGCTTCCCAACTGGACTCGATGGTGCCGCCGAGACCGGCGCGGGGACAGAGTACTTTTCGAACAATGTTCGAGCATTTTTCGAGCTGTTCGATAGCCTCAATTCCAATTGGAAATGAATAGAGCATTTTTACAATAGTGCGTACGTCTCAGTATATGCACGTACAACATAAAATGGGGGCACGCGAATTAGGTGTGTGTCGGGCGCGAAGACATACACTCTTGAAAACAATCGAATAAGGGCAAATCCATCACTGTGGGAGTAACTTCTCTTTTATACTCGACTCCATGTCCGAGAGTCCTCGTACTCCCCCCGCTGGCGTTTGTTTACTCCGCCTGCGCCCGAACGCACTCCCTTAATGGTGTACGCGATTATTCTCGCTAATAGAGTCAAATATGGAGCACGCAATTACTCCTGCACAAATGTATTGCCCCCCCCCCTTTTTTTTTTTTAAGGCGAGAGCCTTTTATGTCTCATGAGTCAGTCGACCTTGAGCGAAAACGCGTCGACGACACGAAAAGTACAAAAAAAGAAAAAAAGGCTACGAACCCTCGACCTTTGGCAAGAGTCGAATCCACGCCCGTAAGTGGGAATCAAACCCTCGACCTTTGGAATTAAGAGGAATGTCTAAGCGAAGGACACTAAGCGAATTAAGGGGGATGACTAAGCGAATTAAGAGGATGAGTATGCGAATTACGAGAGATGATAAGCGAATTAAGGGGGATGTATACGTGACGTGTCCGTCTTTAATGCATCGACACTTGGGCTTTCGCCTTCAAGTCGTCTTAGGGATAACATAGGAGACCCTGCGAATTTTCTTTTTTTTTTTTTTTTTCGGTGTACACGACGGCGGGCGGGGCGCGGGTGGTGTGCCAAATGAAAGTGTATCATTGATGCTGGAACTGACACGAATTATTTCCGTTTATTCGGTATAGGCGGAAAACGATTACCGATAACTTGAGTGTCCCGCGACATGATATCGACTGGAAAAAAAAAAAGTTATAATCCCGTATCCTACCACGGCTGCCAGGCCGAGGCGCATCAAAGGTGTGCAGTCACGAGGAATTCCGCTGCGACTACCGCTGCATCCCCAACACGTGGCGCTGCGACGGTGAACCGGACTGCCAGGATGCCGCCGACGAGAGGCACTGCCCACCAAAGCCAGGTGAGTCGCGTGCTGCCTTATTCCGTGCGAGAACCAGCTGGCATCAAGTCTGCAACCTCTCTCGCCAAAAGTGTATAGCACAGTAAGGGTGTTTGCACAACAACACGTACAAACAGCGCGAATTATATATATTTTTATTTTTTTAACTAGCTGCAACATTTCTTTTTAATTGCCTGTGACAAATAGCACAATTGTAACCCTTCATCTCAATTACTCATTACCCTCATTTTTTTTAAAGATCGCGAAAATCGCACCTAATTCGAGGTATTTATCATCGAATGTCAACGGTAAATTGAGGCAATATCGAAACCGAGCGCCGCGGGACGCTATCATGTCAGACCGAAACGCCCCGTGACGACAAGCGCTGAACGTCTCGGCCAGCCTTGGCATCTACTGATACGGCACCTAGCAAGCATGTGCCACTGTGTGTCGGGTCAGGATTTGCCGCGCCCAAGCTGTATCATTCAAACTTCACCCCACACTTCTTTACGGGGTGCTGCCGTCTGACGCGCAGCGGGAAGCGCTCAGTCTCGATATTGTCTGCATGGATTCGGCCTTCAATTGCTTCAATTTCGATGATGAATATCTCAAATCACGTGCGATTTTCTTTTATTTCTGAAAAAAAAAAAGGGTATGCGATAAATTGTGACGCCCTACAAGTTTTCCATATAAACAACTGCCCTCAAGTTAATAATAAAAAAATTAACACATTTTTGTTTATTAGTCTTTTCAGAGTAACTTAAGCAGCGGCAAAGTATTTCCGCCTCGCCGCAGAGATGTATGCGAATACGACAGCTGTCTCACGGTTGGAGTTTTTTTAATGAAAAATCTGTATTGCCAAAACAAAAAACAAACAAAAAAGAAAACGCCATGTTCAAGTGCTCCTTCTTTCTGGTTGCCTTCGGGAATCGCAGCAGCGCTTTTGTGACCTCCTGCAGCTGTGATATGCGAGACCATGTAAGCTAAAGCCAACCTATCTGCCTTTCTGTAATACGTTATACACGGTGTTTCAGCGAACACTTTCAAAAATTCTTAAAGGTTGCCTGTGGCAGATAGCCCAATTCTAGTTAATGGGCTATCTCTCTACTCGAAGAGGCGGACAATGTTAAAAAAATTGAAATGCATAATCTACTAATTAACAAAAATAGTTAATTAAGCTTTTAACTAATTACCTGATGGCCCATATTGCAATTTGCAAATTGTAGCCGTGGAGTTCGCTAGGCAGATCCACTTGGAATTAATTCTCAGGCACCAGTTTCGAGATATTAATTCCCGAACTTTGGCGGCATTCTGCATTGAAGCACAAAATTAACTGGAACGCCAATGCATTTCTCAGCAAAGTTCAGGAATTAATATCTCGAAACTGGTGCTATCCTGAGAATTAATTCCAAGTGGATCCGCCTTGCGAACTCCGCGGCTACAATTTGTAAATTGCAATATTGACCATCAGGTAATTAGTTAAAAACTTAATTAATGATTTTTTTAATTAGTCGATTATGCATTTCAATTTTTTTAAACATTGTCCGCCTCTTCGAGTAGACCAGCTCATTAACTAGAATTCGGCTATCTGGCACAGGCAACCTTAAATAACTTTTGAAGTTTTTTTGAAAAAGTTGCTTATTATATACCTGAGAAAGCTAAGACCAAACTTCGGCTTGTTGAATTTCGCACTGTCATCACGGACTTCCGTGCATCTTCTCGTACCTGGGCCGTTTTGGAGCGGGAAAAATGTTCTAGATTCAGCTCGCAGGTCTTTTAGAATGCAATGTAGCCCTTCTTACCGATAAACGATGATCAACCTAAGCAGGCCCGTTACAAGGGGGAAGGTTAGGGGGTCCTGACACTAGCCAAAATTATCGCTGCGGCGAAATACTGCTCATAACAACTTACAGAAATGTCATTATATTATATGCACATGTCAATATATGTATTATATGTACAAGGTTGTTCGTTTTCGGGTAAAACCCGATTTTACCCGAGTTTTACACCCCGAACACGTTTCAGGAGAATCGGGTTACACCAGATTTCTCCCCGAATTCCAAAACCACCATACCAACCTTTCTTTCTTCTTTTTCTTTTTTTTTTAACGCTGCAAGGAGTATGCGGTTCAGACGCTCTATAGCTACTGTGCCTCGCGATAACGAAGTTAGATCCTGTTGGCTTAAGTGAATTGCAGTGACCTATAGTTCATTTCACAAGCTGCGTGCAGCACATTGTTGTGCCTAGATAATGGAAGCTGTGATGTCGTGAGAACTTTCTCTCAGCTGAGACACGTTCAAAGATTGGACAGGTCTCGGATGGAGACCGACATGTTGCGCATGCAGATGATAATGAATGTTAACAAGGATGTGTAAACAATCAATCACCAGTTTTTCGTGAATAAAATGTTTCATTTCCTAGAAGTTATCACACCTGTTTACTATCATTATAACTTATTAATTCCCAAACAATCGCCGAATTCCAGAGCATTATTTTGCTAGAAAATCATGATGCCCCCCCCCCATAACCAGCTTGCAAGAGATCCCTAGTTTTAACGCGTTAGTGTTAAGGAGCTCGTGATACCCTCCGATTAAAAAAAAATAGAAAAAAAAAGAGAAAGAAACTGAACATTTCTAAATCTAACCCGAAAAACCCTAATTTCGGAATGGTTCCACAAAAAACCCGATTTCTCCCCGATTATCAGCTTGCAAAATAGCACCCGATTTTACACCCCCCCCCCCCCCCCCCATTAACATAAATACAAAGCCAGAGAACGAACAACCCTAATTATATGTTTGTACTATACCATATATGTCAGCGATGTGCTTGATTCACTCGCGATAATGTTTCAAAATGGCGGTCGTTGTCACCGCAAAACCCCTCCCGAAAATAATTCCTGGGTACGGCCCTGAACCTAAGCATTCAGTACGCACAATCTCCGCCCGCGAAACCTCATCCCCACCTGCTTGCTGTCACTTCGCGGTCCAAAACGTAGTTCCCCGAGAGACGCCAATATAGAAATTTCGCCTCCGCCGCGACGTCACGGAAATGAGCGAATTTTATTGGTTGGCGCATCTATCGTATACACGTTCTTCTGGAGTTGGACAACGGTGTACTGGTCACTGCATTTTGAGGTTGTCACCGCTCCGTGTCGACGCCGTCAAAATTCCGACGACGCCCGCTGCTGCGAGAACCTCAGAGCGGCGTCGCCATCATTTCGGGAAAAGAGTTGCTGCTACTCCGCAGCTCAACGCTCGAGGTCGCGGGTCCAATCCCGGCCGCTTTTCGATGGGGGTGAAATGCAAATACCCGTGTACTTTCATTTCGGTGCACGTTAAAGAACCCCAGGTGGTCAAAATTAATCCGGAGGCCTCCCACTACGGCGTGCCGCATAATCAGGTCGTGGTTTTGGCACGTAAAACACCAGAACTGAGTAAATCTTCAGCGTCCCTTTGAACGCAGAAGTCACGCAAAACGGCGAAGCGAAAACCGACGTGCTCGGCGTTCTTCGCTTTGCAGTGTGCGGCACGGGCCGGTTCCAGTGCAGGGACGGCTCCGGCTGCTTCCCGCAGCGCTGGGTGTGCGACGGAAAAGCCGAATGCCGGGACGGCAGCGACGAGCAAGACTGCACGAGCAGGAGTGAGTATAATACGTGCAGTCGCAAACAGGGACTGCAAACATCGTTGTGTCGATCCCGTTGCCAAAATCGAAACAAGCTCCTTAGCTTACCCTGTAATGACCCATGTACCGTATAAGCTACGCCTGTCGTTTCGACACCTCGAAGTTCTGATTTGAGCACGGGATTGAATCTGAACGCATAGCGTGTGGTAGCGTTTTTGATACGCTGGAGAGAGTTTTCAGCTGTGAATATCTCAGCAAACGAATTAAAATAATAGCTATACTAATTGCCTAACGACTGAAGTAAGAGTTCGTGTCTTATGTAGAACTGAGTTTGGGCATTATAGGGCGAAGACACTGCAGGCAGTGGCGTAGCCAGAAATATTGTTCGGGGGGTGGGGGCTCACGTTGGAGCGCAGCTCCTCCTTATAGAATGTGTCGAGATATCAGATGCATGAATACCTGCATTGTCATTGCCAATTGCCAATACCATTGTATATTAGATGCTGCAAACGAATTATTGAACGCTACGCACTGTCAAGTAGAAGATGTATTTTTTCATAAAAGAATATATTCGTATGTCCCAAAAATTGTGGCAGCAATAACTGATATCAATGCTTTTGCGCTTTTTTTTTTGTCTATTTAATAAGCGGAGAAAATATCACACGAACTTTAGAACTATATCAGTTCGAAACCATGCAGCAAAACAGTGCATGCGGCTGATATGAAAAACGTAAAGGCCATGAAATGGACAAGTTGAGGGCAAATATTTTCACGAATCTCTGTCATTCAAGAACCTTGTTTAAATTTTTGTACATATGCAACGGCCAGGGAAAAACCTCACTGACGCTGTCCTTCGTTGCAATAGATTGCGCAGGAGCAGCTGTCACCGGTCATGTATTATAATTACACCGAGATTATAATCGCAACAGTGAGTACATATAAAAAGCAGGACTTCTGCAATAAATACATTAGAAATGCGAAGATACAACTTGATAAAGGGCAAAAATATGTCGCTGAAATGAAAGTTCACTGCTTGTATACACAAAACCTCGCAACAATATATATATATATATATATATATATATATATATATATATATATATAAGCCTCCAATAAATCTACGTATTTAAGCAAACGTCACTGTATGCGTATATAATGCGTCAAATAAGACAAATAAGCATGTTGCGCAGTCACAGATAGTAAACTTTACGCATAGAAAGACAGACGATCCAGGCAAGAACAAAACTATGATCGCAGAAATCGTGATATGTACTTGGGCCATGCGGCGGTCGCGATAGCACCATATTTATTTATTTATTTATTTATTTATTTATTTATTTATTTATTTATTTATTTATTTATTTATTTATTTATTTGAAAATACTGCAGGCCAACTTGGCCCAAGCAGGAGGGGCAGATACATGATAATAAAAACAATGATAAAATGATACATACAATGGTACAATATTGACGCAATAGATAACAATACGCTATAAATACAAAGCATCAAGGACAGAAAAAAGCTACAATGAATACATAATAAGTAATAACGCATTATCACGTAGTTAATGGGGTCTTTAAGGTAATAAAGTGAAGTGAAGTTAATCAAACCCAACATCAGCAGGAAAAAAACCTCACAACTAACATAAAATGTGCTCCTCCAGAGACTGAACGAAATTTGGCGACATATTACTGATTCTGGAAGTATATTCCAGTCCTGTATAGTTCTCGGAAAATAGCTGTTTTGGAATGCTTTAGTTCTGGCAAAAATTGGTTGCAAAAAATGAGCTCTAGTGTGTCTTGTTTGCCTTGTTGTTACAGGGCGAAGGTATGGAAGATCAGTTAACTTCGTGTAACCAGTCATTATATTATGAAGAAATTTTATGCGATGGAATTTCCTTCTAGAATGTAAGGAAAACTTTTTTGTTTTTCTTCATTATTTCACTTGGGGAATCAGATCTTCTATATTTATTAAAGATGAATCTTGGGGCCTTACGCTGAATCATTTCGAGCTGATTATTATCTTTTATCGTGTGTGGGTCCCAAATTTGTGACGCGTATTCTAATTTTGACCGTACATATCTGTTTACAGCGAGCAAGCGCACATGAGGAGGAGAGCATTACGAAGTTTTCTGCGTAAGAAGCACAACTTCTTAAATGCCTTCGAACATATCTCAGATATATGTTTAGACCAGGTTAATTTATTAGTAAAAGTAACTCCAAGATACTTGTAACTGTCAACGGTTTGGGAAATAATAATAATAATAATAATAATAATAATAATAATAATAATAATAATAATAATAATAATAATAATAATAATAATAATAATTCCTATAATAGAGGAATAATGCAGAAATCAGTACGAAAATTTGTAATTTAACTGCCTGCAGAGCGGCAACAAATATTTGACACCCAAAATTAAAGAAGGGTATTGCTTCGGTTCAAAAAAAAAAAAAAAAGTAAAAGCAGGTGGCTAAAAAGGAATGAAAAGGCCAAACCACGGTTTACACCGTGGGCCAAACGAAAGCCACAGATGATGCGGCAAGTTGAACTATACCCAACATCCGAGTGTGTTTGTTGGGAAACGCGGCGTGGGCCAGGCTTTCAATGAGCAAGGTCGGTCAAAATTGGTTATTGGTATTCTCGTAATTTTTGTATTCGCGTGATAATTGTGATCATGATGCTAACTGCTAGAATAAACGGCGAAAATTCCTGCGGTTTTAAAAGCTAATGAACAGTCATACGTTTTCATAATTACGAGTTTATGGACCTGAAGGAACAGAGCTTTTACTTGCATTGATTTTTGCCGCTTGCTATTTAAAGGACAAACTTCACTCGGCGGGGAAGTTTAGCGAAGCGGTCAATGACTTCGGACACGTTGATGCCGACGTCACTGTGGGCGTATAGAAGCGCCAGCCTAACCATGCGTTCCTCAGACATTGTAGAGCGCAAGTAGTTTTTTTAGTAATCTCATGTTAAAAATATTCTCTCTGGGCTGGCAGTGGTCACTGAAACGGTGACTAGAATCTGCAGCAGTTTGTACTCATTTACATAGAACCTGCAGCCGCAATGAGAGAGGGCATCTATTCCGGTGCTAAAACCTAAAAACACTCCTTCGATGTCATTGGCATCCTTGTTTAGGTACCTTGCACAAACAGTAAGCTGTTCGATTCCAGCAATATCCGTCGTTTCGTCAGAAAGTATGGAGAAGCAGCCTGCAGCGTTTACTTTTGCATCTAGGCTTTCTTTAATAATTTCACCAAAAATTTCTATAATTTGGTTCTGTACATATGGGCTTAATTACGAGGCATTACTGGGTCAACGTTGAAAATGGTTCTTCAGATATGTATCTCCACAATCAGCTTACATGGGAAGTGCTCTGAAAATACCAGTATATTCAGCTGGGGCTTTGCTTAAATCCATAGGACCACTGTCCCTATGGAGCCAGACCTTGTCGCCCGCAAAAAAGAACTGCCTCAATAATAGGCCATTAACTTTCTTCTGTTTTCTCTTATTTTACTTTTGCCTGCACTGATTCAGCTGATCGGTCACACTGGGCGCGCTTCCTGAAAATGCTTGGAGAAAATTATCAGCTGCCAGCTGACAGTCACGGTGATATTTAGTATTTTCATGTGTGTGGAAGATTGCGAGCGCGTGCATCCATTTCTGGAACGGCTTGGACACGAGGGCTCCAGTGCGCGCATATGTTGGCCCAAGTTTATAAGAACAATGAACCCATAAAGTTCCAAAATTGAAAATCTAAAGCACGCCTTTGGAAATGTCAGTGCACCTTGCGCGTCGAAAGTTTGAGAACTTTACACTCATAAAGTTTCGTAATTGAAATCCATGCGCTCGGCTACGCCCCATTACTGCAGGCACGTGAACACAGAAAGAGGCAGGCACCACGGTGCGCCCGATGTCCGTCCCATGTCTCCATGTTTCAATTACAGCACACCAGGAAACCGAAAAACCAGCGCAACCGTGCTGTCTCCAGAGTACGCTCGATGA
The DNA here is from genome assembly GCF_013339745.2 of Dermacentor silvarum. NCBI lineage: Eukaryota > Metazoa > Arthropoda > Arachnida > Ixodida > Ixodidae > Dermacentor > Dermacentor silvarum. Next base: position 16,576,879 of record NC_051161.1, read on the forward strand.
ATGCACAGGAATGTGGGGGCTAAATTAGTTCCAAATGGCGGTTACTCTTTCAAAACGCCATTTGCGTCTCTTTGACAGCAAATGTTTTATTATTCGGGGAGAAAATGAACGACACGCTTTCCTCGTCCAAGTTTCGCGATTATCAATGGGACGTCACCGATTTCACTGTCTCTTGTGCTGTAGATGCCCACAAATGTTCCCAGACCTGACCTCCTTTTTTCAGCACCATGTAATAATTTTTATTGATGATCGAACACTCAGCCAAGTCACTGCCAAGTCTCAGCCAAGTCGAGAAGACACTGCTAGAATCTACGACGTCGCTGGAGCTGGTATTTCGAGGTAGTCTCGCCAACCGGCACACTGTGTATGGTTTCCTTTAGCTGAAGCAAATGAAAAAAAAAAAAAAAAAAAAAAATCGGCAGAGACACTTAAGACTGCTTACGTGTGGGAATACGAAAGCATTATAGCGTTTGTAGACCTCGGAACGTCATGAACGCGTTCATTTTATACACTCATGACGTGGCACCACCTCCTCCCCATTGGCTGCGTCGTCACGTGCCCAATGACGCACGCACTAGGCCGCACCTTTAGTCGGCCAATACCGTGGAGCCGCCGCGGCGTCGGGGAAGCGTGCGCGTCTCGCACCCCGGAGACCCGGTTTCGATTCCCACCCAGACCGAAATGTACCAACATTTCTTTACAACAACATTAATTTACCTTTGTTTACAGGAACATCCTTAAGAAATTTGACGTCAATCCGAGCATTTCTTGACGTGTTTTCACTCTTTGTGCCGTCGGCCCCTTTTGGTACCATTTTTCGGTCACGCCGGTGGATTTTTGCGTCATGGGCCATATAATGCTTTCGCATTAAAATACCTGTACCAGATAGCACAATGCTAACCCTTGAGCTAAATTACTCGATGAAGTAACGTGATTAAGCTAACTTTTTAATTAATTACTTTGCGTCACATAACAAGCCTTCTCAGAAAGAGCACGTAGACCAGCCCGCACTCAAAAGGGTAGTCCCGAGAGCTCAGAGGCCGGGAACTACGATGTTTAAATCTACGATTTTTAGCTAGCGAGTACGAAAGGCATATCGACTTGGAACCGGCTTCGAGATATGCGCCGTCAAGCTCGCGCTAAAAGTGCACTGTTGTTCCACTTCTTTACGAAAATTCTGTTTTATGCCATGAAGCAGAAAATGTACAGGAACGCCAGTGCATTTCGTCGGACCCTATCAAAATTAATATCTCGAAACTGGTCTACTTCTGAGAATTCGTTACAAGTGCACGCCTTGCCAACTCAGCGGCTACAACTCGTAAATTTAAATATGTGCCGTAAAGTAATGAACGCATTTAAAAAAAAATATCGAAGCAAGGTTGGGGGGCGCGTTTATTACGGTGGGTAAATTTTATGGAGACTTTTTTTCGAAACAGCAAGAAGTGAAAACTAAGACGGTAATTATTTGAAAAATGCATAACTTATATTTGCAGTAAAGATAGACGTAAGCTATTTGCAAAACGTAACAGCATTTTTATTGCACTTCACCACGCATCGAAACCACGAGACCTGTCGTCCAGGTTGCTGGCCGCTTCATCCACACCGTGGTTCAACAGTTCGTCGGTCCGTCCTCGCAGCCGCTTCCGGCCGTCTGCCGTTATCGCAAGCATCACGTTGAAGCGCTGCTTTTCGGCAACTGCTTTGACACGCACGCTGCGTGCGTCTCTTTGCTCGACCATACTGCTCATCGGCGTGTCAAAGTTTATAGGTATCTGATCAGCGTTTCCGTTTTGTGAGCAGATAAACTCTCTGTCCTACAGCAGGCGTAGAACTCGACTTTGGACCCATCGCACACCGCGAAACCAATGACAGGCACAAAAGCGAGCAACAGACTACGCCGACCATGTGCCGGCCGCCCCTCTTTCGCCCTTTTTTCATTTTCCTGTGCTGCCCTCTGCCGCACGCCACCTCGAAACGTTTTGGTAGGGTGTCGGGGCTTTCGCCGGTTGATTTGTGCACCTGCATGCGCCCTTGTTGAGTGCGCATCGGCTGTGCATTTCGGGGATCGCAAATAATTATTAATGGCTTCTGCGGGGCAGCATGTCGTTCCTGGAAGCCACGTAGCACTCACCAACTATATATATAGGGTGAGAGGCGTGATAGCGCTGTTTTGTTTATAGTGTGGCCTATAAAGGTACGCTGAGTACCCTCTGCCGGCGCGGCTGCTTTGGAGTTTGTTGTTGCTGACTCCTGCACTTGCACCTCTCTTTTTTTTTTTCAATTCTTTTTGCACATTCTTTAGACATTTTGCATAAATAAGAAGTTTTCAACCGCGCAGCCTTCCGCGTCGGATTTAGCAAAGCGGTGCGCTTGTTTACATCGACATCTACAGCCACAGATCGTTGTTAGCGTCAAACATTGGGAAAAGGTGCATCGCTGATAGGAAAAAAAAAAGAAAAGTCGAAACGTCGAATAAAACACACATACCTGCTCACATGAGCCGCGTTATTCAACCGTGAGACGAGTCAGCATGAGCGCCTGAGCTACTACTCAACGGCGACTGTGATCCAGTTACAAATATCGGGCTGTTAATTTATTACTGATTCTCGCTTTTCTTTAACTTCATCATACTTAGTTTGCGCGTGTCATAAAGCATTATTATAGAAAAATGTGCTCAAATAAGCGCACATTTAAAGGCCGTGTTGTTCTCCCGCAAAAACGCGGATGCCATCGCTGACACCGTTGGTATATAACTGAGCGAGGCGGCTGTTTATGCTGCTGTACCGAATTTACCGTACGTCTCTTGTTTCGCGTTTGACGCAGAGATAAACAGTATATCTCAGGAATTAAGAAATGCGTGAGCATACCAACACGTACAAACCGACCCATCTACGTTGCGAATACGAGCGGCAGCCTACGGACGTGTACGTGTACAGATGTTGGCACAGCCGTTGGCACAGCCATTGGGCACAGCGCTGTGTCGCCGCTTGCAGATTATTGTGTACGCGCCGTGCGAAGCGAAGAGTAGTTTATTTCAAATCGCTAAGGCCAGAACTGAACTATAAAAGCAGTTTCCTTCGTCCTAACTTGCTTACTTTTCAGTACAGGTCCGCCGGTAGCGGTTGCACGAACTCGACGGAGCCAGGCCTAAGCTTCGCTGAAATCAACATTGGCACAAACTTTATGTGCACGGCTTGAGAGGGTCGAAGCCTTGCGCATTTCAACCTTTCAACTTCGTAGGCATGTTTTGACTCACTTTGAGCGCGATTATTTATATATACCAACGAAGGCGTTGCGGCTATCGCGTTATCGGTCCGACGGCCTATCGCGCGGGTTTCGGTCGAAAGATGGTATAGGCACGGTGATTTTCTCGGTGCCGTCGATAAGAAAGCCCGTCGCAGTACCAAAGCCAGTCTTACGCTACGCACACTTTCAGTACTGCAATGACGTCGAGCTACCAGTGGAGTTTTAAAGCGGTACACGGCACGAGTTGTCAGTAGCGCGCGTCCGAGCGCTTTTTTTTTTTTTTTTCTGGGGACGTTTCCCCCAGATGGGGCCGCACGGCCGCGCGCGCGACCCTTCCAAAACGTTTCGCGACTAATCCGCCAGGGCAGGGCGCATGCGCCGTCGGGCCGTGAAAAAGGCGGAAGAGTCCGTAAACTGTACAGTTGCGGAGAGCCAGTTGCCGTATGCCCGAGCGGAAGCGTGCGGGGACGCGCGCTATCACGGAGAGCGAACGCACTCATCTCCCACGCGCAAGCAAGGAAGCAGGAAGCCAGCGCCGGAGGGAGCGGGGGGGGGGGGGGAGCGGGGGGGGGGGGGGGGCACTTCTACTCTGCCAACAACCGCGCTCGTCGCTCGTCCGCACCGTCTATCTCCACACGGCTCTGACCTTTATGCGCCGTGCATTCGCCGCTCAGTTTCCGTTGAAGCGATAGCCCGCACGTACCTTCGCCCGCTGCGGCGTATGCTTGCTGCCAGCGTTTTGACAGTCGTCTGCAGTCATTCAGTGTGATCTATTCGTGTTTGTTTGTGCGCGCTCACACCACGCTTGTTCATTCAGTTAGTAATAGTCTGGCTACATTTTCCAACGCACGCTACACATGCAATGCTGCCCGGATCGGCAGTGCAGCACTACAGGTGTGTCCCTTCGCACGCGCTGCCCATGGGAAGCGCTTCTCATCAACACCACCGTTTCACACGCGCCTTCTCGTGGTCATCGAGTCTCTCTTCATGTCGGTCTACTTACGCCGCAGCACACCTGCTTACTTAATCAGCTCATGTTTACTACAATTCATATTGCTACCAAAGCCGCTCACCTTACTTCGTACATTGCTGTGTTGCTATCGCATTCATTGCTTCGCCCTTAGGGCGAAACTGTGACATTTTTTTCTTTCTCTTTAGAGCCTGCGCGGTGCCTTTGCGCCGGCACTGGCGGCAAGCATGCGGTAAGAGCAGGTTGAGCGTTATCGCGGTCGCTGTTTCCGTCGCCTATGAGATTAAGTAGCGCTTGCTTTAAACACATGTGCGAGAGTAAAAGATCCTAGTCTCCCCGAAAAACTGTAGCACGGCCGTGGGACCGCACAGTAGCAAAGTTGGGGGTGCGTTCATTACGCAAGTAAATACGGTTAATTGGTGTAATTGTGTGAATGATTAAATTAAGTTTTTTTATTTCTCGTAGAATTAATGGCCGCCTCATCGAATAATTTAGCATAATGGTTAGTGTTATCTGCAATCGGCACTTGTTAAAAATATCACGCAGCTAAAAAAAAAAAAAAACTGGTAGTTTTGTTTATTTTGAGTGCTGAGCCTCCCGGAGCTCACGGTAAGGCAGATTTGAAGTTTTAGAAGTATGCTCTACCGATCACTAGCTCGGTGGCAGGCTAAAAATACACCGCCGTCCAACTGGACAATAATTTGTATAAATGCGCCAGCCATATGCCCGTGACGTCACGGTATATAGGTAGAGTGTACTAGAATATTTCTAGTACACTCTAGTATAGGCGAACTATATTGTACTTTCAATATCACCGTTTCTGTGGGACTGTTTTGATGCGGCGGAGACACCGGGACAAGGTGTAATGTGGTTTTGTGGGCGGCCGGGGCTTCTACTGAACTCTTAGACATCGTGTTAAACTCGATCGGCGACTTACACTTTCGTAGCTTCTAAATAGACCACTTCCACTGCGAACGGAGGCTTAAGCGCTTAAGCAATTTGCTAAAGCGAAAAACGGTTGGCGACGCCACCTGCAAAATCCCGTGTCAGATTCCCGTGACGTCACAGATTATGGCAGCGCCTGCCCCGCGCTAGTTAAGCGTCTAAAAGAAGAGAAACCGACCACAATGTAATGACTGTCTGTAAACGTTCGCACAGTTTTTATGCTAATGATCAAGTTACATGAAAATGCTGTGGAATTCGCGACGTCCGACTGGCGCTATCGGTTATTCTGCGTTTCGGGTCTAAATTCAAAACAGGAACGTTTGGTCCTCATTTTCTTAGCTGCTAACCAACGTATTTCTGCCGTGCAAAAAAAATAGCTCGAAGTGAGAGAAAGAGGAGTAATCTGGCTATACTGATTAGATATTCTTTTGTGTCAGGAGCGTTTGACGCGCGAAACGTGACTGGTACAGTGACTGCTGTGGTTACGTAACCCTGTGTTCTTGTCTCGCACCGCATCGATCACAGAATGCACGGCCGGCGACTTCCGGTGCGACAACGGCATCTGCGTGCCCTCGCTGTGGCGCTGCGACGGACACAACGACTGCCGCGACGGGAGCGACGAACGTCACTGCGGCACTTACGTCAAAGGTGCGCTCACAAGTTGGTTCTTTATTCTATGACTGGCCTTCTGCCACGCTTCAAGAGCGATTTTCAGCATAGCGTTACCGTTCTATATTTGTTGCACTGAGGATATCTGGGTATACCGCTGGTTGTTTCACCACGTAATTCTGCAGATAGCAGAGCCGGTACCCACAATTATGGGGCTACGAGGTCATATATGTGCTATTCGGCGAGACAAGAGAAAGCTTTGCTTTAACGTAACCGCGAGATGTGTGTGTGTGTGTGTGTGTGTGTGTGTGTGTGTGTGTGTGTGTGTGTGTGTGTGGTGTGTGTGTGTGTGTGTGTGTGTGGTGTGTGTGTGTGTGTGTGTGTGTGTGTGTGTGTGTGTGTGTGTGTGTGTGTGTGTGTGTGTGTGTGTGTGTGTGTGTGTGTGTGTGGACGCTGTTGTGATGCAGCACCCTTTCAGTGCCAACATGTTTTTCGTGTTTCAGTGAACGGCCGACCGAATACCAAACACTGAAGCTGGGCAACCAAAGACATCGCGTACGAAGCAGCGGCCAACAGAAACAATTCTTGAGCGAGAAGCAAGGGCAACTGCTCACGGGCCGGACAAGACAAGCCAAAATGTGCTCTTCACCGACATTTCTTCAACTTTCGTTTATTTCCATTCACGTGTGCCGGGGCGCGCGGGAACAAATGAAACTAAAAGAGCCACCGTTAAACTATGAACCACTCTCCGGACGGACGTCGAACGAGGAGAGGGTGGTGTCAGTCGCAACAATACAACGTGTCCAAAAAGACGAGCATTGGTCAGGCTGTCAAGTACACAAGCCAAAAGAGGAGGTAAACAATGAACAGGAGACGACCACTACAGGGCCGCATCATGAAAGGCGCGCGTTGGGCGACGCCAAGGTCTTGGCGTCTCTCTCTCATCTTAGTTTTGACGCACGCTGCCGCTTGGATACTTTTCGATGAGGCTGCTCGAAAAGCACTTGTGACACTTTACCATGTCCATCAAGTGTACGATCGCAGGATGTTCGACGCACGACTTCCGCACCCTGCTTACAATGGTGGCGCCGCAGGTCTGACACGTCACGTAGGCCAGGGGCCGATTGCACACGCAACTGCGCTCCGCTCCCTGCGAGCAAAAGAACACCGATGCTTATTCCAATACATATAAATATATAAAAACACGCGATTCCGCCATTTTAAGCGATCACAGCGCGAGTCATGCGTATTCGTAGCTGAGCTTGCGAAGTACTGGTCCCCGTGAATGCGGCACAACAGTACGGAAACTTCTCTCACTGATGGACTCATTAGCGATCTCTTCAGTGGCTATTTTCAGTTTCGATACTCACGTTCACACCCATGCCAGATGTAAAGTACATTACGGTTCACGCACATTATCATTCCGCGTAAGCATAATTCATCTGCGGTAAGTGGCTTTTGTGTTCAGGGAAACCAATAAAAATATATGCGATGAGCGGCGACTCGGGAAATTCTACCCCACTTCGTCCTCCACTTCACACCAACAGCAAACGTTAACGCGTGGAGCATAAGTGTTTACTTTCCGAAACATGCGTACGACTGAACCTATAACGTTGTGTTGTGTAGCGACGCTCAAAGCTCCCGCTTATGTCAACGCACAAACTCAACAGCGCCACGGTAGCCACGGCGCTGCTTCGGACATAAGAAAAAAGCCACGACAGCAGTGCCTCGCGGTGGCAGCAACACGCAAGGCGATGCCACAGGCTAGTGGTCTTGACACATACGACGTCGGCAGCTCTTCGAAACAATAAAACATGAAACGGTCTCGGGTTCACGAAGGCCCCATGCGCCCACCAGCGATGCAAAACCTTGCTATCTTTACTCAAACTAAATCCCGGGGAAGCAGTCACGTTTAAAGCACCGTATTTGCAATCGACCGGCAAGGAGCGCGAAGCGCATTGTAAACACACACAAGCAGACACAGACACGCATGTCAGAAGTCGCACTTACCCGCGTGCTCCGAATAGCTACGAGCTGGGCGTCCGAGAGTGCAATTCGTCGCGACATAACCAAGTCAGCCAAGTCTCGAATACAAAAAGAGCGTGACGTTCAATAACCACGAGCGCACGCAGATAAACCAAGCGAATGAGTGAACCACGGCGGTACCCGACGCGCCACCTGCCAACCTACGATTTAAAACGAAACTACTGATAACTGCCAACAGATATACACGCAATCGACTACATAAGAGTCTACTCCAACGCAAAAAAAAGAAAGTCACCCTGCGCTAGCACAAACACGCGGTTTCTTTTTAAAAATTGGGACTTACACGTTAGTCAATTGTAATTAACCATAACTTCTGAAATTATCCGCGCATGAAACCGAAACTGCAAGAACTGAAACTCAAAAGATCACGCCGCTCAACGAAACACATCGATAGCGCCAGTACTGGCAATCATTCTCATCATTTTCGCTGTTTGCTCATGACGAAATTGTGCCGAGCCTTGGGTTCAAAATAAAGTACTTCTTTTTTATTTATACAGGCTGCTTTCCTTACAAACTGGCAGTGAACAAAAGCAACACTTGTACACCTGTCTACCAGCATAACAAACACACACTAAAACGAAGTATGAAGGCAAGATGCCCCATACAGTAACCACCTTTAAGCCATTCAGTGACAGAGATTCTGTCAAGTTTGCAGAATATTTATATTAATGTCTAATGGCACTACGTTTTGTTACTGGGATGCAACAATTGGCAGAGGTTGTCCCTTCAAAGTGACACAAAATGGTCTTATGGGCAACCTAAATTAAGATGAAAACTGCTGGGTTTAACTCAGACAGGTACGCAGGTCTAAAAAAAAGAAAGGAAAGGTCTTTTGAAGCTTTCCCTGTTTAAGTACATACGAGACATAAAAATGCACTAAAAGAAACACTGAACAAATATGAATAAAATCTATTGCAATTAAGAGATGTAAATTCCAGTGACGCGTGCTTGCAAATGAATTTATTTGAACCCTGAAAGGTCACAAAATTTGAAAATAAAAAGATGGAGTTAAGAGGATTAGAGTTCTAACTGTAAGAAAAGCGTCAATCAAAATCAAAGTGCCAGCCAGCAGTTTACAATATACTTTTACTTTATTTACGAGAGTTTTGCAATATCCCTATCCAAAACAGCAGTACGATTGACCTACTGATGCATGCGATATCACTTTTGCGTACACCCGGTAGTATGCGCTTGCTCTATCAGCTGCTGCTTGGAGAACTGCAATCTTTGTTGCAAACGTAAGAGTTATAAATTTGCTGTTTCATTTTCTTTTCACTCAACAATTTTCATCTTCCTTTCTTTTAATTAAAAAAAAAGGATGTGTCACTAAACAGTCACTTTTCATCTCAAGTGCCACAAATGTCATCTATATTGGTTAAGACTGACGTATCATTTCTGCATTTCACATGCACTTTAATATACAGGGCCTTAAGTAAACCTTGCTCTTAAGGCTATGGAATGTTTATCGACAAGGTTGATCAAAAAGCAATAACTCATTTACTAGCTCCAAATTTAATGTGATGTCTAGTTACAGGTGTATAAAGAGTATGAAAAACTGTGTTGGCCATGGCATAAAACTTCTCCACTATGCATATATTGGCAATGGTTCATCCTCTCCAACTATACAAATACCTTTTAGCAGTCAATTAATCTTGCACTGCTATTGAGATCACTAAGTATGTCACATGGCCACAAGCAAGATGCCATTTGTGTTCACACAGCGAGCACTTCCTCTGAAACACTTTAATTTACAAGAAATGCAAATGCAATTAAGCTCTTTACCTTGTAAAACAACAGAACCATTATCACTCACAATACCTTTATCTGAATTTTAAAGGCTTTAGGAAATCCTACATGTTGTTATGTAACTTGCATTATGATTTCTCCTATCAACAATTTCCAAAGTCTTCTACAAATAACAGCCTACGCAATTCGTTTGGCCCTTTGAGCAACAGCTTTTCAAAACCTCATCACTGTGCCAAGTTGTACGAGGGTGACAAATATAACACTGGTCGAGAGGCTCGCATGAAGCCTCAACAAATGTGGCTTTAAATAAATAAGTGCTCGTTTCAAAACGCTTTCCACACGGACAGGTCAACCAGGAATTATTTACATGAAAGCACACGGAGTCTGCAACAGTTGAAGCACAAAGCACAAACAACACGCTAGACGGCAACCTCAATGCTGACGAAAATGAACTTCACACAATCACAAATTCCTCCACTGCTTCAAGAGTCTGTCACACGCAACACTACAGTGTGAATGGGCTGCAACACAAAAGAAGGAATGCCAGCAATCACCACATTATCGGCACAAGTTTTTTCACACATTCTAAACACGACAGGTAGAGGACAACTAAGTGCTTTAAACAGGCCACCAGTTGAAACCAGAGACACCATATTACAGTCGAGCCTTGATATAATGAATTGTTGAGCACAACAAATTAAATGCAAAGCTTGTTTGGCAACACTTTATTTTATGATTCATTCTTTTTTTTTAATATTTGCTTGTGCTACGACAAAAGTAAAAATGCCGGGCACAGTATGAGGGCAACTGGTTATCTCGAAGCAATTTTTTTTATTTTTTTTTTCACAGCTAGAAATAAGCAGGCTACCAGCAAAGAGTTAAAAATTTGCAAGAGTAACTCACAAACACACCATTCTGAAATGATAACTCAAATGACTAACAAAAGCAAGTCTTCTGAGTGCCGACACAATCCATGAGCTCTCACAAAATTTGCACAGCAACGTATTACTAGTGGCTGCAACAAGCCAGCCTCTATTTTTGTGCATATTTTTCATTTTGAATTTCGAAAGCTTGTTTCAACTGCAACTTCATTATATTAAGGTTCGACTCTATTTCATATAGATTAAAATGCCACCCAACAAGTCAGTGACACAGAATAGAATATAGTAGTGCAAACACCATAGGTAGAATAAAATGCCCCTTATTGTGTCAATTGGCTTTTTCTGTCGTCCAGTTTCTTTTCATTCTACCAATTAGTAAGACACATTGTCTGAGCAATTTGACCTTGCTATTACTATAAGGTGATAAAAATCACTGGCTTGGTGGCTCTTTTGTCTGCCATATGCATCTTGAAGGACAGGGGAGTTCAGTGTCCAATGCCATTGTAAAGAAGAGGTCAAATATGCCCAAAAGCTGATAAAGACATACTGCAAACACATTGCAAAAGTATGTTCATCCTGTCAATCTCTGAACATGGCACAGGTTTATCAAATGCTGCCAAAAACCCAACGTCATCTGAATTGACAAAGCCACTGTCAAATGGAAATGCAGAACTTCACAACAGCAAATATGTCAAACAAATTTTTTCCAATACTGCAGCATCCATGACCTCTTAGCTAAAGGACACAAAATGAGAAATGGTAACACTGAAAGGTGACTTAATAGAGAGGCTTGGCACACAAAAAAATATGTCAAACAGGTTTCCTGTGCCAGGGCAAGACACCATTAAAGTGAATCAATGAGTGAAGTCCATCCAATGACATACGAGTCCTCTCCACTTCTTTGCACTGCCTTAAATTTGCGTAATGGCTCATCACAAATACAACGGTCATTGCCAAGCTCAATGACTCACCGCTAAGCAAGATTCTGATGATTTCAAACCATGAGCAGCAAACTGTAACAATCTCTCTTAAATTCACAATTACTCATTTTTCTGGTCTCCAAGCAAGTTGCACCAAGGCAGATTCACAAGGTTGAGCATTCTCAAGTTTTGTTTGTGAGGCAGTGTTTGCAGATATAAAGCTATGTCTGTTTGAGAGGAACTACTGCAAGCAGCTCATTGAATGCAGCATCTGACTGCTCCAATTCGTGCACGGATGACACCCTGACCTTTTGATTTGCGGTACCTGACAATACTGGTGTCCTAAGTACCATGTCAAAATTATCACCTGCATGTGGAAAAAGGAATAATACAAAATGGGTACAGCTATACAGGAACAAAATGTACATGACGGCACAGCCAATCGTGATACAAGAATTTTGATGGCCACACAACTAACTATTTACAAGATGCAGTCAGATGAACACACTAAGGGAGCAAAACAACACACACAATGCTAGAGTACCACTGTCTTTGGTTCTTGGAAGACTGAGGAAGACAGTCTTCTCTGAAATTGCAAGCAGCATGAAAGGAGAACACACAAACAATGCAAAGGCTGTGCATGCTAAAGTCAGGATTCACTCAAAACCATCACGATCACGAGAGACCACCTTGTCTTAGTGTCATGCAAGGTTGTATTAATGATTGCACAAGAAAACAAGTAGGAACTAGCAGAATGCCAACAACAAAAAGAAAACGAGACAGATATACGATGTTGTCAATTAATTAAAAGAAAATTGAGGCATTGGCTGCCTAGAAATAGACAGCAGCCACTGCAATGCCCAGAAAGATTACATAATATGTACATAAAATGCAGGGATGTTCAATCCCAGATATGAAAGAAGACAGATAAAAATGAAAAATGGTTTTTGTGTACGCAGCTGCTCATTTGCTCGTAAATATTAAAAAAGAAAGCTAAGGAGTAAATTTCCACATAAATCCTTGTGACCATGTCATAAATATCAAGAAAAAAAGAAACTAATAGGTGGAGTTTGCACTGTTTTGCTCCAGCAGTTCTATATGAATTAAAACTTAAGCGTTTCATGTCTCTGAATGCGTTGCTAAAGTTCCATGCCTTTCGCACGCATGTTGCAAATCTGGACATTGAGTTCACATTGGATACAAAGCCAAAATCACCAGAGTAATATCAAAGTTGGACACATACAAAAAACTGAAATAACTCGGAAGGAGGTAGAGACTGCAAATAAAGCAAATGTTTGTAAAAATTATAGACCTCCTGCTCCAAACAATAGTCAACAACTACAGCAATTAAAAGTTGATTACCCAAAAATGGCACGACAATAAGTAACACATACATTTAAAAAATCAGCTGTAACTTTCTGCAGCTTTGAGTACCAGTCAAAAACAAATATGATTCAAGATAGATTAGCCAATTACAGTCAACTCACTATGATTCAAACTCATATACACTGAGGATTCTCGTACAAAAATTTCGCAGTTTGAATAAAATTCAGTTCAAAACAGAATTACTATTTGTTATATGAAACAATGAATAAGAATAGCTACACAGACTCTACTGCTATGGACATGCAACCATGGCTGCAAACATATAGCATGAATATCAAATGCAAGCAAGTTTAGATTATTCTTGACTTATTAATGTACTCTCATCAGCAGTGCTCAGTCATGCTGCTCTGTTTATGGGAAGCAAGAATGTTCGAACTGACTGAAAGCTCTGCTTTGACTGAGAACCCTCAAAATTAACTGAAAAGAGAGCGGACCAACCAAAAGTCTGGAATATGTTTAGATAAACTAGGACTTTGAACTTTATGAGCTTGAATTACCATGAGCCGACTACGTAGCAGCATGAAAATTGCATGAACAAAGCAAATAACAGAAAATAATGGTTGAAAAGCTGCACCTACCCACTTTTAAAAAATGCCACTTCTTGTTTTCCTGCTTGCAACATTATGCCCAGACATACTCAGGCAAGTGAATGTATTTTTTGAGGCAAATATTCTCTAAACTTTGTTCTCCAATAAGAGCAGCATATGCTCTAGACTCACCAGAATAACATAGGTTTTGAAATTATGACCATGTGATCTACAGATTGGGCAGATTCATTAGCATGTTCAGGTGTTTCGTGGAACCTTCAACAGCGTCCTTTCGGTGAAAATGTAACAGGCTAAAAATGACTATGTTAAGTCATGCATGCCTGCATCATCACTGAAATACTACTGCCAAACAACCTGAAAAAAAAAAAAAGAAAATAATTATGGTGGTTTTACGTGCCAAAATCACCACCTGATTACGAGGCACGTCGTAGTGGGGGACTCCGGATTAAGTTGGACCACCTGGGATTCTTTAACGTGCACCTAAATGTAAGTACAGGGGTGTTTTCTGCATTTCGCCCCCATCGAAATGCGGTCGACGTGGCCGGGATTTCATCTCGCGACCTCAAATGCTGCAAAACCTGCAAAGGCTCAACCAAATGTCCAGTTGTGCAAGAGAGATTCAATGACATTTCACAGTTTACGAACGAGAATGCTGAGCATAGTTAGCAAGTAGGGTTGCCATTTGTAGCCATCAGAATGAAACGTATGACAGAATCAAGACTGTTTGCTACTACAAGAAATGCAGCAAGTAAAAAAAAAAATCTATGTTCCTGACAAAGTCAATTACACAAGTGCAATGCAGAAACATGGTATGGCGTGGTTGCGCTCAGGGACGTCTTGTCACAGTGTGTAGAATGCATGAAATGTTTCTTGTAAAAATGGCTGTACAGTAGGGAGACGTTTATGGCAACAAATGTTTAAAATAAAAGCATTCTGGTCAATATTTTTATCCAATGTGAGCACAGTGTAGCTGATTCGCAACAGCAATTTGCTCTCGGAAATGCATTCCAGCAGTATAAGAACAATACTAAGAGCTCCTTTCAGTGAAGTACAAGTTACAAACCATACATGAGAACAAAGGCTGCACACTGGTGAGCAGTACGAGGTATGACACTCGATTCCATCACAAATTTAAAGCTTACTAGCTAACCTCAAGCAAATACTACATGTAAGCCTAGGACATCCTATCTTCTGCTGACCTTCAGGTTAAGAGTTAGAACCTGAATACTCTATCCTACATATCACTATCTAGTTATTCATTTTATATTGCTTGCCAATGTGCATATGACAGGTTGTAGGACTGGTCAAGCACTGCTACCCAAAGACCCAGCAGAAAGGAACCAAATTTAGCCTCTCAGTACAGAGCACAGCTCTACGCGCACACACTTTTTCGCTCGCACAATGTGCACATACTGTTCAAAACAACTTATATCATTGTCTCAGAGCTGTCCACGTAGGGCTGGTGGCGCCCCCTTGTAGAGTGCCTTGTAGAAGGCAGCCCTGTGGTTGCATCATGCTGGTGGGTTGTTCGAAGAGGCCCGCTGAGGTTGGGGTTGGCCTTGCCATACAGCGAGTGGAGGCTGGTGCGGGATCCCAGGTAAACTGGGTTGCACTGACCCCCAAAGTGGGCATAGCTGTCATTGCTTGATGTGTCTAGGGACCTGTCAAGCAGACGTGTCACGGGATTCTGGTACTGTGCCTGGCCCGTCGACCGCTTGGACCGTGTTGAACGTCGCTTCACACGGCGGGGGGTCATGGGTGCACGGCCCAATCCAGAGCCCATGGAGGGACCGCCACCATCGGTGGCAGGTGGGTCAGTACGGAACTCGATGCTATAAGGCAGGCTGTTCAGCGTTTTTCTTTTGCTGTTTCTTCTTCTGGGTGCAACTGTGGCAGCAAGAAAATGGTGTGAGCAGTGTTGGAAAAACAAGCACAAAATAGGTCAGCTATGCAAATTTTGCCACGAAAGTTAAAATATCACTGAGTGCAAGAACCTGCAATACAGCCAGGAAGTGTTTATTTAGTCAGCTGATATCCTTAGACACAGTGAAACAACAAGGGACAGAAAAGGCAGTATAATGGACATGCCTTTTCGCGCATCCCTGTGCACCTCTTTAGTGTCCTTTATCTTTCCTTCTTGCCTCTTGATATCATGAAAAGACGCTCTGCAGTACAGTAACCACATTACTACAATATGACATGGTTGTAGGCAACTCCATCATTTTTGTGTGCAGGAATAACCTGAAGCTATTATCTGCACTGATGAAGGCCAGAGAAAAAGCCAAGTATACATTTCTATCATTTCTGTTGCAGTGCTCGGTCTTTCTTCTAACGAACCTGAGCTGGTTACTGTGACGAAGGCCCAGTCTGCTGCCAGAATGTTTGAAATATACCATATTTACTCGAACATGTTGCTCGGCTAGTTGGTTCATTAACTGCAGGTTTAACAGAAGTGCACACCTTAGACAGGACAATGAAACAGACACAAACAAACGCAAATTTGCTCTATTGTAATGCACTCCAATTATCAGATTTCAATGAATGCAAGAATGTAATACCCTTGCTTGTTCCCTCACCAGATTTTCATTGTAACAGACAAAAAATGCGATTCATCCTCACTTGGAAATCTAAAATAAAACTCTAGGTCAATGGAGGTGCCCGATTTGGACATCAGCTATTTATTTATTTATTTACATACCCTAAGGGCCCCTAGGGGCATTACATAGGGAGGGAATTTACACAATCCAAATTTGCATCACATACAACAGAAAAGAGAAAGGCACGCACAGAAAATCGGCACATCGTACAGTTGCAAAAAAAAGAAAAGGGAGAAAAACATCACTGCAATGCCACATGCGGCTTGGCATAACACAATTCGATAATTATGTACTCTGCTAACAAGAAATCTTACATGAATCGCGTCATAGTCCTTACATTCAAATTAATGCACATTTCTAGGTTCAAGATGGGCAAGTAGGGCTGTCTGGAAAGAATCAGTTTCCCTTATTGTCACAACGCTTTCAGGTAACGCGTTCCATTCTTTAATTGATAATAAAAGGGGGGAAGTGTGATACTTTACTGTTCTTGCAAAAATAGGTGATACCTTGTGTATGTGATCAGTACGTGTGGAAATATGATGCGCAGGAACAATGCGTGTAGCCGCGAATCCAGAGTCACCAAAATATAAAGAGTGGAGAAAAGACAGACGCAAGAACTTGCGTCTAGTGTCAAGGTTTAAAAGATTAAGTGTGCCCTTTAAAAAGGAAATGTAGGTGTATGTTGAGTACGAAGATAAAATAAACCTAGCAGCCTTATGTTGAACCGATTCCAGGCGTTTTGTAAGACTAGCGTTATTTGGATGCCATATGATTGATGCATACTCTAAAGAAGACCTTATTAGGGATGTGTACGCATGCATTTTTGTTTCCGAGTTTGCGAGTGATAGTCAGTGCTTAAGCAGGCCCACCTTTTTAGAGGCTTTTTTCGTGACATAATCTACGTGTTTGTCCCAAGTTAAGTCAGATGTGAAAAATACTCCCAAATATTAAAAACACTCAACCTGTTTTATCAGAGTATTGTCAATCGTATAAAGATTACGGGGCGTGTTAGTGAGAGTGGAAAAAAAAAAACGCGTTCCGTTTTTCCTATATTAATTTCCATCTGCCATAGATAGCACCATTCGGTCAACTTGACTAGGTCGGCCTGCAAGGCGTTTACATCAGGTTGAGAAGCTATTTGCCTATAAATTACACAATCGTCTGCAAAGAGTCTCATAGTTGAGCTAATATTTAACGCGATGACATTAATATAAATTTAAAAAAGAAGGGGACCCAGCACAGATCTCTGCAGTACCCCGGACAAGACAGACGTGGTACTTGACCGCCATTAATTAATTATGACACGTTGGTAACGGATAGATAAAAAAATTTTAATCCACGTGATATAAACCTGATACTACTGTTCAGTGAGATACTCATTTTTCAAGCCTGTTCTTCTCACCATCTGGTATGTTATGCAAGTGAAAAACCTATCTTTAGTTTACACCCTGTTGGATACCAGATGCAGCATCTCCACATACATTTACAAAGTCACTATCTCCTCATATTGCAGCGTCCCTATCGGTGCCCAGTCATACGCTGGCAGTAACGAAGACGACGACCGACACACTCGAGAGTGCGAGCACTTCCTAGAGAGAGACGAAGAGGAAGACGCTCAATAACACTCCTGTGCTTGGTGAACTGCGAAACTTGTGGAGGTGCTGGGTAGTACACCATCATCTCATGATCCCAACGACTCCTCCTTCAAGCAGCCCTACATCCAGCCCTACATCCACGTGTGGAGACACCTGTCCACCGCACAAGCCATCGTCTGCAAGGTCCGAGCCCTGAATTTGGTGCGTTGCAAGACCCCTCTCTGTCAACGGCTACTCCTGCTCAAGAAATGGCATCGGCAAGCAGCCCAACACAGGTGACAGTTCAAAACCTTGGAGTTCCTGAACCCTTTCATGGCGACGTGTATGAGAATGCAGAAGACTGGCTGGAGCAATACGAACGGGTAGCTAAGTCAAATCACTAGCACCCTGACGAGAAGCTCTCCATGTATACTTTGCCCTCGAAGGTAGTGCGAGAACGTGGTTCCACAACCGCGAGGGAAGTCTGACAACATGGGACGAGTTTTCCCACCAGCTACTCGAGACCTTCCGCAACATCAATCGACGTGAAACCGCGCAACGCCTTCTTGAGGCATGAATCCAGAAGCCAAATGAGGCTGTCACCATGTTAACCGAGGACATGGCGCGCTTGTTCCGCCAGCATGCCCGAGTCTAAGAAGGTGAGCCATGCTTTGCATGGCGTCAAAGAACAGCTCTTCGCTGGCCTAGTGCTCCACCCACCGACAACAGTGGACGAGATCATCAAGGAGGCCACTGTAATGGAGGCCACACAGCGCCGTACGCTCGCAAAAAGTCCATTCCCAATATGAGAACTTTGCAGCACTCTCAAAGCCAACGGCTCAATCATTATAGAAAAGTCCGCACCGGTGTCAACTAAAGCCATCACTTCGTGCCTGCTTTACGGCGCAAGGCGAAGCAACGGCTGATAACTGAAGCACGTGCACTTGTTGTCGATGTTGGCCTAAGTTTAATGCCGGAGGAGAAACATCACCTTCTGGAATAGCTGGACCAGTTTAAGGACTGCTTCTCCTCAACGTCACGCGTGGGCCAAACACCACCGACTAAACATTGCATCATTACCAAGAAGACAGCACACACCCCATTCGGCAGAATCCGTACCGTGTAACACAGAAAGAATGCGAGGCGATACAACAGGAGGTCAGGAAGACGTTAGAGGATGAAGTAATTCAGCCTTCGAAAAGCCCATCGGCATCACCTTTGGTGCTCGCACAAAAGAAAGATGGTAGCCTACAGTTCTGCATTGATTATCAGAAGCTAAACCGTGTAAAAAAAAAGATTTTTATCCCTTGCCACGAATTGATGATTCTTTGGACAGGCTACGGTTTTTTCTCGTCTATGGACCTAAAGAGTGGATACTGGCAAACAGAAGTTGATGAGCGTGACCAAGAGAAGACTGCTTTCATTACGCTTGATGGGCTTTACGAATTCAAGGTCCTCCCCTTCGGCTTATGCTAAGCCACAGCCACGTTTCAAAGGCTAATGAATATTGTTCCTTCTGGCCTCAAATGGAAGACTTGTTTGGTATGCCTTGACGATATGATTGTTTTTTCTGCCACGGCTACTCTCAGTTCTCCAGGTCATAAAATTAGCCGGACTCACATTAAAAGCAGAAAAATGCCACTTTAGCTTTGAAGAACTTCAGTTCTTGGGTCATGTGGTCAGTCACGAAGGTGTTAGACCCGACCCCGATAAAATTGCTGCCGTCGCAAAGTTTCTGAGGCCTACAGATAGGAAGGCAGTCAGACGTTTCCTGGGTCTCTGCACATATTACCGGCAATTCATCATGGAATTTGCACGTATCGCCTCTCCGCTGACCTAGCTTACAAGACAAGACGTTGGATTTGTATGGGAGAGGAAAAATAAGCGGCATTTAACGAATTACGGCACTGCCTGCAAACTCCACCGGTGCTCGTTCACTTTGACAAGGACGCACCAACAGCGATCCATACAGATGCCAGCAATGTGGGTCTACCGCCTTTCTCATTTAGTGGCAAGACAGCGCCGAGCGAGTTATCGCCTATGCGAGCCGAATGTTGTCACGTGCCGAATCCAACTACTCAACCACGGAGAAGGAGTGCCTGGCTGTAGTATGAGCAGTCACGAAGTTTCATCCGTACTTATACGGCCACGCTTTTTAAGTAATAAGCGAACACCACTCACTTTGTTGGTTGACCAACATGAAAGACCCATCCGGACATTTGGCACGCTCGAGCTTACGGCTGCAGGAGTACGACATGATAGTAATCTATTAATCCGGAAGGCAGCATTTAGATACCAACTGCCTCTCAAGAGCGCCGATTGACTCGCGAAGCACAGACGATAATGAATGCATGGCATTTTTAGGAGTTGTTGATGCGGCCGCCATCTCGGACACAAGACAACCAAGTGCTCAACTGACTGATTAAATTCGTGAAAGGGCGAACTCGAAGTGTGCCGAAAGTATCTTCAACGGATCTCCCGTCATTTTCTATAATTAACGGCATTCTCTATCGAAAGAACTTCTCAACAGGAAAGAGCTATCTTATAGTCGTTCCCAAAAGCCTTCGCAATGAAATCTTGCAGGCCTGCCACGACAAGGCCACCACAGGCCACCTCGGCTACACGAGAACGTTGGCACGAATCAGAGACAAATACTACTGGCCAAAGCTCGCAGCAGATGTGAAGCATTACATTCAAACCTGCATTGACTGCCAGCAACGCAAAGTGCCCCCGACTAAACCAGCCGGACAATCACATCCCGTTATAGTGCCAGAAACATCATTTGCCCAAGTTGGAATGGACCTTCTCGGCCTATTTCCATTGTCTGACAGCGAAGACAAATGGGTGATAGTTGCAACAAACTACCTCACCCAATACGCAGAAATGAAGGCAATCCCGCGTGGCACTGCAGCTGAGGCAGCACAATTTTTTATTGAGAACATAGTCCTGAGGCATGGAGCTCCAGCGTCCATAATAACTGACAGAGGAACCGCATTCACAGCTGAGCTTCTGTGCACTGTACTCACACTCAGTGGCACTGCACATAGGAGGACAACAGCCTACCACCCACAAACCAATCGGATTACAGAACACCTCAACAAGACTATTGCAGACATGCTCTCCATGTACGTCGACGTGGAACATAAGAACTGGGACAAGATTTTCCCATACGTCACTTTCGTGTATAATATGGCACACCAAGAAACAGCGAGAATGATGCCACTCAGCCTCCTTAACGGTTGAAAAGTTACAACTATGCTGAATGCTATGCTCCCCCATAATTACAGCGATACGGAGGATGACGCCGCTGATTTCACTCTGGCGTGCCGAGGAAGCACGACAGCTCGCACGTGTAAGAATAGCTAGCCAGCAAGAGCGTGGCACCCGACGGTATAATCCCCGCCATTGTTTCGTCGTCTATCAAGCCGGCAAAAGGGTGTGGGACTCCTGTACAATGCCGGGGCCTGTCCAAGAATCTTTTACAACAGTTCTTCGGACTGTACAAGGTGCTGGGCCGTCTTAGTGACGTCAACTACAAGGTGGTTGTTGTTAGCCCATCTTGTTCAAGACGCCGTCACCATTCGCCTGAGACAGTGCACATCGTTTGCATGAAACCGTACATTTCCGCGTGATATGGACGCTGACTCGCTGGCTGCGCATCAACTACTATTTGGCGAGCATCGGGACGATGCTCGCGCTGGAGGGAGGATAATGCCGCGTCCCTATCAGTGCCCAGCTATACGCTGGCGGTAACAAAGACGACGACCAAGATGTTCAAGAGTGTGAGCACTTCCTAGAGACAAGGAGGAAGACACTCCTGAGAGTCTCTCTCTCGGAACCCTTTATTCGAGTACGACGGAGTACTTCTCGTACCTGTCAATAAAGCTCCTGTGCTCGGTGAACTGCAACAATATTTTGTATGGTAAAAACTGCCTTTTTTACATAAACACACATGAATACACAGCATAACACAGATGAATACACAGCATGGTGTGTTATTTTGCTATGTTGACGCTAGATCATGGATTTTCATGTCATTTTGTGGGATTCAAAATGCACTTTAGGTTGCTTTTCATTCTCTGTGACGACATAATGGCCTATAACAAATTAGTGTCAATTTATTCGAAAGCTGGTGGGAAGAATAACATTAAACCACCTTCATACAGTTCCGCATGCATGTGACAATTTCGAGAAGGTTTGAAGCAATGTGCAATATAATTTACAAGGTATCTCGGAAGGTGATATCCAGTGATGTTGAAGTTTCAGTTCCAGCAGGAGCATGCAGCACCTGCATTATGTCAAAACCCGGCCTTCAAGATTGGAGCAATGAGATTTGGACACCGCCCATTGTGTTTTTCATTTCACACTCGATTCTAATGCGAATTTCATATTTCAGTGAATCTTTTGGGGGAAAATAGCGTCAGAATCGAGTAACTGCGGCAGTCATTTCTTGCTCATTCGAACACACATGTGCACTAGTACATCATGCCAACAGATGCTGAAGAGAGTACAATTCAACTGCAGTCATTCGACCAATCAGGCATTGATCGTGTACAAGCAAGTTGTCTTGACACAGCAATATCCAGTCAATGGCACAAAGGCAGTCTGCACTGAACCCAAAAGTGCTCAATGATATGTTCACCCACCTCTCTCTTAATTAAAAACTAAGTGAAATTCAACCTGAACATTCCTTCTATGAATGTAAACACTTACACATGCTCTTGTATAGTTGCACTGTTAAATGCCAACAGAAACGAAATTTCATTTTGTTGCTAAATTGGTTATAAATTAATGGTATATCGTGTACCAGTATAGTAGTAGTTAGTAGTAGACTTCCATTAATTAGACTGTGGTTAATTCAATTTGTTGTTTATTTCGACCCCGACCTAAGGTCCTGGCTGGCACCCATGCATCTCTACGGGCCCAAACTTTAATTATTTCGATCCTAAAATTGGCCTTCGCCGGATAATTCGAACTTGAACATTCAGCACGCACACACCTGACCCCTATCGTGACCTCGATAGTGACCCCTATAGTGGCAGCATCTGTTCTGGCTGAGCTTAAGGATCAGTGAATGTACTCTCATCTCTCGTTAAAAATGCCAATTTCTGGCTCACCTTAGGTAGATATTCAAGCAATAATCATAGCTCACAATACCTGACATTATTTACCTGATTCTAACGCATACCTTTCCTTTATTTTTTTAAAAGAGTACTGGGCTGGAAATTGCCTACGCAGTGCAGTTGGGCACGAAACCAAAACTGCCTTCGCAGTGGTTGCATGCTTTATTGCATAACACGGATGTATGCGGTGGAGCCGACTTTAGAAACAGTGTGGTGAAGCTGACTTTAGAAAACCGGCTGCCTTTGTGCAACAATATTTCTTGCTAAAAAATCAGGTACATGTTAGATTTCCTTGTTTAGGAGCTTTAATATCATTCCTACGTTAGTTTTCTACTTTGGACACATCTTGTTTAACTTGACCCTCTGGATAATTCAATCAACTTCAGTCCTGTCAGGGTCAAAATAACGGAAGTCCACTGTATACTATCAAAGCAATCTTGCCAAAGCTGCAGGGCTAGTAATTTTTTTATTCTTTTTATTAACAGCCTTTCAACAGCACCCTATCAGACGAAGTGGGCAGCTGGTGGTTAGCAGATGTGATGCAAGTCAGATATTGAACACATGAGGCAGCGCCTGATCTCAAATGTCAGGCCTAGGTGCCGCACGGGTTTTCAATGTCCTGGGTTTAGTTCCGGTGAGCAGCATGGCAGCATCCTTTTTTAGCTTCAGTTTTAAAAACATCTTAATCACCAGGTAAAAATGTGTCGGGTAGGTTAATGCCATCAACCAGAACCTTGCGTATATAGATGTTATTCCCAAGCCATTTCACTTCTGCCACAGTGCTCAAGAGTTTGGGTGTAACACTACACTGTGAAGAGAAAAGTAAATTGAAAGTTAGTTTTGCGCAGCACGGTGAGTTGTTAGTAGGTGACACAAGCACGCAAGAAAGGACACCCATCCCAAGCACAAGAAACAAGAGAAGAGAGAAGGAGAGAATACATACATTGTGTTCTGCATGCGACATGGCTTTGGCGGTGTTATATATGCCGAGTAAGTGTCAAAGCCCCCAATGAAATCAACTGAAAAAGTAGAGAGGGATGTGATATTCTAACAGACTTTCTAATTCACAGAGCTCACATACAACTTGCAAGGCTAATACCAGTGCCACATGGGCAAGTTTCTCTGCATTAAGAGCCAATGTTTTTATGTTTTTTAATGCTGTTAACATATTTTCGTGTATTACACCCCACAGACGTTCAAAAAGTTACAGTGAAACAGTAGGTGTTTGCTATAAATGAATTTAGCCTTGTAGAGTGGCTTTATGGCAACACACAGCTCTGTTGAATGTGCTATAAATGCACACAACTTATGCCTTACAATGCAGCTTCACTGTGATATGCTTCACATCGCTCTGAAACCGCACCCCATCTAAACAAGGAGCAGCAGTGAAGAAAGACAACAATCATTGCGTTTTATTATTCTTATTCTGCATACAAAAGTATGCATGTCGTTGTATATGCAGGTTTAACTACGGGAGTTACCCAGGCACAGATTTCTTTCTTCTACAGAATTTATATTCAGGTTTAGTTTATACTAATATGTACAGGTGCACACACAGGTGAAAATACGGTATTCTTGGGAGTAAATGATGGTGGAATCGCAAGTTTCAGAAAATGGCACTGTTTACATTTAACAAAGGTGCTAACAGTGACATGAAACAGTCACTACATTTTCATGTCTCTCTCTGCCCCTTGGATAAACCACCATTTTTTAAACACAGGGCTTGTGCTTGGCAAAGAGATTCTCATGCACAGTGCTTTATTTGCTTTTTTGAGGATGCTGTCTTCTGCTAAGAGAAGCTTGGTGGTCAAATGATGTTTTTTCTGAGGTACGAGATGGTTGACTCAAGAGGTGCCTGTAGTCTTAAGAATGTTCAGCGGAGATTCTGAACTGTCCCTATCCTTTTTGACAAAAAGAAAAGCACTTAAATAGCATCAAATTAAGAATTTTCGCAATACACTTGTCTCCTACTATCATCAAACTATCTTGCTCAAGACCAATTGTGAGAAAGTATACAGGTTTGACAGCCAAATACAGAGCTGACCAAACTTCTAAATGCGAGTAAGATGCTAATAAATTTATCTCTATGGCAGCATTAGGCACTTAATGCCATTTTACGTACCCATGTAGAATCAGTCAAGGTATTAGGAGACAGTTACCACAGTACAAAGGGAAAAAAGAAAAAAGAAAAAAAAAGTGTGTTAATGACAGTCTGGCAGCAGACTTTCATTAGTTTAGCAAGCTATCAAACATAAGGTCAAGAATACTGACTGTTAAGTACACACTCGCTCCAGAGACATCCCTTATTCAACACCACTTTTGGTCACTCCAATTCATGTTCCTGTGAACCTTTACCTTGTCTGTTAATTAATTAAACATGACAAGATTGACACATCTCGCTCAATTTCAAAAGCACTTTCTCCTTAATTTTTTCAGACTTCAGATCTCTGACCTTACATTTAGCCCTTCAAGTGCCGTGCTCGACTACGCTCGTCTTGCCACCGATGCACATCCCTGGCTGTACCTGAGATAATTTATGGACATGAAACATCTATAGCCCGGTGGCGCCATCTACTCAGAAGTTTACAAAAATTTTATGGTAGGTTCTGTTTTTTATACGACAGATGGCGCAACAGAACTTATCGACTGACTGTCGGTATCGTTCGCATCTCAAATTTTCCGACGTGGCAAACCAGTGCAAAAAGCCCATGTGTATTTTGAACAATGCAGAAATTAAAGAACTTTTTATGAACTCTGATTCGGAGGATATTGATGTTGATTACAAGATGTCTTCAAGGGACAATGACAGCGACGAGGATATATTGCCCGAGAAGGAATTACTATTTTAATGATTTAGATCTTTGTTTGAATTTTAAGATTGAAACATTTTTAAAATGTTTAACAACATATCGCTTATAAACAGCCTTTGAATTTAAAGCCCGCTATTGTGTTACTTTCACAGAAATTGAAATTGTTGCCCCCCCCCCCCCCCACCTCAGAAATACAACATTCCCCAAAGCGTTAATCACATTACTATTTATGAAAATGTTATTAAAGCTTTCTCTAATTTATTGGATGCCTCAACATCCAGCAGAAACCATCTTCTTCTTAGAGTTAAAACAAACTAAAGAATAAGACTACTGCCAGTTTGAATGCAGAGATCTCACTCTGTGCTTACAAACACTATGTTTTAAAACTGACAATTATTATTGAACAGGGGAGACAAAAGAGGAAAAATCTATAGGCTGCCAGTATCGTTGCAAAAAGCCCTTGTGTATATATAACATGCAAGTGTATATGCTGCTGCCAAAGTCTTTCATTCTCGTCCAAGAGAAGAATTAATTGAAATGGCAAACACTGTTTGTTAAGCTTCTCTTCAATTAAGACAGCCCGTACATTTGCATACAGTCGAAATCGAAACAAAAGCTGTAAAAAATGAGATAATTTTAAAATTTACACGTTTGTTGGTACTTATTGGATTAATTTAACTTATACCATATTTATTCATTTATAAGTATGCAGATTGTACAGTACAGTATATAGTATAGTAAACTTAAGTATGCACACTAATACAAGGCGATATAGAGTAGCCAAAGAATTATTCAGACATGGCGAGGATTGCCCGAAATACCGTATAATCTAAAATTTCTGTAATAATTGGTGGAGGTTATATATGTGAATTTCGAGGTGTGACTTCTCGGCAGTGCATGCCGTGCTGCTGTAAAGGAAGATCATAAGCCGCAAAATTCGCGCTGCCATGAAGTCGCACATCAAGGCGAAATTTGCATATAACTCGCACCCCACTTTTACAGCTAAATTTTTAAAATTCTCGGTCCGGGTTACACACGCAAAAATATGGTACTGCCTCACCTTCCAGGGTTTATTAGTTGCTACAATTTGCGCTGCTGTCTCAAATCTGGATCAGCAAAATATGGCACTGCAGCCTCGCATATTAGGCCGGGGGCTGACTTTGAGGATAAAGATTCCCAGAAAAAATCTCACCTTATATTCGAATAAATATGGTACTTGGATGTAGAGTTCCCGTATACTTGATGAATAGCTACACAGTGATGCCAGACTGCATTTTCAATTAACAAAATGTTAGAAGTGTTCCTGTGTATTTTTGGGGGGATTGAGATTTACAATGTTGGTGACACATCAGCTAAGAAGTCATAATAGTTTGTGTGAATGTAATGCACACGACTATCATCCCTGAGAAAATGTTTCAAACTTACATGAATCATCTTCCTGAGTGTAAAGGTAGATCAGGTAGCAGCCTCCAACAAAGCCCACAAACTGCAGAGCAAATACAAATGAAATTCAGTTTATAGGCACCAACAATGCTGAGCTTGTCATTGCATTGAAAGACATTACACAGCTCTACCAATTGACAAGTGCCCTACTGTAGGAAATACAAGTGGCACCTTCTGTTTCTCTACATTATTCAGTGATAAGCTTAACCGTCCAAGGGCCGTCTTTTAGTTTTCTAGAAACATCAAAACAATGTAGTTACCCCTTTATGGATGAGTGCTGTCGACAGGCAACACACACCAGAAATAATGTTTTTCTTGCTGAGTTACATCATTGAAAACAGAGTTTCTCACTAAATGTCTTCGGCCGACATTAAATGACAGGCGTCAAGAGTCATTTGTTGGTTTAGAGCAGCAAAACAGGATGAGGAAGAAGTTTGGCACATGACTCGCTTTCTTTTGAAAGCATGGTCAGAGGAGATTAATGGACGCAAGATCTCTGGCTGTAGTGGTACATAACCCATGTAATGTAAAGCAAATGCAATATATACCTATGGTACACATATGACAACAGCACGTAATTATTAAAAAGCTTGCCTTGAGCACACGCCTTTTGCGGGATACGTACGCACTTTATTAAAAATGGCTTATTTTTAGACGCAGCACTCAAGAAGCAGCAGCAAAGTTTCAACAGCTGAGATGGACCAGCAAAGCATTGTTTTATATCACAGAAACTGTTTCAGCGACTTTGCTGTTGCAGATTTCACACTGCTTCAGGAACTTGTCTGCATTGAACTTGCTCAAAGCAAGCATCCCTCTTGCACACTTTCACCATAGGAAAATTTCCACCAGGAGGTTCAGAGACTGACAAGCAAAACGTTTTGGCTAACAGCATTTTTCGTAACGTAATCCCAAGTTCTTAAATTCCACAAAAAATTTGGAATTTCTGCGCTAACTCTGCTTTAGTGCCATTTAACTTGTTAGCACCCTGGTCCCAAGGAGCGAGCTTATCGCACAATGGAATTTTAGTGCCCCCTTGGTTTACAGAGACGATGCCTCATTACTCTAGTGCCATTCAACTTATTTTACACAATAAACATCATCAAACACATAAACATTACACATAAACATTACACAAACAACCGAGTTCTATAATAAAACTACCAGAGGGAGATCTTGTGCTGCGATCATGCAGCTACTCTGTAATCTGTGATCTTTGTGCTGATGCCATCAGAAGTCCTTATGGAGTTAATGATTGTGGCTTGTTTTTTTCTAAAATTTCAAAGCAATCATGTTTCTTAACCCTTTGAGGGTAGATTTTTTTTTTTTTTTCCAAATGCGACCTCCCAGGGTCGAATATATTTATTGCAGATTTAAAATCTCCAGACTGGCCTATTTCGGAAAAAAATGTACCGCAATTTTTTTGGTGTGACCATTTTCCCATATGTAAACACGCATTATTTATTCATGAATACAGATGGGCTTCCATAAATACATTTATTAACAATAGAAAAGTACATACACTGAAAGAGATATATTCTGATTTGGCAAAGTGAGTCCATATTGGAGGAATCTCTGCTCGACTCACTTTCAGCAGAGGAACCAGCACACACGCCCATAGCACAATTGAATCGTGTACCAGAGCCCACGCAAGAAAACTCGATGGTTGTGCGCCCATCAGAAAAACCAAACGAGTCAGAAACTTGCAGTAATCCTTCGTTCCATCGCCAACGAAGGGCAATCAGCTTTTGCGAGCCGAGTCTCAATAAAAGAAATGCAGGCATGGGAGCATCATTTGCCTACGGTGGCATCATTTGTATATGCTAGTGCCTGCCTGTGCACAGATGTAATCGCACCCCTGTGAGCAACAGACGGGCGAGCATCTAGCAGTGACCCTTCGAGAGATGAAAAACCTGATAGACATCAGTTTTTAAGAGCGCAACAAACAGAAACAGCCCGCGAGACAAAACTAAAACTAACAGCAGCGCACATCCGCACACACGGATGCAGGAGCTGTCGCTGAAACACAACCATAAAGAAGCTGTGGAATGAAAACCAAGAGACTACGGAGCAACCCAAAAATTACTTGTATCCACATAGAGTGGCAACACTTGCTAGGCAACAAAGAATAGAAAAAAATGGCACATTTTTCAAACCTACAGTCAGCGCCGTAAATGTACGGCATTGACCATCAAAGGGTTAATGCATGAAGGAAATGAGTCTCTGTACACACAAATAACCACTGCAAATCACTGCATTTACAGCCCAATATTTTGTTGAAAATGACTAATTTGCAAAGCAACATGGCCATTTGAAGCCAGAAGGTTTAAGTACAATGGCAAAGCATTGTAATACCCATAATTCTGACGCTGGTTCAACTGCCACACCTGTAGCGCTTATAGACAGAAGCACATATTAAATTTTTCTAGCAAGTTTTGAAGGAACCTTTATGTAGCCTACAATGTAGCATTGCCTTGTTTCAAGAACATGGAGAGAAATGGGTGTGTGGCATGCTTACCGCTAGCAGGCACTGCACGCCAGCTTGAATGCACTCAACATAGTAGTATGCAAGTAGGCATCCCGTCACTGATACAGGCCTGGTGACAGCCAAGATGTCATCGGAAGAGCTGTAGTTGAAGATGGCCACACAACCAAAGCCGTTCGCCTCCCACCAACTCCGGCTTCCAGTGCCCATATTCAGAATGCTAGAATCCTGAGAACAAACAACAATCAAGGCACTTTTTGCTGTACGTCAACACTGCAAAATGTTTTCTTGACTCGTTGGTTCATAATAAAGTATGCAAAAACATGCACACTAAAGACAAAGATGAAGAATGAGTGCACAGGTCAGGTGCTATGCATTAGCATCTGTCTTTTGCTAAACAAGAGGAAAATGTCCTTTTGATTAAGAATGGAACTAGCTCACACCAGTGCTTCCACTATGGCTTGTGAGGAGGTGTACTGCAGTTCGAGGTCATTCTCAGAAGTCATGATACAATGACACGAGAGCTAATGAACACATATTATATCAAGAGGGGTGACATGCATTAGTGTCGCTTCCGTTGCACTTTACAAGAGCAAGTTTCTAGATATGGCTGTGTGATAGTGCTTCATATATTTCTTGTTTGCTCTCATTGGATCTGCGCATCCAAGCAGTCAATGCATGAGCTCTTGTTGTCCATCTTATCTTTTACCTGTTTATCTTTCGTGCCACTAGCATCAACAGCTATGCACCAACTAGCCCAACATCGTACTTTGCTAATATTGGAGTCTGCCCCAGCCCAACAAATTGTGTGAGAACAACATACAGGAGGCATAATGCTGTGTTCTAACTGTATTTGTCTGTGATGCAGCAAGGAAGATTCATCAGCCGATGCACTTGTGCAGAGCATGAGCCTCTCCCAGCTGCACAAAGTGTGCATGCCATCAATTAAATATTGTAACAAAATCTTTCTTGTGTACGCTAGCTATAAAACATCAAAATGTGATAAGGGACGCATCATTTTTCTTAAGAGGGAGAATTTATTGTTACAGCATTACTCATAATGCCATATAAATCATCTACCAGGCATTATTTACCCCTTTATTATAATGGTAATTTCATAGCAAAGGTGTTCGTCGTAAAATTCAATCCAATTGTTGGCCGCGTATGACAGCCTATTTAGCTGGCAAACAAGAGTAGCACGAAGGAAACAAAAGCAGACAAAAAATGCACACCTTGGTAACCGAGACAAATGGACAGAAATATTTCAACAATAGAATGCATTATTTAGAACAATTAACGCCAGCCCATATCCCAAACAAACAACAATGCATACAAACAATGCATCTTTTGTTATTGGAGTGTATCCACTAGCATGTGTACTAGTTTAGGTTTTTAAGTGCTGAATCGCAGCAAGTTGCTCTTACCCTGTTCAGGGCGCCGATTTCCATGTAAATGCAGATGACAAAAAGATTCCATCCAATCCACAAGAGTGTCCAGATGATGTACTGCAATGAAAATTTCATACCCCCATTGATTTCATACGCCCATCTCTATCTGAAGACACTATACATCGGCGCTTGTTGGACAAAATGCTTCAATACACTCACGGCAACAACATATCTTGGCCGGTAGTGGTACGTTCCGAAGAAACCGAAGATGACGAATATGATCTGGAAGAAGTTCGCCAGGATCGGCGCCCACATGTACCCCAAGAAGTCGAAGACTTGGCGTTGGAATGTTGCGATCTGCACAAAGACGACTCTTCGCGCTCAGAACACGCAGCGCAACGCATGAGCGCCCAAATAAAATAAACAAAAATTATAGCTAGCTAAGTCGAAAACAAAAACAAGCAATTCCCTGGGCTACTTTTACACAGCTGCGTGATAAGGCCGCAGCGTTTATCTGATTACGTGAAAGGTGATGGTCGGTCAACTTACCAGCTGAATGATGCAAATCGCCAAGACAAGGATCCTTGCGCCGCAGCAAGACATACTTTGCCGCCAATAACCAAACAGTGTCTAACTCTCCATAGTCACAACAGCGTGGATATACAGCGAAAAACAATTCTTTGATGCGGCCTCAACCGCAGCACTGCAGATGACACTAACATGGCAACCACCGCATCACAAATTCACGTCACATACTATATTTGTCCCGGCACTTTAGAGTTTCCAGTGACAAAGAGAAGTACCGATTGAGAGGCATCATTTCTTAGAGCGCTGAAAAAATTCCAGACTTGTTTTCTCCAACACTGGTTGGTAGAAAAAGCACAAAAGCACGACACAAAACAGAACGCCGTGTACACAACAGTCAACTTCAGACCAATGAGCATGCGCGGAAGAGCGAAAGAAATGCGAAGCGACGGCGTCGCCGTCTAGAACAAAATATGTTGGATAAAAGAAAGACTGTTGCGAAATGATCTGTGTTCAATAGAAAGCCTGAGAACATTATCCTTGTGTTATACCAAACAAAAATTTTGATAAGTACAAAGATGATACAGTACCTAAAATCACGATACCCAAATCTAGGCGTGCTCAATTAGCGCAACTTGTCAGCAGCCTGTTGGCTACCATGTGAAAGTTTATTTCTTGCACCTTCTTTCTGTTTCTCTCTCTCTCTCTCTCCCCCCCTTCCCTTCCCCCCGCTTAATGTATTTGGTGCTTATAGCGCCGCGGTTTGTGGGCGTTTCACCAGTTTCATGTTCATGGAAAGAAACTCCGACACGTGCTTTACTCCTTATTAGTCGTGCGTCTCAATATTTTTGCTACGTGTGGCCGTGATCAGCGCCAATTGAGCTCAGCAGGCATCATGTTGCTCATACTGGAGGACGAGCACAAGCAGCACCTCCAGTTTATCACCAGCGTCGACGAGCCGGTGGCAAAGGAGTTCTGCAAGATCGCCAACGAGTTCCTCGTTCGCGGAGTGAACCCCAAAGTGTACCACTCTGCCGCGCAGAAGCTTCAAGTCGACGACGACGTCGTTCAGGGTGCCGTCGAGGGCCTTTCCCATCTTCTCAGCCAGGCGGCGAAGCTAAAGCTCAGCGAACAACACTTTCGAGAATCACTGTTGCTGCTGAGCTTTCCCGAGTCTGTGTGCGAAGAGCTTGTGAAACATCACGTCGAGAACGAGAAGAACGTGCGCAAGTTGCTGTCCGAGAAGTCCATTCCCTGCTGGAGCTTCTCGCATCTCCAGTGGAGACTGGAGGCCGAGGTCGCCAGTCGCTGTCTCAAGTCGCACGTTACGCCTCTAGTTACCTTCAAGTTTCATCTCAAGCAAGGTGATGGCAGCGAAACCAAAGAAGTGGTGTTGCAGACGGACCCTTTGAACCTGCTGCACATGGCCGAATCGCTGGAGGAAGCGCTACAGAGTGCGAAGTCTCTTCACATGCGAAGAATAGCGAAGCACGTCAAGTGATTATTGAACGCGATAAAGGCTCGCAACATCCGGATCTTTGTCTTACCTGTGTTGTACGAAGCGTTTCTCGCGCAATAAGAACAATGTAATACAAACCCGAATCATTTGCTGTGGTACCACATAATGGTTCCAACAAATATATTACCGTATTCCTTGACATTACTGGGTGTTTTCATGCGTTTTGTATCTGCATAAACTACACTCACTGCCTGTGATGCAAAAAAATTGTCACTTAAGCATACTGATGTGGTTTGAATTTGAAAACATTGACATCTCTAATTGGTTACGTCCACAACACGTGACGTAGTACATTGTCACATGCCCAACACAACTCTACCTTAATCCACCCTGCTCTAATTTGTACAAACCTTAATCCATGCTGATGATTTTTGTAGCACTTGTTCAGGACAATGCCAGCTTTTCTGCTTCATGGGACATATGGTTTCGCATAACCAAAAGATGACCAAACTGTATCTGCAAATAGCAAGCATGCATAGCAGGCCAAGCAAAACAACTGGCACAGGCTAGTTTCATTCAGTGGTTATACCATTTATTTGTACGAAAGGGCTACACATTCAGGTCACCTACATATCATCTCTTCATCATATATAAATCTATTATATTACATACAGACTGAGCTCAGAGGATTGTCACACTGTGTACGCTTTCTTGTGACAAAAAAAAAGGGGGGGGAGGGGGGGGGGAAGTGCCCTGCTTTCATTTTCCTTGCAGTGTTGGGAAATTCTTCGCAACTAAAACAGTACTGTAGCCACATAAAAGGCGTGCAACACACAATCAGTTTAAGGCTTAAGAATTTCGTGCAGCAATTCACTGGGCTATGTAGAATCAGTGTTTTCTAAGAGTGAAGCAACCAGCTGCTGTTCAGGGTTTGATGTGCTACAGCATACTACATCACTATAAGCAAACAAACACCAGCACACAAAAGTTCCTCTACTTGTCACTTCGTCTCAACTCCACAAAGTAAAGGACTGCACCGCTCTCCACTGAAGGCGACACCACGCTTCAATGATGCTCCTCGGCGATTCCCACGCTATTATTTCATTAACCAAGCTAACTGTTTACTCGAAGGCACTAAAGTAGTGATGTCTCTCAAGCAACTCTTTACAGCAGTAATCACCAAGGAGCATTACTGAAGTACACTGTCTTCTTCAGTTCATGGCAGCACTGTCGTACTCTTTATGGAGCAGAGGAAGAAGTTTTTTAGTTGAGGCACATATCTTGTGCACACCAAGCTAAGCAATCCATGATAATGAACAGCACTCCATTTTAAAACAAAAGCAGCCTCTCGAAGGCCATACAAAAGAGCAGGGCTTAAAGAAAGACATAGCAGACGGCCTGACAAATGATTCACAGCCATTTGCTAGCTGGAATGCTTAAATAATTTAACATCAGTGAAAAACAACACTGCTTGTGCCTACCTACAACACCTGACAAAAAGGAGAACAAGAAAGTTTGCTTTTCAGCAATACTGTTACTCTGTGTTGACCGCTCTTGTCATGTGCCGGACATACAAGTCAATACATTAGCAATACACAAACACTATTGTACAAGGGGACACAGATTAGTGCAGCCAAGCACAGAACCAAGTACAAAGGATTGATACTTGAAACCAAAGCTAGCGCACACACATTTCACACACGATGCAACACACAGGTTGGTGTATAGCATAAATGTTTCACTGCTCTACACGTCAACTAGACCAGTATCCACAGCTTTATTGCTAAATTGCATCACAAATCTTACAATAACTATCTAACAACGTAAGTCAAGGTACCTAAGTCATTGGCAATATTTTTTTTTAGCACACGAATGTTATGCCCCGTGACAGGATGCCCTTTTAGTTGCAGCAGCATTAGGGCCCCCCCCTTTTTTTTTTCTTTTAACCATGTTTCTCCTAGCACCTGGTAATTAAGAAAGCCATCTCTGCAAACTGGAATGTAGGAACATGCTCGTTTTATTAAGTACCATGGAACTGATGCCACGCTCTCAGCATGGGCGTGCCCACGACAAATGCGACTTGCTCAACTCCTATTGAAAAATAAGAAAGTACGAAAGTATCTTCAAAATAATTAAAGAGTGAGTGCACCAAACTACTGAGTGGGACATACAATTCAAAATACTATCAAATACAATCCTCAAGTGCCACTAAAAGACATTTAGAGGTGTAGAACAATAGTTCTTAAAGGGGCACTGATGAGAAACACTTAGTTAAAACTGATTAAAATATTGTTTCAAAGCTCTATTTTCACTCATTTTAAAGTAAAAGTTGACTACGCACCGCAACCCCAGTGCCGAGATGTCGGGTGATGCCATGAATTTGAAAGTATTTTGCAGTGCAGTAAGTTCTTGAAACTTGCTAAGTTCAGTCTTTGGCTGCTTTAGAACACCATGAAGTCCATCTTACCGATAAACACTTAACTAGGCCCGAGTAGATACTCTTAAAATCCACGGTGAGCTGGTGAAGGACCTTCAAGGTGGTGTTGCCAACAGTCTTGTTATTACATCTTTTCTGCCTTATAAGGCTTCCTCTTATCGTATGAGCGGCTTTTTTCGTACTGTAGAAGCATAATTTACTGATACAGATCATTCTCTTTAGTGTCGCTCTAAGGTATATCACTGCCCTGTTTACGTTAGTTTCTGTTTGCATAACACGATTACCCACAGAAGCAAGCATATCCAAGAAATTTAGGGCCACAAAATACGAGCTCGAGGCTGTGTTCTACAGTACAGCCCACACAGCCAAAAAAAGTTATCTTGAGCCCAGCTCTCCAGCAGTGAATCGATGATAAAAAATCTGTCATCGGTCAGCATTGCAACCTGGAACGGTGGTTCTGCAGTAGTGCATTTGTGCTAAGCTCTTACAGTAAAAATGACGTAAGGTGACTGCTGAAGATAAATACATCTTTCAGATACATAGATTTCACACTGGTTGGCGGTTTGAAACAAACAATAGAAATAAGTTTTTGAACTTGCTGTCTGCTTGTCTCATAAAAGCCACATTACATTCTTCAGCATTTTAAACTTGCACATTACCTACAGACATTGTAGAAAACAGTTGCAGGTAGAAGAGACTCAAATGCCACACATTGGCTGCAAATGGATATGTACTTTTGTATATAGATAAGCTAGCTCAGCAGATAACAAGATGCACAAGAAATTTACTATCTCCTGAAGCACTTACTAGACTATTCAAGTACAGGAACATTTAATAGCGCCTCACTTATTTCGGTCAGCTCACACGGGAAAACGATGTGTAGGATGTTCTCATTACTTTCTTAAATAACATAAGAATGACAGACACCCCCCATTTATCCACACCCTTGTGTTAAGAAACTTTTCCATCTGTACAGGTATCTATATCCGGAATGTTAAGATCACAAAAATCAATGGATATGCATTTTTACGTCATACCCTCCACAAAAAAATGTGAAAGCCTGGCAGCAGACTCTTTGAAGAGCTGATTCACTAGTACTTGACAAAGATGACCCAATACTCTAATCCTTGTAATACACAGTTCCCAGCACAGTAGCCGAGTTGCTCAGAGTATGTCACAATAACAACGGTCAATAAATTGAACAGTATGCCCCCCACAGCATACTTCCATTAACCAAATTCAAATAATTGGAGCAAGTGCCCTTTCTGCCAAGTGAAGATCATTGCACATGAAATCCTGATGCAAAATGCGACACTTAAATAAAAAAAAATTACTATATATGAACGAATAGGTTGCGTGACGACCCTGGAGATGGCTACTACCTATGCTAGAAACTGTAAAGACACCAGTTATAAATTTTTTGCACAGGCCTTACAAGTAAGTTAAAGAAGCCTCGGTGCAGTAGTTCTATTCCCAGTATGCAACCTGTGTTGCTGTCATCTTGGGCACACAGACCACACAAGTGTTAAAGCTACATTCCCTTGATGCTTGCAACCTTGTGAGCCGCTGGCATTATCTGGGAAGCTGCGCACAAGTTTGGTGACCAATGCCCCGAACTGCACAGCAAATGTGCATCCTCACCAGTACTGCCGGCAGCTGTCACTCAGTCATGTTGAGAGTGCCTGACGCATGTGCTTACGATAACAGCTGTGAGATGTGCACACGGCAAACAATAATCAGCAAAAACATGCGACTGTGCAGCTCGCACTCCACAGAGTTCCAGAGACAGCTATGATTCTCGCAGCACTGTCAACACGGTATGAAAGGCATCGTGCAGGTGTTCACAGTAGGTATCAAAAGATCGTTCTTATCAAAAGATAGTTTATGGGCTGAGGGATCATAGAAATAAGCAGACAATTTCTGCAGCCTGGTAGTTGGGTTTCCGACCTTTGCTAATCTACATAAACATAGTGTTCCAGTTTTACTGTCTACGGCTGCAAGCTACTCCAATTCAACATTTTCTGAGATCCCACAATCCTCGCTGATTATATCTGTGTATGTCAGTGAAATCAATACCAATTCTACTTTCGATGCATTATTTGCAAAGGCAGTAGCACTTGAACACAGAAAAAACTGCTTAGCTTATCAGTTGCCATCCATACAGCAATCATTGGCAGTTTGCCTGGCCTGCGATGATCGACCAAGAAATCATAGGTTGAAAAACAAACATTCAGTATGCATGAGCAAATTTCTTCTTTACAGCAAGATGGCCAGCGCATAAACCCACAGCAGGAAACACGGTTGAGGTGGTGGCCTCTATGCCTTCCACACCAGCACTGCACATTAATACATGTATAGGCTTTCATCGCTGCTGCAATGTGGACTGAAAGTTACAATCACGCACATTTTCAAAAGTGCGGTAAAGGCCTTATTTCTACTGTCGCAAAGTTATGCTCACGTCAGTGATGGCTGGATATTCAATAACCACAATGCGAGATAAACAATACACAGCTGAGGATCGTTCCAGCGATGAGTAACGCATGCTGTTCAGAAGAACAGTGACATGGCCAGGCACACAAAAGGGGTAGTACAAGTCGTTGCATAAATTCCACAAGGGAAAAAAAAATCACATTGCACTCACAGAAATAAAAGTTTCTCGAGACATCAAGCTAGGGTTATCGAGTAAGGAGACTTGAAAAATTCAGTCAGAAGTCCCAAAACACGCACTTCTGTGAAAAACTCGTACCAAAGCCATAAACAGGCCATGTAAAATGACGGTATGTATGCAATTAAATTGGTTGTACAAAAGGGGAAGCAGCTCAGGCCACAAAGCAAGCCTGATCCACGTTTTTAGTGCTGGTGCTTTATAAAAAAGAGCACTTCGAAAAAATGCAAGATGACCTGCACGAACTGGCAGCCAAAACTGGTCTGTCGTAGGGCTGTGCAGTCAAGAATCGTACGAAGTCTACACGGTACATTATGTATGCTTTTCCTCAAAGACCCATCTTGATGTGAAATTTATCTCTATTCAATAAATCCACAATCAAGGTTGTTTAAGCCCTGGCTGCTCTACAGACCTTAGTGCGTAACTGCAGACTTGACATCACAGTTTTGTACAAGCCCACCAAGAACTAATAAAACTTGACATCAACCGAAAGATAAATAAACTTTTAGACACATAAATTAGAAAACTCACTGAGAGTATGTAAAAGACCACAATTCATAGTGGAGTAAAAAAGAAATCAAGCAATTCAAGACCTAACACCAGACTGCATGCAGAAATATCGACACGCTTTTGAACCACAGAGAAAATAGATTACATCGAAATTAGGTAGCATCTCAATGAGCATAAAAAATGTTTCCTCTGAAGATGTTCACCACCATAGATTCGTTATGACAAGATTGATAATGTCATGTCTTGTCTCAACGGTGCCACACTAAGATACAATGAAAATGAGAGGATTTGCAGCAAAGTATGAGACCATATTGCTTATCCATGAGAAAAGCACTAAACTGACGATTTCTATTGCAAAACAGGTGCCGGAACAGCCAAGAAATATGGAAAAGAATTGGCAGAACACGGCTGCCTGAATACTATACTGCACCTTTTACGACCCATTATGAACACAAATGAAAACGAACATTCAGTATATACAGGTGTTCTCATGATGAATAGCACATATAAAGAAAGATGAGATGTTTTGTGCATGTTAACTGAGCCGATTACAGTGCACACCAACACAAGATGGTTGGCGCTAACTGTATTCGGAAAGGTCAATGGCTGTACCATCGGTGAAGTACACAATGCAGCAAAACCAACATTGCCTGCAACCTCGTCAGAGTAACCAGCTCCACGCAATTCGCACATTCGTGCGTCGACCCACCTGCAAGCTCAGAACAAACTATTCTACACTCACTCGAGAAATCTGTCACAGGCCACAAATCACATTACCTATACATCACAGTAAAGTAATAAGACAATTTTTAACAGAATGAGCAATTTAGATCACTGCCTATACCTGGTGACAGCCCAATAATCCAGTACCAGCTTCACCCACAAAACCACACTGCACATATACTCTGTGCCTCCGCACTCTGAAACACAGTTCTCGAAAGAGACACCTATTTTGAAAGTTTGGCCTCTGTCGTGACATCACAGAAATGAGCGAACTTAATTGGCTGACGCATCTACAGTCAAGCCCACATATAACAATCCCCCTCAGAGCAAAGTTTTAGCTACTACAAACAGCTTCTGAACCAGTTTTTGTGAACTGGACATAGTTTTATTTAGCACTGCATTCTTGGGTTGTCACCGATTATAGGTGTCACATCTGAACCAGACCAGTGGTCATAATGTATCTCGAGCAAGATAACAGAAAAAAAGCAAACTTCAAGACGGAACAATTACACAGTCTGACCTACTCTCAGCCGTTACACCTACAGCTAAGTGAACTGAACCAACTCTTACTCAAGGAAAAAGCAGATAGTTCCCTTAGGTGAATACTGCCATGAGCAATATCACCACCTACACTAGGGTACAAAGGGGTGAAGAAAAAGAAAAAGCCCAAGCAGCAAAAGAATAAGCAGATTGTGTAGCACACATCGAAGAAAAAAAGACTATCAGCTACTCTAGAAAAAAAAAAAAGAAAGAAAGAAAGGAGGTGTTGGTGTCAGCATAACTCACTGCTTGGAAATACAACAGACTGAGACCATTGCACCTACATCCAAGGCCAGCTTGCTTGAAACCACTGTTTTAAGCCGACAATAAGAACATACTTTGTTATTAATAAACTTGTCGCTTGAAGTCAACTTCTGACCCCTTTACAAATGACAGTCTTTCGTGATTTCATTCAGACTTTCCCAGCTGTACTATCCATCAAAGTCTTGAGACAGAGCAAGTGCAGACTTGGTTCTGTATTCCTTAAGCCTTATTAATGTGGCAATGATCTCACGTAAGCCATGATCATCTTAAGTCCCTCCAACCATACTGCATGCACAGCAAGACCCATTGAAATCTCACAGAATACTATGCAGCAGGGCTCACCAGAAGCGAGATGAGGTGACAATGGTGGTTGCAGTAGTTATGGTAGTAGTTGTATTATTGTTAAATGGCACAAAATTGGCAATGGTAGTATGGTACTGTTACGAGTACACAAATGCAAGTTATTTTAGTGCAGGAAACCATTTACACATTTCTTAATTCTTTGACAAAAAGCGATCGTACTGCAGCTGTAACTTTTGTTATTGGATGTTAAACAGGCCACTGCTTAGCTGCACAGTGATCTACTTATCGGGCAGCCACTTCTGCTATCAAGCCTACTCAGCGACACTTTCTTGCATCGCAGACAGCATTTTTGGCCCCTGATATCTTGACTAAAAGGAAAGCTCCTCATAACGAATGTTAATCACCATCGCAATAAGAGCATGGCTGATGCCTTGAGAACGCAAGACACCATTGTAATGCATACTATGTCTCCTAAACATGCACCAAGTCTCAAATCAAGGCTAAAGTATCCTTCAAAACCACCGCCGACCGTACGAAACACCAATGCCACAATTTCCTTTACAGCTGTTACACCACAATAAAGAAAAAGAATGAAACTCTCTATGTACTAAAACATTTACTACAGCGCTCAGCCATTGATGCCAGCATTTTATAGCTTGACACAACCTCAATTCATAAATACTCACTCATAGATAAAATTTAATACTTAGAAAATTTACATGCCCTGAAGCAGCTTGCATACACCCTCATTCAAATACTTATGCACTTCCGAGATTCTGAAGGGGGAGGGCTTCGCTAGTTTTGCCCTGCTGAATCGACAAGTTGGCTGGAGGGCGGCAGGCGTGCCGGGGGGCCCTCTGCCTTCAGACGGGAAGGTTGCACAAGTCTGGTCGGACCGCATAACCCGGTCAGACAGCAGCGCTGGGTCAGACAGTCAGGGTCAGCTTTTTGAGTCGGTCAATCTCCACCTGAAGGGTCATGCGTAGCTTCTTCTCCTCGTCGATTTCGGCCATGAGGTCGCGCACCAGCTTGCTGTACTGGTTCCGGTTGGACTCCACGGTCTCTTTCAGAGAATTGATC
Source organism: Dermacentor silvarum (assembly GCF_013339745.2). NCBI lineage: Eukaryota > Metazoa > Arthropoda > Arachnida > Ixodida > Ixodidae > Dermacentor > Dermacentor silvarum. The sequence continues at coordinate 16,618,099 of NC_051161.1, forward strand.
TGCAAAGGTTTACCAATGTTGTATCAGAGAAGGAAAGAGGTGATTGCGGGTCTAAGCGAGGCTCTCAAGCATAATGCTTGTGGGCTGTGGGCCACTTGTGTATGTACAATCATGGATGAATAAAATGCAAACAAAAGATTGCAAAGTAGGACACCTTTTGTAACTCGAGAGCAAGATCTCGCACCGCTGCTTATCTGGCCACCACAGATGGTACATGCTTCACACTAAACGCACAAATCGAAATTGTGCACTGCACATACTAGATGTATTAGCGAATGCATAAATGAAAGAATGCGATCTAGCTGATCATAACTTGTTCATATTTAATTTGTCCACGACTGTACAGCTCGCTGCAGAAGTTTTCAGGGCACAAAAGTTGTTAGGGTGCAGCATTTCTTCACGACTTCTCCATTTAGCCAGGGATATAGGTTGGAAATGTGGCAGTCATACAAAAAAGTATCCATTGCTATTTTCCATTTGAGAATCGATGTCTTGGCAGTGACGATTCTCTTTTTTCCCCTTCAATTTTGTGCTTCGAAAGGATGCAAACATAGGATACAGTCTGCATTTGCCTCAAGTATTCAGTCCATTTCCATTGAATGCCTATGCCTTAGTAAACTTGTGAATTGTTAAAGTCTGGGCCATTTGCTTTTGCAACTTATTCCATTGTAAGCTTAAGAAATGACAAACAGGAAAAAGGGTATGGACTCATAGCTAAAAAACAGCGCGAAATAAAACTAAGACAAAAAAGACGACACAGGACGTGTTCCGCGCAAATACTGAAACAAGCGAGCACGTGAGATCTAAAAAGCCTTTTCTATGCACTGCAAGGGATTGTCATGTGTCGTGCGCCTTCGATTATACCTTGACTGACAAGGAGGTTCGATACCTTCGCGATTATCAATTCTTCTTAAATTTATAACGTCTAGACGCATGCACAGTTAGAAGAGCCTGAGCTCCCCTTCTGATGGTTGTGGCCACACAGCCACTGAGTGCGTGCGCTCACATACCTGGTTCGATTACACTATGAACATGCGCGCTGGTTGCTCTTCTGCAAGTGAGTCGATGCGACAATTCCTTTCATGAGCACTACTGCCCAAGGGCCAAATTGGAATATATCTATTCCAGTGTATCTACCTTATTTATAAGTATTTATGCAAGCCCATCTGTATTCATAAATAAACAATGTATGTTTTTTGTCACTTTATGATCACTAAAAAATTGTAAATTTTTCTCATAGGTACTCGCAAGATTTTAAATCATCATTATCAGCCTATATTTATGCCCATTGCAGGATGAACGCCTCTCCTTGCGATCTCCAATTACCCCTGTCTTGCGCTAGCTTATTCCAACTTGCGCCTGCGAATTTCCTAACACTCGAGGGAGTCGGCACTTAGCATTGTCCAGGGGAGGTTTTCTGTAAGTGTCTACCTAGTGGACATGTCCATTTTATTTGCTCTTAAAGTTCTGATTAGCTGGGCTGGGGTGCGCGTCAGGAGGAGCCAGGTGCCACAGCCAATCATCACTTCAGCAGCAGGCGAAATAGACATGTTCACTGGGTGGACACTTACAAAATACCTCCCAGTTCTTTTGTTCCATTTCCGCACTCTTCCACTTGGGATTCACGAAACTGTACTTTCCAATATATGAGTGTGATGAATGAAAGAAAATGACGCCAACGATGAAGTGTGCACGTGTTCTTTCGCGAGTGGACCACGCATTTGAGTGATCCCGCCAAATCAGCGATGGCCCAGTGGTATTCCGAAGATGCGTCGTGGCGAGACGCGCCTAGTCAGCGAGATGGAAGACAGCAGGTCGACACAGGAGGTCCCGATACAGTCTTTGACTATGGGACCTCCTTCTGTATACTAAATACTGGTAATATGTCTCAACCTTTAATAATAAAGTTCTGATTCTGACGTGTCGGACGCTGACAATCAAGGCTCCAAGGAACACGGCCGCCCCTGGAGCTACCACCCGAACGTTGTCCTTGGCTAAGGTGTTCACTAGCACGAGTACTGCAGCTCGGAGCATGGCTTGGCCTGCTGTGCTACCTCTTGCCGCGAGCATTAAGGATCGTGGGCAAGGCGTCTCCTTGGTCAGCTGTTCAGCGGAGCACCGTTCGTGGCCTGGCTAATGGCCGCATATGCGCCAGCACTGCGGCTCGCGCGCAAGCTGTCCGCTGGGCAGGCTGACCATTCCTGCAACGTGCACTGCAGCTCTAATGCACGCTGACTGCTGAGCTGGTCGTCCCGGTTAAGCAAGAGCCATATCCTCACCACCCAATATCATGGTGTGTCCGACGTCGCCACGTCATCGCCCCTCACTCCTGGCAACCTCTCGTCTCCTGTCCACGTACTGTGAGCTGTTTCGAACTGTGTTTCTCGGACTCATAGCAATCTTAGTTCTTTTAGCATATTATGTGTGTCATGTGCCTTAACGTTCTGTCCTGGTGTAGTTTGGCTTTCATTATAAATGTAGTTTGTATTTTGCATCGCGAGTTTGACTGCTTTTCTTGCGTCCGAACGTCCTCATAGTTTTTTTACAATGAGTATGCTGCAGTGAAGCTAGTCACAGTATTTCTGTACACAAGATCAGTCAGTTCTGTGCCTATTTGTAGGGACGCTCGACTTGTCACGTCCCCTGACATTCCTCTTCCCTCCACGGCTCTCGTGTCTCCTGACGTTTGGCTTCCCCACATCACACATACGCGATGGTAGCAGTCGGTGCCGTCGTTACGCAGCTGAGATGAGAGATGGTGCAAGCGTTCAATGCTAACATTGCTTGAAGGCGTGAACAACATGGACATGTGTGTAACTCGCTTCCTGCTCTTCAGGTACAGGATGGCGATGTGCATTGTTGGTGAGCGTCGAGAGATTAACCCGTGGAATGCTCCCCATTCGGCTTCAGAAGTGACACCAGCATGAGCAAACTGGATCTTTTCACGAGACAGCACCCACGAGTGACTTAGGCATCGGTCTTGGGCAAACATTCATTTGCATGGCGAGTTGAACTTCCTTAATTGCTGAGCATGTTCTATCGAGGAATTACTAATGCAAAAGCATTATATGGCTCATGAGCCGGAAAATCCGGCGTTGGCGTGACCACGATGGTCCAAAAAGTCAAGGGAGCCCAAGCGAGTCAGTCGAGGCTGTTGATGACCGTCAATTAAGGCAAAGTTAATTAAGGTAGGTTTAATTAAGACAAAGACTATTACGGCACTTGAACCCACGACCACTGGTGGGAGTCAAACCCTTGACCTTTGGTGGTCGCAATGCTTTCACATTCATCCACGTAGGGATAACAAAGTGTACTCTGATTTTTTTTTTTTTTTTTCGTATTTTGGCTAGTTTAAATGCTGGTATAGCAGGCGTAATACATTAATTTTTTTGGATGTTGGCACTGTTGTGCGCTGTGTCTTTTGTTATCAAGAGCACTGGGACCCCCAAATGACTTCATGCTGTTTTCATCAAGACGCAATTTTTGTGTCAGTGGCAGCAGCCACAGTCCCCATGCTTATTAGGCCACTATGCATGTTCATCACTGCACAGCACACACTGCACGGTCATCAGGACACATCTTACTTGCAACTGATTTCAAGCCCACAGAGGCTCTGGCCAGTTACAATTTAAGCCATAGTTGACCACACCCTTACTCATTTCCATGCTAGGGCAATAAAAACAAGTGCGCTAACCATAGACCACTTTATGTTGCTTTTCACAATTTAAAAAGCCCATGCATGTCATGAGCCCTGACAAGTCGTGGTTTCACACGCATGCTTTGAGCACTTGTTGATAAGAAATTAAGTGCGGTTGCACCAACCCACGTGCAAATCTCTGCTGTACAACATGGAAAGGATGAGTATGCATGCTGTCGGCTAACAAAATCTCCAACATGTTGACCTTCCAAGTTTCCTAATGTCCCGCAAGTTTAACCAGAGTACACCTAGTGTGTCAACAAAGTGACCATATGACAGCGAGGTAATTTTGGCAAGTACCTTCCATGTCGTTATCAATTTCTGCTAACGAGCAAACTATGTGAATAGCTGATGAAGATTATAATTGGCCTAACTTTTTTCGAATTTATTTTTAACCAGACACATCCAAGTATGCTTGCACAATGTGTGAAAGCATCAAGTCCTGCTGTCTTCAATAGAAGATAAATTTTCTTACATGGGCGGATTTTATTCTAAGTGAGCTTGCTATACTGAAATTTTACAGTGTCTCTTGCAAGCAGTTCATGCCAAGCAGATGACTGAGAACACCCACCTGCTGTTGGAGGCTAGTGAGCTCCTCCTTGGGCACGCAATTCTCGCGAAGTGATTTTAGCTCATTCTTGAGCTCCTGTACAGCATCGCCTTCAGCTGAACACAGGCCCTTCTGGCTCCGCAGAATTACAGGTGCTGCCGTCACTGCCGGAATCTCCTTGGCAACCGGGCTCCGTGACAGCACAGCTGATTCTGTGCAGCAGTGTCGGCACCAAATGAGCGTCTCTGCTAACTATGGCTAATGTGTGACCGCACATGTGCACACACATCAGCCTTGTAGCATCGGTTTGCAAGTCTTACACACATTCCCTTCCTCTAACTCCCTTATCACACCCAATGTTATGCTTGTTACTTGTGCATATTGTGTGTGCATAATGTGTATGAGTGGGCCATTTCATGAGTCAGCAATCTCATCTGGAGAAGCATGCCAGGTGTACGGTCAGGCAAACATCTCCATCACTCCCCCCTTTAAAAAATTTCCCTCTCTCTCAACGTCTTATTTATGAATGCCAATTCATACTTTCCCTTCCAACTTTCACTTTAGATTTATTGAACTGGTTTAATTTTAGCTAAGAAAACACAGAACTTTGGCAACATACCCTTCTGTGCATTAATGCGTGGTGGCTAAATTTATAATAGAAGCCCCCTTTTTTCAAATTCGACTGTTCTCACTGGTTAAAAGTTCAAACATGTAATCTTTTAACACACCAAATTACAGCTGCAAATTCCATGCGTATGGGTTCTCATTTGTATAATGCACATGCATGCATGCACGCATGCACACACACAAGCAGTTGAACCTCGATGCAAGAACAATAAAATAAAATGCATGCTGGCCCACCTTCTCTGACGGAACCAGCCAGAGGCTTGTGTGCAGACGGTGGCGATTTCTGCGGGTACACTCTACTCGGGAGCTCCTTTTCTGGGCTGCTGGCAATCTGGAGAAAAAACGTTGCAAACTTGCTTATGCAGTACCATACTTCAGGACGAAGCTGGCATTTCTTGGATTTCCAAAGGAAAAGGCACTAAACTGTTGGCTCCCCATTGGCACCGGACTCATCATGTGTGAACAATAGAGTGTCAATTTTTTTCACTCAATTGCAATCATGCCTGCATGGGACACATAGGCAAGGCAAATTCAACTCAAGGATGGTCACCTTTGTGTCCTTGCCCTCAAATGTAGGCTGACTAGAGAATTTGGCCTGGTGCCTCTTTCCAAGATCTTTCATCCAAGCTGGCTGCTGCTCGCTCGGTTCATTTCCCTGCACAGAGATATGGGAGAGTAGAGGACACCATGAAATAGCGCACGCAAGGCACTGTCATTCAAAGCTTTTTATTTCAACATCCTTCAGCTTCTCTTTATGAGCACCAGAGTGAAAGAATGCATCGAAAACATTATATGCAAATGTAAATAAAGTTCCCATGCTGCCGAAAACACCCGTAGGTGCTAAGGGTGAGAAGTGTCACAGCAACTGAGGAGCTTGATATTTCTTACCAACCATATGAAGCCGTCAGACAATGAAGACCGGAAAAGCATAGGGGAAACCAACCAGCTATTAAATTGCGCTTCTTGAAGTATAAATTGGTTAATTATAGATGGATAATATGCTCATTCTTAAAGGGAGGGTCCCTCGCCAGGTTGACACATTGCAGACAAGCATGGTGCCTTGATCATGCGGTGATGATTGTGTCTGCAAAATATTGAACCACTGCAGGGAGCGAACGTAGCTTAAATTTAAAACAAAAGTGTGTGTGACCTTCCTCTCAAGGAAGACCCGCTTCCTGCCGGTGAATCAAGGTTACACAAATAAATGCCACTGGACAAGATGCACTGCATGCAACATCCCCAATTATGGCATGTGAATTCAGTAAATTATTCAATGCAGTATGCACAAAACCACCACTTTGGTTATACAGTCGACTCCCGTTAATTGGACCCTTGCCCGACCGCAAGATATGCCTGAATTATTTGGAAGGTTGAATAAAGAAATTGTGCCAAAATGAAAGAATTCAAATCTTTTTTACTGCTAGAAGTAGTTCGTAATGTCCTTTGGCTTCTTCCTGTTGAAGCACGAATCAACCAGCATGTGGCGAAGAGCACCTACATGTTTAAATGCTGTCTCAGCGTTGGACTATCACATTTCCAACAGTGTTGTCGTCGGTGAGTGGCCCACAAATACCTCAACACTGTCGTCGGCGAAGACAAAATCCTCAAGAAAGAAATGGAATAGTGCCATCTAAAGAAATGGAATAGTGCCATTTGCTGAAATTCTTGTGACTTTCAAGGTTTTAGTAACTGCTCCGCGTATCAGGGGGCACCGGTTAAGGTCAGTGGGGTTCGAATTAGACTGAAGCAGCATGCTTCTGCGTTGTAACTAAACGAGTTTTCCTTCAGTAGCAATGTATGGCTTCTTGCCAGGACTTTTCAGTGCGGTCAAATTAAGCAAAAATTTGAATTAACCGAGGTTAAATTAACAGAAGTCCTCAAGTGCCATCTAGGGAGCATTTAATCACAATAATTTTTCAAACTGGTTAATCATTAGAGGAGATAGAGGAAATTGAAATTTTGCATCACCATGCTGCCAGGAGGCGAACTTTACTTCAACGTAGGCACACTCTCCATTTGCCTTGATCAGCGTCCGCAAGCTTCGTTTCATCCCTGCCTTCTCCCAAACCGCAGGCAAGGAACCACATAGCAATTACGTCACGAGCTCCGATTTCATTTTTTTTTCTTCCCATCAATTTTTGCTGTACGGCACACTTTAAGTGGCGTTACTGCATTGGATGATTTACCGAAGTCACATGCCATAATCGGTGATGTTGCAGGCAGTGTGTCTGATGTAGAGGCATTAATGCATGTGACATTGATTCTCTGGCAGGAAGGAAGGCTCCCTAAAGATGAAGGCCGCACCAACTTTCGTTCAATTTCAGCTGTTTTCGCGTCGTCCAGCAGTTTGATACTTTGCAGACACGACCTTTACAGCATGATCTACACACAGCACTTGTCAGTTTGCGATGCCCAACATAGTGGGGGGCCCTTCGACACTTTCCTGTCCGTGCCTATTCCCATCAACGATGGGTGCAAATAAGTATTTTGCCATTTTGAGCAATGATGATGATTTCTTGTATCCCCTCCGAAACAGGACGGTGACAAACAGTCATTTAGTCTGCTTGGGTTACTCAGGTATGCTATACGTGCTTTTCATTTTCGCATTTTTGTATACATCTTTTAGTCTTTTTTCTCTTCCTCAAAAATTATGTACTTCGTACCGCTACCTATGCCTGTAATGGATACGATCGTATCAATCTCTTCCTGCTTTTCTTCTACCAATACTCTACAGGTAGCGTGCTTAACGGGACAGTTGACCGGTTTATGCTCCCGTCCACTTTAAATCCAAGCGCTTCTGGAAGATGTATGCTACCTACAGGTCTCGCTGGGTGCTCTTGCACAGCTGGCGCCATCTACTGGGCTATTTTCGAACTATTTAGCCCGTTTCGCTTTCCTGTTTTCTTTTTTTACCGCAGAGAGACATTTAAAGCGCCTTTGGAGAAGGGGCACAGTTGGCGCGGTGAACACTTAAATAGTTTCCAAGATGGCATCGGCGACGCAGGCTGCTCACGCACCAAAACGTTGCCTTTCTACAAATTCTGATGTATGCAGAATTTCCGGACTTCGGAAGCAGCACTGACACAGAAGAAAACTTCAATTCGTCAGATTTCAGAATGGAGTTTTGCAGTCTTTGCCGCACCGTTTCAAAGCTGCCACACACCGATATAAAGATATCCCGTGTGTTCTGAAGGCAACAGTTCTTACGTGCAGGGTGTTAACATCGTTCGGTCAGGACCATTTGTCGGCAGCAAGCAGGGTGTCGAGTTTCGCACAGAAAGGCAGCCGAGAGTCAACCTCAGCTTCGTACTAGGTCTAGTCACAAGGATTAAAGTTTTCATTGAAATTTCAAGAAATTCTTTACGTAGAAAGCTGATATTTGCAGGAATATTGCACACGTCCCTTGCGTTAAAAATGTATATTCTGAAATTATTTAAGGTTTTTCAGTGAAAACAACAATGCCATTTTTGTATAACATATTTTTCTGTATTTCAAAATTCTTTTTGAGGAAGGTGATGTTTGAGACTAGTACCATAAGAAAGATATTTTTTTTCCTCTTGAATTTGATACTATACACTTTAGTATCAAGCATGCTCTGTGAGAGGAAAAAACTATTTACTAGACTACCCAAAAACTGCTGCTTTTCCTGTGGGCAGGAAAGTGTTAAGGACATTTTTCAGGTTTTTACAACTTCCGCAGCATTTAAATGGTAAAGTAATGTCCGCAAAACCAAAGTGAAGCCTTGTAAACACAACCAATGCTTTTTTTCCAAAGACGGAGCATTACGGTCAACATGGGTACATAATACAGGAGCCAGTATTGAAATCACTAGGACGGCAAGTAGTCATTCACTTACGTTTTCCTTGACGATTGTTATATGCGAGGGAGGCCTCCTGTTCATGGGAGGTCGCACACGGTTGGCAGTGGGGTGGTTCAGCTTGTTCTCTGAGGGCTCGATGCTGTCAAATGTCGCTTCTGAAATATGCAGCATGTGTTCAACCCCCGCATTCAGTTAAACTCAAACATAACATTTGCAACCAAGCCAACTGCTCAACATGAAGTTTTAGTTAGCCCTCGCAAGTACATATATATGTCTCGAGTGCTCTAAAACCATTTTGTGCAAGTTACGAGAGGTACGAATAAGTTTGTTACTACAAAGTCAGCCACGGAACAGACAGGAAGAAATACTTGTTGGAACAGCAACTACCCTGAGAAAAGGTAACACAGATCATTAAATAAAAAAAATCAGAATGCCAATGAAAAAGAGTGAGATCCCTTTCTTGAAGTGGGTTGAAGAAAAATGAAAGAAAGTGGGCAAGACAAGAAAGGGAAACAGTCCTTGAAGGACATAATAGTAAGCCCATCGAGTAAACTTAGCATTGGGTGCCCCAAAGGTGGTAAGCCCAGCAGATTGACCCCCATACCAAGAGAAAGCAGCCTCACCAGGCAACAAACAGCAAGATAGAGAAAAGTGAGAGTGACAGGTGAGGGATTTAGAGGCACGGGAGAAGAGAATGAAGCAACTACAGAAGACATGATAGTATCGATAATGAAAGGGTCCAAAAGGCAATCAACGATTGCGATAGATGACTAACACTGAAGGAAGCCTTTGCCAAAGCGCCCGACGACACTGGATAGCAAGCAAAGATCGCCAGCAGCAAAGCGGAGCAGCAAGAATTACAGGAAAGGCGAAAGAAGTGCACAATGCACAGAGGCTGCTCCTAGAGCAGAGGAACCTCACACAAGCTCATGCGCATGAACAGATTTACCAGCAGCAGAAGGGCAAGGACCTTTGTTTACCAGAGTACTCTTCCTTGCTGGACGAGGCCACTGACGACTGAGACTCCCTGGAGTTGCCAACTCCATTGGCCGTAATTCGCCTCACTTGGGCATACACAGGGGCAGGCGCAGCAGCCTCTTTTGTTTGCCCTTCAGTCTTCCTAGCAGCCAGCAAGGGAGGTGCAACTGAGGGCAGGGCAGGGCTGGAAGTGGGTGTGGCAGTGGGAGTGGGGCTGGATGGTGGCAGAGGGGGTGGGGACGAGGGCGGAGGCACATCCGCATCCTGGACAGGCCACTGGGGCAGGGGCTTCTTGGGGGCGGGGCTTGCCGAGGTGGGTGGAGACTGCAGGACAAAGGGCTTCTTGGCCGCTGCCAAGCAGGTAGCGGGGGGAGGGGCGGGTGCCTTGCCTTTTTCTTCCACCACTGCCACGCTGGCCGATGATGGTGCTGTGGTGATAGAGGGCTGGTGAAGCACCCACTGGAGCAAGAGCCAACTACCAACCTCTCTTGTATGGGGACTGTGGTACAAACATACTTCCCAATATATATTTTTTGGTTGGAGAATCCAGGTTCTTCCCACCCTCATCTAAAGCTGCAGACTAGCCTGTTAGTGCCCTTGTATATTTCTTTGTATGCTCCTACTAGACAACCTCCTCCCAAAAGTACACGTCTTAACATGGGCCATTTATCATTCACAAGCTAGTAAAATATTTCAACACAGCTTCTTTCTATGCGCATCCAAACACCAGAATGACATCCCTATCCACAAAAACAGGACCAGTTCAAAATAAATGAAAATCATTCGTGATGGACTAAGTGCGCTGTATCTTCAACACATAATGCTTCATAATTAATGGATCCTTGCTTTACAACAAAGTACTACGCCACCATTATTCTTCCGGTGACAGCCATATTATACAATACACCATGGGTTCTCAAAAGTGGGTTCCGCAGGCCCCTGCTCAGGGTTCCGCAAGCCACTGATAAATTTTCCATGGTCCTGCGCTCGCCAAGTGGCTGAAATGGCGAACACGAGGTGCGCTCGATCCACAGAACCTCAATTACCCATGCCCAAGTATCAGAAAGCACATCACAGTGTGTAACAGCAACGTGCGAACTGCGCAATAAATCCGCAAGCAGCTTGTAGCCACCCAACCTACGAAAACGGGCAGCCATGGGCAGCGCACCTAGGTTTTTGCACTTGAATCTCAGAGGCCGTAACTTACCACTGTGCGCATTTCTCCCGTTTGTAGATAGGGTAGGTGCCGATAGCGTGCGCACTGACGTATACTTCGGAGGAGTAAAAAAATATATGCGCGGAACACCACAAATGCACCCCAAAAGAGCAAAAACGGCGCTAGCATATAAAAACGAAGCGACGCAGTCCGCATTGCTATGGTCCTCAGCGGCAATTGTACGCAATACGTGACTGACAGCAACGCCGGAACTCTTCGTGCTTAATTGTGCCCTCAAAGCCTTTTATTCTTGCATTAATCGCCGCGCGTAACATCGCGTTAGCGGCTAGCCGCGTGCCTAGTCGCGTAGTGCGTAGTCGCGATCTATGATCGCGTCGATAGCCACCACAGTTTCCGTCCGCAGCAGTTGCGGCAAACAGTAGTTTCGCTTTGACTCGGTGCGCGCGTCGGCTGCGTGCCTTCATAACTGCGTAGTCGCCATCCATTATCGCGTCGATAACGACCGCGGTTTTGTGCACACTTGTTGCAGCAACAGTAGTTTCGTTTTGACTTGGTGCGTGCGTTGGCCGCCTGCCTTCTGAACCGCAAGGTCACCGTCCAAGATCGCGTCGATAACGGCCGCAGTTTTGTCCGCAGCGGTTGCGGCAAGCAGCAGTTTCGCTTTGACTCAGTGCAAAGCTGTCGAAGATGAAGAACACCGGATACATCGCAATGGGCGGACAATCAGCTCACTCGCAAAAAAATAATCGGGATGTGCGTGCGGTAGTGAAAAGCGTGTCTCAGATGAAGACGCGCGCTGCGGCCGCTCTGCGAAGGATGTCGGGAGGCCTTCGCCGCTGCTAGTTCTAATCAGTCATGAGATGACGAGAATTTCAGCTTCCGCACTGCTCTTCTTTCTAGGGTTTTAAGTGCCAAAACCAGTTCTGATTATGAGTCACGCCGTAGTGGAGGGCTCCGGATTAATTTGGCCACCTGCGGTTGTTTAAATTGCACTACAACGCAAGCATACGGGCGTTTTTGCATTTCGCCTCCATCGAAATGCGGCCGCCACGGCCGTGATTCGATCCCTCGACCTCGTGCTCAGCCGTGCAACGCCTTAGCTAACTGAGCCACTGCGGCAGGTGCCACACTGCTCTTATGCAAAATAGAAACAAGATTTGCTGATTCATTCAGTAAATAAAAGGGTGTTGCCGTAGTAAGCATTAATTTATTGTTTTCTTGATACGCTGGGTAATTCGACATTCAGTTAATTAGGACATTTCAATTTGGTTAAACCGGGGGAGTTCCTTGGCGCTTCATGGAGCTTAGCAGGCTTCCCTGGAATGAACATGCTTAAGAAAGCCTGCAATACACTAACACCAAAAGAAGATAAAAGAATAAATATCCTCAGAAAATCTCCATAAGGAGCTGGAATTCCCTCTAAAGAAGGCACCAAACACATTGTAATCAGATATTTATGAAAAGCCATAACAATACCAAAACACTCAACGCTGTTGTTGTTCTGGCAAGTCCGTATGGTGTCTACAGAAGCTGAGATATGTGACTGCAGGAACTAACCTACCACAATGGACTCCAGACACAGCTATGTTCAACAAATCTACTGGACCAGTAGAACCGCATTGGCAAATTCAGTTAAATTTCTACACACTTGCTATGGCAGGTTTTTTGACCAAACAAAAATTCCCATTTGTATATTTTGCATACACAGGACTAAAAGGGCAAAACTGGAAAGATGATTAAACCCATGCACAACTTAACTGGTCGTACTGGTCTCATTAACAAAACATTATTGCAAAATATCAACCAAGATCTTTGACACCCCCAACAATCTGTCATAATGTATGCTATGCATATGGTCTCACTTACATAGTGTATGCTGAAGCAGAAATTACTGCCAAAAAGTAACACGAGGGGAGAAAGACACACATTTCTGCCCTAGGACTAATTATCTGAATGTTATAGTAAATTAAAAAAATAAAAAGCAAGTGCATCACACTCGTACTTCCTGTGAAAGTGAAGTTCTATGAAGAACTAGATAATGGTAACTATCAGAATGAAGATTTTAAGAAAAGTTCAATGCATCTCCAGATAAAAATATTCAATGATAATGAAAGACAAAGGCAAAGTGTAAGATGTAAAATTTAGATGTATCAAGACATGCAGGATGCGTGTGCAAATAATGGCACATGAAGGACACCTAAGTGCATTCAAGGCCTATTGCCTCAATTAATTATATTCGTAAATTGTAAAGCTGGCTTTCCTGCAAGGCAGCTTGCCAAGCTAATGGCAAGTCATTTTTGTAATGCGCATGTACTAAAAAGTTGGCTTGTCTAATGACAAAAAATATAGACATGGCTCTCATGATGAAACTAAGCGCAAGAGACAAGCAACAGCAAGTGCAACTAGCACTGTGTCATTTGAACCACGAGCGGTCCCACTACTAGTTGGGCAAATGTGCAGTGCAGGAAAGCACACCTGCATATCAGGAAAATAGTCTATTAGTACTAATATCTTCACAAAATAGGCCACAGCATTAGAATATCTAAACAGCGCTTCATTAATGACAGCAGTCAGTGTTTGAAGTTCACTGCAACCTTTACATGTATACGAGATTCTCACGCAAATTTCAAGAATGTTAGAATGCCGAATCCTTTCTCCTGAGCTGCACAGACGTAGGTAAGGAATGCAACCTCGCAGATGATCAAAGAGCGTATGATATATGCACCTTTCTTAGAAATTTCGGAAGGCTTAAAAGGAGGCACTTTGGAGACAGGCCGGTCCGAGCTGTTGCCGTACTCCTGGAAGGCAGGCTTGTCGGGCAGGTCGGGCTTGCCCGCCATCTTGCCTCCTGGGGGCTTTTCGGGCCGTTCAGGTTTTACAGGTTGTGGAACCTGGGCAACAAGCAGAGCATAAGCTGTTTTCGTGCACATGACCCACCCAGCACATTATCTGCAGCTTCAATTACATTAAACATTGAAAAAAAAAATTGTGCAGGTAACCCATGCATATAACATTCAATTCTTTGTAAAAGTGACCTGGCACAAATGACAGCAGAAAGGGGGCAAAGCCCCCAAAAACTGTCTTGTTTTGCATATCCACCTTGCCATGAAGCCACACTTGAAGGCAAAATGAGTCCATCTCCCACATCTCCACTTTGCCTAACTAGAGGTGTTCAAATAAAGAAATTTTTTTATCAAATCGAATATTTTAGAAAAATTACCTTCAAATATAGAATATGTGAAATTTCTAAACAAAGTTAAATACTACAAAGGTTGTGTAGAATATGTAGGACTAAAAAAAAAGACATTTATGTTGTTTGATAAACTTAATGCTATCAACAACTAGGTGCCAGGCAAAATGAAAAGCTTTTAAGTGAGAAACAACCGAAACGTGATCACTTCTAATGCACCATGGCAACGAGCGTATAATGAAACGAAGGAACAGTATGCCATCAAACGCAAGCAGTGAAGTGTTCTGCTCGTTGGATCTAAAAGTAGTACACTACAGCACCACACATCTTTTTAAAGGAATTGAAACATGGCGAGGGTGGCCAAATAATTAACTGCTTTGTCTAAATTGAAGCAGCAATTTCGTAGGCAGCCTAAGGCAAAGCATGTTTGCTGGAAACTAATGTGCAGTAGTGATCACCTTCATGCATTCACAGAGAACTGCTGTGCCAGAACAACCATGGATCTCCAGGGCAGAATCATTCGAAATTAAGAGCATCCACTTGAATCGGTTTTTTTTCCCAGTAGACTGCAGCAACTGTTGTTATCCATTATAGTATTCAAACAGAAACGAATATTTGTCAACTTGATAGCCGTGCGTGTGCTGCTTCGAAGCTATTTTGATGAATAAAATAATGCATGTACAGGATAGACCACATATAACGTAACCGTTCATAGTGCAGAACTGGCTATAATGCCACCTTTTGCAACTCCCATTTACCTTCCCATAGAACTCTATGTACCATATTTATTCGAATTTAGGCCGATAGTTTTTTCAAATAATCATATACAAAATCTAGGGTCGGCTTAGATACGAGGATTTTAAAAAACGGGCCAGTTTTTAACTGAACTGATAAATATGGTGCATAGTTAGCGCCATCTAGAAAAGTCAGTATCGCAGCCGCTGCTAGCCGTGCCTGTAGCCAACTGAAGTACACGAGGGACGTCGCGATTTTGATCTGTGTCGTTAAGTAGTGTCGTATCGGTGTGGTGTAGCATCGGCACACGGCGTGGCGTTATCGTAATGGCACCAAACAGGCGATGCCACTATAGTGCCGCTTTCTAACAAATACCGTATTATGTACTTGAATCTAAAGCGCAATTTTAACACGACCCTAAATCTGCGTTACTGTATAGCCATCCCTCACACGCGCGTCGAGCCTAGCTACCATAGCTTCCTCCGTGTGCTGCAGTACACGTGCTTAGGCAATAGTCTACCGTCCGTCTTCACGTTCTCTGCGTCTGCTCCATCAGCATGAAGTACCGAGTTCATCATGATGTCGCATTTAAAAGGAAAGTGATCATGTCTGCGGAGACGGACGGAAATCTGGCCGCATCACGGGCATTCGGAGAATCCAAAACTTGTGTGCGGGATGGGAAGGAGTAGATTTTCGCCAGCAAAGCAATGCGGAACGGTTTCAGTGGACCAAAACAGGACGTAACCTGCGACGATCCACTTCGGCAATACGATTGCCTTGGCCCTATCATTAAAGCAATCTACGACGGCGAAAGTCCGTTGTGCGCCGTGTTTTCGCCGCTTATAGGTCGCGTTGAAGCAAGAGGCATGCTAGCACGAAGGTCAATTCGCTCGCCGCACCAGCGTTTTGTCACTCTAGCGTTTTGACAGTTCGCTTCCGCGGTCAACGAGCGAGATGTGTTCATGTTTGCTTATGCGCACATGACACCGTGCTTGTTAATTTAGTAAGCGAATGTTTGCAAGTTTATACGGCCGATAAAACTGCTATCCTTACTTAATATAGCGGTCTACTAATTTGTTATCACATTCGATGCTTCGCCTTTCGGGCGAAACTGTAACTTTTTTTATTCAACGCAACTTCAGTGCATCGAGAGGAAATCTGTTTTTCCAAATGACAGAAAGTTGTATTTCTGTTTGAAAGCATGAGGTGCGCGGTACTGTAAAGGATTTTTTTTTTTCTTGTCGTCACGGGAAACGTGTGCGCGTTACAATCGAGGGCGCATTAAAATCGAGTAAATACGGTAGTTGTGCTAGCTGTAGAGGCATCGTCAAACGTTCACGTCGGGCGGGACTTCGGCATCGATAAGAAAAACGCCCGTCGGAGGGGGCCACAAGAAATGCTTTTTGCGTGCGCCACAACGAGGATGGCAGTGACCCAGGAACATTGATTGTGCGCTCCTTCAAGAAGTGCAGCATCTCTAATGCGTTTGATGGTACTGAATATAGTGCACTGTTTGAAGATGTCAGCAATAAGGAAGGTAGCGAAAAGCTAGCAGCGACGGTGACGTAGAATGAGCTCGGCATGTTCATATTTAATAAATGCTGTTTCATTTTGCAAATGCTGTCCTCGCTTTTTTGTTCGGCCTACATTCAAGGCAAGTTTTTTTTTTTTTTTTTCTGGCTTCGAACTTTCGGGGGGTCGGCTTATAATCGGAGTCGGCCTAGATTCGAGTAAATATGGTATACGCATACCGCTTACAGTGCAGCTGCGCGAGACGAAATACCGGTTATAATGCAGATTCTGCGGGAAAATCTCGCCGACAAGTGCGGTGGCGAGCACATTTTTCAACAAGCTGCGCCCGCTGATGGGAGAGGAAAGCAACGAGGGCGATGCGGAGGAGGAGCATGAGACAAGCAGCAAGCGAAAAAAAAAACAACGGTGGCAGCGTGATGTGAGTGCGCGGTGGTTGCCTAGGTGACAGAAAAGCCCTTGGCTCGACTGCTTATCAGCGGTGCGCTTTGCACTGAAAGCGGCTTCAGTTTCTGTGCACCCATCGCAATGCGCACTGTGAAGTGCAGATATCGCCTGTGTGAGGCTGTCAGTTTAAGCAGTGTTCCGCAAATTTCGTTTAGAGCTATAAAGGTTTATGTGCACTTGTGAGCTTCCGCCGTTCGTACCAGTGCGCATAAATACAAACTTGGTAGGCATTTGTAGTATAGTTGCCATGGCTGATCGCCCGAGGAACCAAACTCCGCTTTGTACACATTGCTGTCAGCTCAGCCCGTGTGCGTGATCGAATTCGCAGTCTCTATGTAATCGTCTATGGATCTAAGGGCGAGCTTCTCGCGATGCCGCTCAACTCCCCCGCCAGCTAGGCCTAACAAACACTCAAATCGAAAGTTTCCTAGAAAAGCTTTCCTAAAGCTTACATTCACACGTGTCAATTTTATCCCATAATTTACACAACAGGTTACAGCACCTGATATATACGACAGGACTAATTGTCTTGCTTGCAGTTTACGCAACTGGTGCCTCACCCTATAGTTGGCACGGATACCAATCATAGCACTACTATGAGTACAGTATTGCTCTGCACCCCGGCTGCAGGCATAGGTATACACTGATACACTGCACATGGCCAGAAACAAATTTCACACACTGCCATTGATTGCACTGTACAACTGGTGGTGACCTGATCAACTGCACCTTCGGGCGAGTGCTTAACCTGTCCACTAAATACTGCGATAGTTTTCAAATTTGAGGGTGACTACACACGCTGGCAGAAGCAATGAATACGTGTAGTCAAGAAAAAACAAAAAATGCTGCTGCTGCTCCTGCTGTGTGTAGCGGCCACATAAAGCTACGTGAATAATCACAACTGTCAGTGCCTTGCAGAGGAGCAAGGCACAGTGGAGTCTTTTATTGTCAATAGATTGCGGAACAAAATTAAAGAACCAAAAGATTGGCCTAAAGGTAGCTTTCTTTCGTGATTGTGAGAAAGTTGCAGAACCTACAAGCAAGTACAGAAACTGGGCCTCCACAGTAGCAATGTGACTAATCTTTTGCTTGGACACATACACACACACAACATACACGCAAAGAGAACAGTGAAAAAATCCAGCCGAGACAGGAAAAGAAGGCACAAAATGCAACAAGGTGCACATGACAGTAATCAAGACTTAATTCATCAAAACAACAAGTACAGTGCGAGGATTCATTGAATCGCACACAAAAGCCCTGCCACATTCACCTGCATAGTAATTCGAAACCTTTAAGCATTTTCAATATCGTACAGACAATGCAGTGGCCAGCAAGCCCAAACATGGTTTCGTCGAACCGCTAGCTCAGAAGAAAATTAATTCTGGGGTTGTATGAGGCATACCCTAATAGGGGGAGGAGGGAGAGGGGGCCCCAGATTGATAATGATTAGCTGGGGTTCTTTTAAACATGCACCCAATGCACGGTATACGAGCGTTCTTGCATTCCGCCCCCATTGAAATGCGGCCCCTGCAGCTGGGATCGAACTTGTGACCTCAGAAGTGCAACGCCATAGTAGCTGGGCTACTACAGCGGTTAGGGCCGCTAGCTTACCTCCTCCTTTATGAGCTTGACGAAATTGTCCGGGAACACGCCGACTCTGCCATTGAGCTCCCCTTTCCACCAGCCTTTGTCCTCCACTTCCTTTGTCAACACCGTGATCACGTCCCCTTCCTTGATCGTCAGCTCGTCGTCGTTCTGCGCCTCATACGCGTACAGCACCTTAGCCTGCTCCCGTACTGCGGCAGAAACAGATGCGAAAGCCTCAGACCGGCATGGACTGCAGAGCTCTTGAGCATGCATTCTTTGCAACTGCCTAAAAAAAATGCAAGCCTGCTCTAATGGAAAGCCTTGGAAAATGTACGGCATACAATCGCCCCACTATGCATTGTTCTGCCAAGAAAAGATTGATGAGGAAACGCGAGGTTTGCTGGTCGAAAGGACAACGGTGATCAAAGAGCACTGGACAAGTGCGAGTTGTGCCGTGGAGACGGGCTAACATGCCCTGACCCCAACTAGAGAAAGTCAACAAAGACGCAAAAGTCCGCAGATGCAAAATGACAACTTAGCGTCCTTTAGCAATGTTTAAATATCGTAGATTACCGAGTACACTTGAGATGATCAGCGGCGGCCTCGAGTGGACACTCCTACGTACAAATTTTCCCCCTGCGATTATTCCTTATTTTAACAAATCATTGAAATAAGTTCAAGATAGTAAGTAGCAGTATTGTGTAGTGTAACACGTTAATAGTGAAAAAGACACCTTTAAAGCATTACAGTGGTCAACTCTGGAGCATTGTGATGAAGTGGATGAGATGTCAACCAAATATCGGGTGAAGTTTTTTTTAGAAGTAAATAATGCCTGCGAGCGAAAATTTGTATACATAAGTTTGTCAAATACCTTAAAAACAGCTTTCTGTCATTATGTGTTCCTGTCAGTGATTTCGCTTCTTTAAATAAAATATTTGTGTGCAATAGGAGACCATTTTTTGTGAAAGTTGCAAGAAATATTTTGAACTATGGGCTGCCAGATAACTAAAGCAGATTTGTCCCCCGGTTTTCGTGTGAGTATAACACCAATTTTTACACAAACCCCCCCTTGAATTATGAAATCCATAAACCCAAAAACGAAGGACCTTTAGTCCAACTATTCCATTTTGCTGTGAACATAGTTTCTACTCACCCGGCTTTGGAGGTAACTTAGGGGCTTCTGTCGACGTGTCCGATGGTACGGGGGGCGCAGGTTTTTTCAATGGCCCCAGAGCCTGCAAGGACGTACCACATTCACACATACTATCAGTACAAGCCTAGCTACAATTCTACACTATGATTATTCGCCCAAGCCTTGGCATGCAACAATAAAAGGCCAGGGGGAACAATCATCTGAGGCTTACAATATGGTTTCAGGAAAGCACAGTCGCTGCGAGAGCTCCCCATCGACAGCTCTTTCTGAAAAGCAAACCACTCTATTTTAGGCGGCTTGAGTTCGCACACACCAGAGCATGCACACAGTTGCCATAGCGTCGTTCAGCAAGAGCAAAAAGAATATTGTCTATACCAGGTGACTTAAGCTTAATAAGCATGCTGTATGGCACGTCTCAATGACATGTGATCTAATCATGGTTTTTTGTGTGCATGCATTTGTGTATGCATTCCTTTCCGCCTTTTTAAAAAATATAGCTTTTGTCCTAGAGTTACTTGCTTGCGCATGCTTCTCTTAGTACTGTTTTGTAGCATTTGAAATCAGGCAGTGTTGCATTTTATCCATGAATCTCCACCTAGCTTCAACACGAGCCTTAGTCAGATAAGCGAAATTAGGCAATGAAATCAAGAGGCAATAAGGCCCTCAAAATATGACATCTTCATAGAGAAATTCAATTCGTGAAATTTTTTTTAAACATGAGGTGGTAGAGAAAATAAACAATATAGGAACCTTTTGCACGTACCGGGTGCACAGGGTATTTGAGGATACAATGACGATCTGAGAAATAGCAATGCTATGTAAGACATAATTTATCTAATATATATTTCAGACATATAAATTTACTCAAAATTTATTTCTTTAGTTTACAACTGCTTCTTAAGACTGTTGTTCAATAATACGATCTTAAATCTCAATGGTTGAATTCAGCTTCGGTAACAGCTCTACTAGGTACGGACCAGAGGATGTTGCCCAGTGCAGCCTTTGACAAGTTTTGGCATTGTGTGGCCGCTTGTAAGTCTCCCTTTCAGCGACACCCCCATACATGTCAACATAGAAGGTTAAAATAGTGGGAACAGCGACACTAAGTTGAGAGTTATGCGGCCAAAGAAGTTTACAGCCAGTCACTCCTAGGTCACACAGGCCCTGTGGGATGGAGCAAATCGATTACTTAGGAGTAGTGCCTGATGTCTTCAAGGACAGAAAGCCTCACTGTTGGCTCTACTATATGATGCTGCTTGGCAATAACTATCACTGGCTTTTCAGGTTTCTCGCTCATGATGGCCTCCACCTGCTGGAGAAACTCAACCATCCGGATGAAATCTGATCACTGGCAGCACTTATTTTTTTTGTCACGGATGACAATCTGCATTGATCTCCTGTCTAACGCAAAAAACAGCATTTCTTTACAATCGAGAAGTTGGTGCTGTCCAAGTCACTGTGGCCGGTGCATAAGGTGGCTAGGATTGCATGCGGTTTAATCTCTTGTGTCAGACTCAAAGTTGCTACATGGAAATAAATATGCTAAGTAGTTGATAATAGGGTTGGTTGAAGATAAATCTAAGCGCCTAGACCGATAGAATGAGAATGTTAGTGCCTATGGCGATCCACAGCTGTACCCTCAAATACCTCGCACATCCTGCACTTTGCTCATTTTGGAATAGCATTGTCTCATATCAGCACAAAGAAGCATGTGCATGTGTTATGTTCACAGGCATGCACATGTTCCTATAACGCATTAATACTCAGTCCATAACCTAATGCCAGCAAGCTATTCAAGCAGGTCCTATGTGGACAAATACATCTCGTTTCTTTCTTAAATGGCTGAGCACTGTTCTGAACATTTAGCCACAAAGCATACAGTCAAGAACAAAAGTTTGTGGAACACACATGCTCCAGTAAAACAGGATATCTTTGTGGTCTAAGTGTGTAGCCTGGCATTAAAAATTGCACCACAGTTCCTACACATCAAAGTTTAGTACACACTTCTCAATGCCGAGTTGCGTGCCCTGACTGCAACAATATTCAGCGGTCCAATGGCCACCTACAATCCACAAACTTTCATCCCCGACTGCACATATATGAATGCAACTGAAATTGCGTTAATATTCACCTCCAGAGATTTGAATTTTTTTCTGAAAAGCCTGCACCCTCGTTGAAAGAAAATCTGAAAGTATGAAATTTTTGTCAATAGTAGGCCATGGTTTGTGACCAATGATGCAGAGGGTGGTGGGTTGATTATGTGAAAATGAGTGCAGTTCCTTCAATTAGGTGCAGAAGCTAGGTGGGAAGAAGCAAGAATAGTGCAACCTGTCCATTGAAACCGAACGAGCTGCCTATGTACCAAGTTCTTTCAGTATCAAATGGATTATCAACAATTATTTTTATTTATTAAAGCAACATGCACAAACATTGCTGAGAGCAACATAAGAGGTGTTTCAGAGAATACTGTTTGAATAATTTATGCAAAAGAGTCAAATGGGTCGTTGAGTGAAAAAGTCGGTGTCCTGCGTCTGTAGCAGCGAAACGGCACCTAAATTCCCATTGGCTGCGATGCCACATCATGAGTACGTCTCGACGGAGGCGCCGGCTGCGACGCCACGGCACGAGAGCGCCTCGACGAAGCAGAGCAGGTGAAAGGGAACACCTGTTGCTGCAGTAGCACGTCAGGTGTTGCATGAGCGGAGAGGGCATCGCCGCCATGCCAAATCATCTTCGCTCTTGCAAGCCTGCCAAACAAATTTTGGTTTCTTGCTGCAGGGCATCAATTATTGTTTGTCAAAATTAATGGCAGTGGTGAACATCACAAGCTGCCATAAAATCACTAATAAGCTCTTTAAATACTCCAAACTACTAATTGCCTACTTAATTATTTGCTTTATGATGCATGTTGCGATGACAGCTGAACCCTGTCACTGCTCAATCCATTTTCAAGGATTCTTGAGACATCATCATCACACTGGCATAACATCTAGTTTAGTTCAGTAATGCCAACTAAAAGCTCAGTCAGAAAATGACACCTGGAATGCCAATGCATTGCGTCACAAAGCTGTAAACCATACCTGCCAAGTTCCGGATGAGTCAGTCGGTTACACGACCCCCCCCCCCCTCCCCCCGGACGTCTATATTTTCAAGTACTGGCAGGAGCACTTCCTAACAATTTTATTTACAGATATACAAATGATCACATGAACATCAAGGTCTCACTTTTACAAGCATTTCATTGTTGCTAATTCTGTCTTCAAGAATTCTTTACAATTTAATTAAATTCTATGGTCTTACGTCCCACAACCACCATCTCATTATGAGGCAACTCCGGATTAATTTCGACCACCTGGGATTCTTTACCCAATGGAAGGCACGCGGGCATACTTCGCCCCCAACTAAAGTAGCCGCCACGGCCCGAGATTTGATCCCGCAAACTCGTGCTTAGCAGCGCAATGCCAGAGTCACTAAGCAACCACGGCAGGTGTTTGAAAATTCTTCAGATAATGTTTGATTGTAAGGAATTTCATTTATTTAACATTTTGCGAGGATGACGTTTCCCAGCGTCTTAGATGAGCGACACATGGACAAGCGGCACTGCATCCTCGTATTTTTCCCCATGTTAAATTGCCGCTCGCCACTCTGCATTACTCTGTGGTATCAACAAAATACCCAACGTCTATTCACTGAGCACTACATTAAAATACTTAGACACTTTTTGCCCTAGCGCTCCTTGCTTTCAAAGCCATGACTGACTGCGGGCCTACGCAATGCCAGAGCGGCTGACGCCGAGGAGAACGATAGAGAGTCTAGTGTTGCTAGTGGCAGAACGCGGCATTCGCTCTCTAGCTTAATGAGGCTAGGGCCACTAGGGCACCCAACAACCCCATCAGCGTAAAGTCCCTCTATACGTCAGCGTAAGGAGCGGCTCTGCAGTTAACAAAATAGCGCATGTATAGTGTTCCCCTACTACTTTCTTAACAATTTTTTACGCAATGAACTTCCAACTGGATTGGGTTGGATTCTTTTTGCCAATGTGGCCTGACAAAGCGCTTGATGCGGATGGAAAGGGAACACAACTGCATTTTTCGGGAGATTTTCCTGTCAACCGTACAACTGGAAAAAACTGTCTAAATCCGGCAGACTTGGCAGGTATGTGTAAACTGACAACGTGAAGCTGGTGCAAGTGGTGCAATTGCTGAATTTGAAGCGAAGTTTCAAATTGAAGTGGGCTGGTTCTAAGCAATGGTGGCTGGCTTCAAGTCTGGAAACCATTTCTGGTGTCTAACGCTGCTACAACATTTGGACAGAAAAAATGTAATGCCTTTGAACTTTTAATAATTAAAGTGTCCATTGAAACACCTTTTATGCTGAAAGTACTACAGCGCCATACCTCTCATTTTTCTTAGATGGGGACACATTCCGCCAAACAAATTTTGGTTTCTTGCTGCAAGGCAACTATTTTTACTATTAGGCAAACCAGTGTGCTTGGTTCCATATTTTCATTGCCTGGAGTTCCTCTGATGTGTCCAGAACTGTCATTGCAGCTCCAGGCTCTTATTAAACCTAGTCTAAAATTAGTACCCAAAGTAGAATTTAAAAAGAAGTGCAATGTCATGCAAAAGAGTCACACTTTGCCGGTAAGACATCACTTGTGAACTACCTGTCAGAGACAGTGCAAAAAAAAATGGATGATGAAGAAAACAAAGCAGCACAAGCCCATTGCAGAAAATAGGATAGGTCACACATCAGCATCAAATTAATCAAAACATAAAAGTATGTTTAAGAAATTGAGCTAACACATTAATAATATAGGAGTGTTGCTCTCCCTGCCATCCACTAGGGACACTCACAGCACCAGTGGTCGCTGCCATGTTTGCGGTCTGCGATCTTAGCAGATCAGTGACAAGGATAGGCACAGGTAGTTAATTGCAGCCATTCTTCAACTGTGTACCACATGCCATGTGTCTCAGTGCCTATGCCTGTGACCTGCACGGTGCAGAAGAGTGCCGCTATCTCGAAAAGGTTTGGTTATGCAGAGGCATCGACCCTTACTGCTAAGAAGACGGTGATGTGTGTGACATGAAGCTGTTGCCACGTGTGAACGTTGCGATTATTAAAGGGTCCCTGAAACACTTTTTTGAGCATAGTAAAGAAACATTACCGAACTGTCTTGGAGGCTGCTGTGAGCATGTGAACCAAATATTACTGCACTGCATGCAGCAGGGTATTTGCAATCTCGTGTCAAACACCGCGAAAATTCGCTTGCTCTCACCTCCGCAATGCCATCATGCAGTGTCATCAAAAGCATCTGGACCCACCAATGCTATTGGCTGGTTTCTTGATCATGAGAGCATTCTCAATACGTTATTGCCAACTTTCTAGTCGGATTTTGATACATAAATAATGCCATGAGTTAAATAAATGAAAAATATATATGTCCGCAATCTAAAAAACACTCAAAAATCATTTCATCTTTACACTATGCATAGCTGCGTCAGCTGCATATGGCCTCTGAGATGGCAGCAGCGTGCTGCATAGCATAGTCTACCGTGGCTACCACGAGCCCTTTCATCCCTCAACTTTTGGACGGGGCTTTACCCTCTTGGCTTTTCGGCTGTGTAGCTTCCAGTGTGTTAGCGGAGACGAAAAGAGAGAGAAAATCAAGTATCGGTGTGATAACTCCACTTATAGTTGAAAGATTCGAAAACTTTTGTGGCAGGAGACTCGTGAATCGGCGGCCTTTAATAGTGAGGCCATTCTATGATTAGCTAGAACAGTTTTTCAGGGCCCCTTCAAGGACATCACAATCACTAAAGGGGCCCTGAAACACACTCATACCTGCTAGCGCCCTGGAGGCTACATAGTGGAGAAGCTAAGAGGGAAGCCACGGTCAAAAGATGAGTGTCACGGTGGTGAAAGGGCTCCTTATGGCACCCCGTGGCAGACGCTGTAGACTATGCTAGGCAGCACACCACTGCCATCTCGGAGACCATGCACAGCAGACACAACTAGGCACAGTGCAAAGGTGAAAGGATGTTTGTCTTTTTGAGATGGCAGACATATATATTTTTAATTTATTTAACTCAAAATTACCAATTATGTATTACCGAAAATGTTCTCGCGATCATAAAATCAGCCAATTGCATTGGTCCACCAACTGCATTCGATGACGACATTGCGGATGCGAGAGCAAGCGAATGTTCACTGCTTTTGACACGAGGTCATAAATTCCTTGCCGCATGAGTGCAATAATATCTGGCTCACATGTTCACAGTAGCCTCCGTCAACAGAGCGACGCTTTTTTTTTTTTTTTTTTTTTACTTCGTTTAACAACTGTTTCAGGGCCCCTTTAAGGATTTGGGCATAAACGGCAGGAATTTTGTGATGTGAGACGAACTAAGAGCGATCGAAGTGATTGAGACACACAATTACTGAAAGTGAGGATGGATACAAGAGCCATGAGTCGGAGAGCTTGCCAACAGCCGCCATGCCATCATTGGTAAGTGGAATATGTTCTTATGGCTTGCATGGAGACAAGGTAGATTAAATGCAAAACATTTTCTCTGGCAGATGACACCACAGTGTGTATGCACACAGCTACTCGGCAGGAATGCCAATGTGTGTGCGCAGAAGGCAGAATCCTACTCTGTCTCTGCTGCAGAGCAGATTCAGTGAAGCGTGGTGGTGCACCCTCCTATTTGGCTTCGTCTCTATTTTCTTTTTTTTGCAGCCAAGCGCACTGCACACCGCTCTCATCTCTCGAGACTTTTTAACAACGTGCAGTTCACCATAGCAAAGTGCCACGACACTGCTTTCTGGATCATATGGACCACTATACAATGCGATCAAAATGGCCGCACGACCGCAAACATAGTGCCGGAGCCCACAACAATGCTCACACCACCTGAAAGCACTGCTCATGTGCAACCCTGCTATACCAATGTATATTTGCGACTGTATCTTTAGCAAACCCTGCATGATGAAACAATGAACAAAATATTAATCACTGTGAACTATGTCTTGTGCTCCAGAAGTATCAATTCAAACACTGAAACATGACTCCATACACAAGAGCTGTTGTATGTGGAATGATATGCTTTCCTTGGATAAACATAAGATTTTCAGATACATTTTCTATTGGTAGAGTTACCATGTCTTAATTTACATGCTCAGCTCAAGATTGCATACGAGAAGGTTTGGCAGTGCAGTCGTTTACAAAGCAAGGGTGCATGGGAAGTCCACAGATATGTTAAGATGAGCACTGCCAACATAAATTTTAGACTGCACAACAGTCGAAACCCAACTCGCATGTTAAGAGGCACTAATGGAATACAAGTCAAGCTAAAGCAATAGATTAGAGCTTCATAATGTTACTTTGGCCAAGAACAAGGTTTCTGCAAGCAAGAAAAAACAATGTTGACACCGGACAACATTAGTGCACAGAGTGCGCACATATAGCACCAGCTTCAAGTGACGCCCCTTAGAGCAATATGAAAAGGAACACCAAAATTGCTTTCAAGGCACCCTAGCCCTGCACAAAGGTGTTATACTATATTAAATCCAGCAGTTTACTTGACCTGACTACGTCAAGTTGATGACCTGATTACGAACGAGAAGAAAGGGAACCGAGGGGTCTGATTATCTACTTATTTGGAGTACGTAATTGTTTAAAGGGGCCCTGAACCACTTTTTTTATCGAAGTGGAGACTGACATTTGAAGTGAAAATAGGCTATTTCAGAAATACTTTGCCGCAAAAAGTACTTCAATGCATTCAGCAGAAGCGGAGTTATTGGCAATCGAACACTGCCTCTGCCGTGCTCCCCTTCTTTGAATGCCTTGCAATGCGAAGGCTACGGAGTGGGGCAGGGCCCACTATGCTCCGCCTTCGAAATCTCAAAGTGGCGCACAGTTCAAATTTCATTTTGGATGTTAACGTAGACGCCATGACTTCCGATTTTGGTGCTTACGACGTAATGAACGTTAGCCAAACGCGATTGTCCACAGCGAGTTAACGTAGATGCCACAACTTCCAATTTTGATGCCTATGACGCGCTAAACGTAAGCCAAACACTCTCGTCCACAGCGAGCAGCCAGCCGACCGCAGCGACCAATAGCAGCTGCATATTGGAATGTGCTTTATTATGTAATAAAGCACGCAGAAGAGAGTGAGGATCATGGCATTTGTTGAAACGAGAGCCTTTAAGAGAAAGGTAACTTTGCGCTCCGCTTCCAAGCTTCACGCACCGCCTACGACAGCAAAACTTGGCTGAGATGTTCACAGCAGCGTATGATACCCGCGGACTGTTATTTCACCAAGCCTGAAGGGTGGTTCAGGGCCCCTTTAAAAAACGATTGCAGTGTTCCCTTTCACATTGCTCATGACTGTACAGTATCTTTCATGCACATATTTCGTTAAGAAATAATGGTCAACCACTTATGTTAAAAGGCTAATAACATTGCAATTGACCATGGAAGTAAAGTAGTGTGGCTGATTCTTTTTTTTTTTCAATTTTTCTAAAGAATAACTTTCCAATTTTATCTGTTTATGCCCCTCTGTCAAAAATTGGCCCTGTGATTTACCAGAGCATGTACTAGTACTTGGCAGAGCACGACCTCCAAAATGGTTGGTGCAACACCAGGCTGCATCTGCTGACAGGCTATCTGCTGTTTCTAAGAGATGCGTTGCCTCCTACGACAATCCGCCCAGCAACTAAGTCATCCCCCAGTACATACTAAATGTTGGGAAATTCTACGAGACAGCAATCTGTCTCTCTAGCTAGACTGCCTTAAATACCTTTAAGTAATTAAGTGCTATGACAGAGGAAGTGCTACGACACCCCTCAAAATGAACACTCTTGGTGTAGTTTTAATTTCCAGGTAACAGGCTGCTTCATGACATCTGCCGACATTCTTTGGGCTTTAATATTGCACAGCCACCTTTACACGACAACCATGTCCCATGCTTGTCCTCATGTTATTTTAGTTTTTTCAAAATAATGCAAAGTGACAAGCGAACTCCCTTTGCAGGTTCTCTGCAATTCAGACTGGAAGAAAAAAAAAAGGAATAACTAAAGAAAAGAAAGAAAAACTACAATAATTATAAAAAATCGTGAAATAGTGACTCAGCAATCTCTGAGCTCAATTCCCCCATAGCCATACAGGGTCGACAAATTTATGAAATTTTCCTATGATGATAGAAGAAAGAACCGAAGGGCCCGATTTTTGTTATTCACAATCAAGTAAAGCCAAGAGACAATGAAACTAAGGAAAGCATAGGCTAAACTACTTGTTTTAATTGAAATGATAAAGTAAAGGGAAATGAAAGTGTACGAAAAAAAAAAACTACTTACGCAAGTGGCAACCAGCGGCAAGTTGTTTTTTTCGTCCACTTTTCCCTTTACTTCATCATTTCTACATTTCAATTAAAACAAGTAGTTTAGCCTATGCTTTCCTTAGTTTCATTGTCTGTTGGCTTCACATGATTATGACTTCCATCTGAAAGAGCATACACGGCAATGTGTCATATTTCAAGCAAGAGCAAGGCAACCACAGCAGCTCCCAAGCTCACGCGTTTGTCATTGGACGAGTCAGTGACTTTGCTTTTGACCTTGATGCGGCTCTCCGGCAGGATGTTGCCGAATCCGATGCCTTTGGCGACGGGTTTGGGCTTGATTTCTAGTGATGCTAGTGAATGGTCGCCTGGAGGAAAAGAAAAGCAAACTTAGCCATGTTTCATGCAACACCTTCGGTAACTCATAATTTGAGCATTTCAACTACAGCCCACATCTCGGGGGCCAATCAAATGTTCTCAACTTATTATAGATCATCGATGAACAACTTTGCGGCAATGGACAAAACCATTATCCTTTGGCAAGTACAGTATGGTCAACTCTTAAAGAGAATGCCAAGTCTGTATTCTGACAGCAATTATGCTTAGAATAAAACATGAACGTGGGCAATTTTAATTTTTTTTTTCAAGATACCTGCCTAACTCGCAAAACCAGTTATTTCTTTTTTCCACCAAGGTGAAATATTGCTGTTATACTGGCTTTATCGCTAGTTCAGTGTTCCCTTAAAAAGTGGACCATACTGTACTTTAAAGCAATGAGCTTACAACATTTCACAGGAGACTGATAAATTGACCTCACCCACACGGTTGAATCCGTTCTAGTAGTACCTGGAAGATTTATTTATAAATTTCTTTCTAAGAAGGAACATTAATAGTGCTTAAAACTGTGGAGTTTAACATCCTGAAGTAGCACAGTGAAAGCATGGGGGACATGGTAGTGGCAGTCTTCGGATTTTGACAACCTGGGATTCACTAATGTCCACTCACTGAAATGGAACACGAGCATTTTTGCATTCTGGCCTTTTGGAATGCAGCTGCCGCAGTCATACGTCGAACCTGCGACCTAATGCTCGGCAACACACTGCCATAGCCCCTGTGCCATGGCAGCAGGTGCAAACAGAGTTTTAAAAAATGGTCATTAATCAGTCCAAAGCTGATCTACACTCTTTGTAGTATCCAAAGCAACAACAAAATTTTGAAGTGTATAAAAAGCAGAGTTTCAGATAGTAAAAATATAGAGCAACCACTGTGCAAAATTTTGAGTATTAAATAAGAATGGATGCGTCATGAAAAGCTCGCAAAGATAGACATTTTTGATAACGAAACTTGAAAAAAAAAGAACTGCCACCATCACCACTCACTGGAAATCACACAGAACGCGCAACACTCAGAACCAGCATGGCTTCTTTGCATGAACACCGCGATTAGGCGGGACCTGCCCTGCCTCCCCCCCCCACAAGCAACAAGCTAAAAATCTCGGAGGTGATGTAGTCGGATTTGCGTCACATGCTAACAACCAGGTGCACGTGTTGTGTTCTAAGGTGCTATTTAAAGGCCGCTGATAAGAAAACTCTGCAACTTTGCCCAAAATTGCTTCAATAGTATATACTACTTAAATATAACCAAATGTAGCCAAAGTAAAATTTCGTCACAGTCAGCCTTAAGAAAGAAAATGTGCATCTTCGCAAAGATTACCAATGGGAAACATAATAGAGTACACCGAATGCCACTAACCGGTGATGTCCCCCGACGATTCGGGCTTTTCAGAGTGGAAATCGGAGGTGACTGAGTTTCCCCAGCGCGACTGGTTGTTGGCAGTCGCCGTGGCCGCCGCACGGGGAGAGGCAGGGGCAGCCTCCTCGAGAACGACGAAGTTGGAAGGGAACACACCTATGCGGCCCTTGAGCACACCCTTCCACCAGCCTTCCTCGACCTCCTCAAGCACCTCAATGACATCCGACACCTCCAACTGCAGTTCATCCTCATTCTGGGGCTGGTAGCTGAATGCTACCCGAGCACGCCTCCTGTTCAGCGCCTCTGTATGGGTAAGTAATAATGCCCACACTCAATGAAGCATGTTTCTAGAAAAGAAATGCCTATAAAACAATCAAATTGCAGTTATGGATTTACAGAAAGCCACATGAGGCTCTCTAATGTCTACAAAACTCTGAAAAAAAAAATCATTTCACTTTGAAGTGGGGGAGGTAATGGTGCAGGCCCAGACAACCACAACTTCAACATGCTCTTTTGGGCTCACCACTGGAAGTCTAATACATTAAAGAAGTGTGTACAGGGGCACCAACCAAACCTTCCTGCATTGACTTTATATGCAGGTTTTACATGTCCTGCTTCATAAATTACTGCTCAGCCCGATAATAATCTTCAGGGAAACAATCCTTTTAATTAACCAAACTGATAGCAGAACTGCCTACATTGCACGCTTAATGGTGTATGTCATGCAAACAACATGCCATAACTCCTTTTAGGCCCCCTGCTGCAGCTTACTTAAGATATTCTAATCTCAGAGTAATAAGTTCTTTGCACTTTCTGTAAAGTCGGGAACTTCACGTGGGATACTGGTGAAATAAGATCTTTTAGTCCGATGCTATCACACAGCTTAGCTCAGAAAATGTCCAAAGAAAACATATAAATATAAATGGGTGGTCTGGCACAGAACTGCAATACAACTTTAATGTAGCTCAATGGTCTAAAATTGCAGCAAGCAATAACTTGTCTCACAATAAAGTAGATGTTGACATGTAATTATTTAGGCAAACAGGCACGTCAGTACTAACAGACAAGTGACGTAAAAAGATGATTAGTGACAAATATTAATGACAAATGAATGGTTTACACAGTAATCCCTTACATACTTGAACGTATTAAATAGCTTCCAGCTCTTTTCTGATAATGGTCGCAGATGTGCCTCAGTTCAGTTGGCCTTTGAGAGACGAACTCAGCTTCAACTTCTGGCTAACAATAATTCCACCTTTATTTCTAAAGCACAGCCTGCTATGCTAACCCTTTGTATCAGGCATAAAACAAGATACGAACCGTTTTTATTCACCGTGTTATACACGGAACATTTTGCCGCACTTTCTGTTCCGGTTTGCCTCCGCACGCTGGTATTATATTGCTACGCCAGGAGAGCTGATAAGAAACTTCCCAATGAAGCTCATCTACGGTTCGAAGATAGGCAAGCGGCTGCTTTCATCCCTCAAGAGTTTCGTAATATGGTTCGAAGGTCGTTCCAGACGCTTTGCCTACTCAGCTCCTGCGTCAACGAGCCTGCTCGTTGAAGCATTTCTTGCGGAACGCTTGACGCTGCTGTTCTCTTAACTTGTCAGACTCGGGCTATCCTCGTGGTATAGAAAAAACGCGGTAAGCACGCATCATGGTGCGAAATAGCGCGAAATGTGCACGCGAGGCAAACAGTTTAGAAACGTGACCGCTCAGCGGCCTTCCTGTCAAACCGGGAGTGCCACAATTTACGCCGCAGCTTGAGTGTGGCTGACGCTTGCTCGAAACATTTCGTCGCACAGAACCATGCATGCGATTGCAGCCGTACAAAATTAGAAAGATTTAAAACGCAAGCTGCTAACGTGCACCCGAAAGAAGCAAAAGAGAAGAAAAAAAAAGCGACGTTGCTGAGTACCGCTGCTGAGTAAAAGCCGCGTGAACATCAACCCGGAGTTGACGGAACGAATACGAAGTTCTTGCCAGCGATGAGCTCGGTCAAAACAACCCAAACCCGTCCGCCAGTGTGGCCCCCATTCGTTATCAGCTGAGTTGACACAATTAGGCCCCACTTCCTCTTGTTGAACCGACAGACCAGCCTGAAAAATAAAGAGAAAATCGAATCTGGGACAAAAAAAAAAAAAAAGTGCACGCTGCTTTTTTCCCCGTTTAGTGACGCTTGCTTACACTGAGCGCTTCGTTTAACATTTAATTAAGGGCAATGCTGGCTCGTGTTCGCGTACGAGCGTCTGCGATGAACAATTCGTGACGCTGTCAAATCGCTTTATTTTTTGGCCCTGAAAAACTACAAAAGCTTGACGGCGGCGGGCTGGCCACTCGGCGATGGGTGTAACACGGTTTTAAGTCTCTCGCAGACAATTGTCGATTATCGCATTCTTCTCGGCACGAGTCCAACACATTCGGGTTACCCTTTAGCAAGGATATGTCGCTTTATATCGTGAGAAAACACAAAAAACGTGAACGAACCCATTCCAGTTGTCTTGTCATCAGCTTTTCGATTTTGTAGGTGTAGTCCCCAGCGGAAGTGTCACCGACTTCCGGCAAACGCGCCCCCACCACCGCTTTGACACGTTGCGCCATCTGCTCGAAAGGAGCGTAAACATAAAGAAACCGAAGACTGAACGTGACTGAACGAACGGGAACCCGACGCATGACCCGGTGTAGCGCAACGTAGCGTGATGAGACATGGAAGGGTAGTTTATGCGTAGTACATTTAAGTCGTGAGCTTCAGTCACTGTGGTGCCTTGTTTCATTTCTGAGTTCCCTTGTGCCATGAAGGACGCTCTGTAAGGTGTCTGCGCGTAGCACGCAGCTAAAATTGTCAACCATGCTGAGGGCATCCCAGAGTTGGCGTAATCTCATCTACAGGAGCACCTATGTCCAGTGTTCGTGGGACTCTACTAGTGCTGCAGCAAGTTCTGCTGCAGGCGCTGCTGCTCCTTCGGCGTCCCCGTCTCCAGCAGCTGCTCCAGCGTCGACCGGCGTGGATTTCAAGTTTCCCTCAGAATGGGTGAAACGTGCCACAAAGCAGCTGAAGGGAAAGCCCCCCGAGAGTCTCGCGTGGCATACGGCGGAAGGCATCACCGTGAAGCCGCTTTACACAAGCGAAGACATCAAGGGATTGCCCGAGGACTACCCTGGCATGTTCCCCTTCACGAGAGGCCCTTACCCGACCATGTACGCAGGTCGCCCATGGACGATTCGCCAGTACGCTGGTTTCAGTACTGTCGAAGAGAGCAACAAATTCTACAAGGACAACATAAAGGCCGGCGTGCAGGGTCTGTCGGTCGCCTTCGACTTGGCGACGCACTGTGGATATGACTCCGACAACCCGCGAGTCAAGGGAGATGTCGGTATGGCCGGTGTGGCAGTCGATTCCGTTGAAGACATGAAGGCGCTCTTTGACGGGATACCCCTGGAGAAAATATCGGTGTCCATGACAATGAATGGTGCCGTCATTCCTGTGCTGTCGATGTTCATTGTAGCTGGAGAAGAACAAGGTGTCGAAGTTGGACAACTTTCTGGAACCATACAAAACGACATCCTTAAGGAGTTCATGGTACGGAACACGTACATTTATCCCCCAGACCCGTCAATGCGCATCATCGGCGACATCTTCGCGTTTGTCTCGAAGAACATGCCAAAATACAATTCCATTTCCATCTCGGGCTACCACATACAAGAAGCAGGAGCGAACAACGTTCTGGAACTAGCATTTACAATTGCTGATGGACTGGAATACTGCAGGACGGGGTTGAAGGCTGGCATGACCATCGATGACTTTGCACCCAGACTGTCATTCTTTTGGGGCATTGGCATGAAGTTTTACATGGAGATTGCGAAAATGAGAGCTGCACGCAGGTTGTGGGCTACACTTATCAAGGAAAAGTTCAACCCAAAGAATGAAAACTCACTGAAGCTGCGTACTCATTCTCAAACTTCGGGCTGGTCTCTTACGGAGCAAGATCCTTACAACAACATTGTCCGCACCACAATTGAAGCCATGGCATCTGTTTTTGGTGGGACGCAATCCCTCCATACTAACGCTTTCGACGAAGCACTTGCACTGCCATCCAGATTTAGTGCGAGGATTGCTAGAAATACTCAAATCATCCTGCAGGAAGAAAGTGGAATACCACATGTGATAGACCCTTGGGGTGGTTCATATCTCATGGAGGCGCTCACTTCTCAGGTGTACGATGAAGCTCTTAAAATAATCACCGAGGTTGAAGAAATGGGAGGCATGGCAAAGGCTGTGGCATCGGGCATGCCAAAACTGCGCATTGAGGAATGTGCTGCCAGAAAGCAGGCCCTCATCGACAGTAGTAAAGAAGTCATTGTAGGTGTAAACAAATATCGTCTTGAGAAGGAGGACCCCATTGATGTCTTGATGGTGGACAACACAAAAGTGAGAAATTCGCAGATTGCCAAGCTCGAGCAAATCCGCAAGAACCGGGACAATGCAAAAACACAAGCAGCACTAGATGCCATCACGGAGTCTGCAAAGACTGGAGAAGGCAACCTATTAGCATTGGCCATTGATGCAGCTAGACTAAGAGCTACAGTCGGTGAAATCTCTTACGCAATGGAAAAGGTGTTCGGTCGCCATGTCGCATCTGATAGAATGGTTTCTGGTGCCTACAAGTCGACATTTGGAGAGGATGAGGAAATTTTGAATGTGATAGCCAAAGTCAATGCTTTCCAGGAGCGCGAAGGACGACGGCCACGTATTCTCGTTGCCAAGATGGGACAAGATGGCCACGACAGAGGTGCCAAAGTTATCGCTACAGGATTTGCTGACATGGGCTTTGATGTTGATATCGGGCCACTGTTTCAGACGCCTGAAGAAGTTGCACAGCAGGCAATCGATGCTGATGTACACGTTGTCGGTGTGAGCAGCTTAGCTGCTGGCCACAAGACCCTTGTGCCAGAGCTTGCAAAAGCCCTGAAAAAAATGAATAGGCCAGACATACACATTGTTGTTGGAGGTGTCATTCCACCACAGGATTATGATTTCCTGTACAAGGCTGGTGCTGCTGCAATCTTCGGCCCTGGTACACGCATACCAGTGTGTGCCGAACAAGTGCTTGAACTCCTGTCGGGAAAGAAAAATGAAGAGAAAGAAAAGCAGCAAGCGTGATCACCATATTTGAAAATAAATTGCCTTGTGGTTAAAATGCGCCTCTTTTTTTATTTTGCTATTTGCATGCTGAAAAGGTCAAAATTTATTTTACCCTCTTTATGTCTCGAAGAAGAAACTATGCACTTCACACCATCTGCTAACCCATGCTGAATTTTGTCAGCTTGTTGCAAAAAACAAACTGGTGTCTAGTGTATATATGCATTTTCTCATTATATGTCCTTTGACTTGGAAGACAAACCGTCTCGTACCTTGTAGCAGCCTGCAAAGCAGTTTTATAGAGATGACCGCAATCTATGTACCTGAAAGGATACAGCCACATGAGCTTTGGAGCATTCAGCTTTATTGAAAATTCTGTGTTCTATGCATTGCTTTCAAAGTGAGATATGGTGACACATATTTTTGTTGGACGGCTACACAACCTCGGAACTTGGCTTTTTCTGGCTTAAATATTCTCTTCTGACTCAGGTTCTCATAATTGGCAAGTTGTGAAATCATGAGAACCAGCTAGAAGAGCTAGGCTAAAATATGGTTGATATTGTACAAAAGAGAATTGCAATGGTCAAGAATTTGCTTGCACTGTGCAAGTCAATCTGCACACTAATTTACTAGCTTTTGAGTTTTAGCTACATTTTGTTAGCCTTGGGTTATGGTTTGCTGTCTTGGCTGGCTTATATATAACTAGCTGGAAATATGTAACATGCCTCACTAGGGGCAACTGACAAAGCTGGTTTCATGCCATGTACAGAAAAACTGTGCAAAATGAATGCAATGCTTTGAGTGAGATGCGTACAAGTTCTTAAAAGGTTAATGTAGGGTGCATGCATGTAGAAACAATTATAAAATTAATTACCTTGAAGATTAACACAATGCACTCATTTGTATGCATGCATGTCTAGTTGTGTAGCACATTAACACTCGGATTTAATTTCATGAACTATAAACAATGAACCTTTATACATTGCATGCTGTTTGTTCAGTTTTATATGTAAATCGGCATTGCCAAATTGTAAACTTTAGCTCCACTGAGCAAAAGCAATGTTGGCCACTTCTTTTTTTTTTTTTTTTTTTTTTCAGAGTGCTTAGATGGTTGCTAAAGAATGGCACATTATTCACTGTTAACATTTATTTTTTTACAGTGTGTGAGAGGGATTGTCAGAAAGGGTGACAGGTTAAAAGTTCCAAGCCCTCTTCAAGAAATGCTGTCTATGCATGCAGTAAGCTGTATGTAAAGCACATAAAATAGCAGCCCCCTAATCTTGGAGGGACCATTGTATAGGTGCACAGGCCAGGGACAAAGCACTGGACTATGATGGGGCAGTAAATATCTAAGCTTTAGGACACAGTTGCTTTTGAGCGCCACAAACATCCTCTCCCGATATGATAAATAGTCCTATGAATAAGGCAATTTCATCATCAGCCTATATTTTATGTCCTTTGCAGGACGAAGGCCTCTCCCTGCGATCTCCAATTACCCCTGTCAATAATAAGGCAATTTAGTGAGCATCAATTGGCACAATTGCTCTTGTTTGCAATGGTCACAGCTTTTGCAGTATGAAAACATGTGCCTCCGGTGTTGCTTATGAGCCATGGAATGTACCACGCAGCTGTCATGCATGAACATTTAGCAAATAAGTACAGTGCCAACATGCATGCACATTGTTTGTGCATAGTT
Source organism: Dermacentor silvarum (assembly GCF_013339745.2). Lineage (NCBI taxonomy): Eukaryota > Metazoa > Arthropoda > Arachnida > Ixodida > Ixodidae > Dermacentor > Dermacentor silvarum. The sequence continues at coordinate 16,655,522 of NC_051161.1, forward strand.
TCTCAGCCCTTTGATAGAAACTGTTTTATACAGTCTGGGGGAAAGGGGCTAGCCAGACGTACTGTAGGATTTGTGCCATGGCTTCATGGACTCAATTTACATATTTAGCAGGAACATTTTACAAGTTTTTTTTTTTCTTTTTTTACAAGCACCTTTGTCTATACGCTTTGTCGTGTCAAAAGCTGAAAAAGCAAACTCTTATTTTTGTTTATGCTGCAAAGTGTGCATTCAAAATACGGTCAAACATATCTTCAATATAAAGCACTTGGAACATACAAAATCCTTTGCATACCGCTAGCAATAGAGCAGGCTAAGAACTTTCAACAAAATATTAACCGAGCATGAATTCAACATATACCAGGTGTTCAAAATTAAGCTTTACGGAACTTTTAAAAATCGCCTGTGGCAGGTAGCATAATTCTTTTCGTTCAGCTGGGTTATTTGAAGAGGCAGACATTAGTAGCACGAGAAATCGAAACACATAGTCAACCAATTAACAAAAATTGACTAATGAACTTCTTGGTTAATTACTTTACGACACATATTGCAATTTATGAATTGCAACCGGTGAGTTTGCAAGACGCATCCACTTGAAATAAATTTCCAGGATGACACCAGTTTCGAGATATCAGCACATTAAATAAATGCCCGAAACACGCTCAGAATTTTATATTTATTTGCGGAACACCCATAAGAATTCGTGTAATTCTAGATAAAATTGGCTTAACTGCACCTGCTTGAAGTTGACTTTCATGGCGTCAAATAAGTAAAAAAATGAACGTCCCAAACACAACTTATGTGGCCTTTGAGAGTTGTGACGTAACCGACTGTCATGTAGAATCATATTTTGTCATGTAGGAAGGCCCTAGTATGGCACACACAAAAGATAACTACTAACGTTTCGGCTAGTGGCTAGTGACACACTCTGATGAAGGCAGGGCCACCTTATATATATTGTAAGCACATATATATACAAATGAGAATGATGAAGTACGTTAAATGTGCTTACAATATATATATATATATATATACACACACATACATATATAGGTCAAATAATATAGGTCAAATGTCCTACTCCGTGTCTGCGAAGTTGTTCCGGACACAACATCGCAGACACGGAGTAGGACACAAAGACAACCGCCCTCAGACATAGTTCATGTTGTGCGCATGAAGCCGTACATTGCGCGTCCTTAATTTTTTTTTTGTTTTCATTTTTTTTTCTCTCATTCCCTTCTTTGTTTCTACTTTTCATTTATCTTTGGGAGCTTGCTTCTTCGTTCATTGACTGTGCCGGCGTGACGGCTACATTTTTTTTTTGTGTACTTTCGCTTTTCCTGCCTTCCTCTTCTTTGTCTTCTACGCCTTTTTTTTAGCATCGAGGCGATGCTTTTGTTCGGAAGGGGGGATATCGCCACCTGTAGGTAGTGGGTCGAGGGCAAGAGTGGGTCGAGCCCAAGAGAAGAAAGAAGACCGCGCGTTCCTTCTCTGCTCGAGCCAGCCCCGACGGTCGCGTCTTCCAAGAGCCAGCTGCTCTACGTTTATTAAACCTTCAGGAATACTTCTCGAGGCTCGTGACAATATATATATATATATATATATATATATATATACACATACATATATAGGTCAAATAATAACAGCACGTAGTAAAATGTACCAGAATGTTAGTGATATTTCGGCCTCGGTCGGATTAAAGGCCGGTCCCCAGCCAAAACGTTGGTAAAATCCTGGTGTGTGTGTGTGCGCGTGTGTGTTGAGAGAGAGCACACTATACTGGTCGCGGCCCTATGAGGGCTCCCCCCTCCACTGAAGGGAGACTTTATGCCCTGCCTCTAATGAAAGAACAGAATGTCTTCATTATAGACATTAGTTCATTAGCACCATGTGCAGGGCAACACAAGGAAGTAAGGGAATGTTTGTTGCCATTTTTTTATTTTCATAGTTACTTCAGGGGCTAGATTAACCTGTGATAAGGGGGCCGGAGCCCCTATGAGAAAAGTCTTTCCTTGAATTGAAGTTTTTTTCTTGCGTACAGTACAGAGTAAAACATGTGAAACAAATGCATTTGGATCCCTAGCTCGAGACTAGTTGGGATCCATAACAAAACTATGTAGAGGAAGCAAAGCAAGGCCGCGATTTTGTAGCGAGGCATTATGACTTATTCTACTCTAGTCTTATCATCCACCGCTCACGGCCGGCTGATCCCGTTGATAACGCGAGCGGACCGTCGCTCCGACCACTGACAAAGCGCGATAAGCGCGAAAGGCATTATTACCGAAAGGAATCGCTACAAAATACCAGCCCAAATAAGATAGCATAGACACATCTACTTAACAAACTAAGCAACAATAAGCTATGTACATCAGACAAGGTAGAGAATGCAATACAAGGAATCTTCAAATTGCAAACGGTATAGTAACTGAACATATAAAGTAAAGGAAAATGCACCAGAAAAAACCAATAGGTGAATGTAATTTTAAACATAGGAAAGAAGATCATGAAAGTAGTTTTAATTATCTCTTAAGATTATCTACGTGTTTAACTTATGTGGGCAGAACGTTCCGCTCGACTACTCCAACACTTGAAAATCTCCGTTTACCATATACATTATGGGTGTTTGGAACCATAAAATGTTTTGTTTTAGTGCACTGCGAGTAGAGCGTCCCGATTCGGTAAAGTTTGTCGCTGAGAGTGGGTAATTGGCAACGATATGCTATGATTAACCGTTGCAAGAGTTTTGAAATTTAGTAATGAGAGAAACGGTAAAATGTTTACTTTTTGAAACAGCAGCATTGTGTTATCATTGTAATGTGAGAAAGTCACAAAGCAGACAGCCCTCTTGAAATTTCATAACTGGCTCAATGTATGAATGGCCCCCAGATGTAACACAGTATGACAGATGGCTGTGGAACAGGCTGAAATAAATTTTTCGAAGGTTTATCATCATCATCATCAGCCTATATTTTATGTCCACTGCAGGACGAAGGCCTCTCCCTGCGATCTCCAATTACCCCTGTCTTGCACTAGCATATTCCAACTTGCGCCTGCAAATTTCCTAACTTCATCATCCCATCTGGTTTTCTGCTGACCTCGACTGCGCTTCCCTTCTCTTATTGGTATCCATTCTGTAACCCTAATGGTCCACCGGTTATCCATCCTAGCATTACATGGCCTGCCCAGCTCTATTTCTTCCGCTTAATGTCAACTAGAATATGGGCTATCCCCGTTTGTTCTCTGATCCACACCGCTCTCTTCCTGTCTCCTAATCTTAGTCCTAAGATTTTTCGTTCCATCGCTCTTTGTGCGGTCCCTAACTTGTTCTCGAGCTTCTTTGTTAACCTCCAAGTTTCTGCCCCATATGTTAGCACCGGTAGAATGAAATGATTGTACATTTTTCTTTTCAACGACAGTGGTAAGCTCCCAATCAGGATTTGGCAATGCCTGCCGTATGCACTCCAACCCAATTTTATTCTTCTGTAAATTTCTTCGAAGGGTTTATGTATAAAAACAATTTCGACACTTCAGCCGAATGTAACAAGCATTGCTCAGATTTTTGCAAAGTTGCCAATGTGAGGTATACAGTGAAGCCACTGATGTAATACAACTCCTTGTTGGGTCCCTCCACAAAAAGAACCCTTCGCCAGGACCCTGTGGAAAATTTTAGCTATACCATAAAAGTTGTAAAGTGTCTTCCAGGGGGTGTTCTACCACAATAATTCTTTAAACTGGTATAATAGTAGCCGAAACAGAAGCAAAGAATATGTAGTATGAGGAGGTTACCTGCTCTTCGTGTACAGAGGCATTCTTCCTTCGCTCGACCAGCATACAAGGGACCTTTCTCGCTAACCCAATAGGCCATGAAAATCCGGTGGACATCTGAATTATGTACGGACGTCCACGTCCAGAGCCGATTATCCCCAGGATTCCAAGGAACGTTGTGTTCCGGTTATTTTGAACGTCTGTTTTGTTTTAATCTCGAACGTCCTAAGGACATCTGCACTGGATTTTATGCAGACGTCATGCTTCAGACGACAGAGGGACATCCATGGGACATCGTCTATTTGATTATTTCTCAACAGTTTCTGCACTGCGTATGGTGCAAGCGACATCTGCAATGGACATTGCATAAAGTCTCGATAGTGAATTCAGATAATTTTTCATGGCAAAATTGCACGTTTCCACAAGAAAAACAAAATAACAATGCCCATAGTTCAAGCACCCCGCATTTGTAACCTCGTCGCTGAAGAAGTTTCAATAACTGTGTTCCTGTGCATGTCCGATGGATGCACTGAAAAGGCCCAAGTGCATGGTTTTGGATGTCCTTGTAACGTCCGAATGTATGGTTCTGGCAGCCATCGGATGTTCGACGGACTGCCAATTTTCTTGCAAATAAGCGTCCCATGGACGTCCGTAGTAAATCTGGTGGATTTCTGTGGATCTCCGACGGACCAGTGGATGTCCACCGGACTTTTATTGCCCATTGGGAAGCAGCTAAGCGCCGGTTCGGAAGACAAAGCTTGAAGCACTATGCAACCTGGTGGCGCATTTCTTTTCTATTTTCTTATTTTTATTTTTTGAGGGCTTCTATATGAGTATGCCAGGTACAATTATTTTTTAACGACCTGCGTCCTACTTGCAGCACAATATCAGTGCATTGCGTGGCCGCTAGGCTGAGTGTGGTCACATTTGACGCATTATTTGTAACTCGTTCAGTACTCAAATAATGCAACGTTTTTTTACGCACAATGGTAGACATGCAACGTCTTTGACTTCAACCAGAGTGATTTTTGAAAAAATAAAAAATGGCCATTTCAGAAAACTATTTGCAAATTTTGATGTTTCTGGCAAACAGCTTATGCTTATAAGTGCAATTTTTAAATATAACGGTGCTTGACAAAGTAACGAAAATTATTTCAAAAGAATGTGAAGCCTTATTAATTAACCTAACCTTTAGGTTAATGTGCACCGAGTTTCATTAACCTCACTTTTATTAGCCTATATATAGAGAGCAATAAATTCGTGAATTACAGGCATTTTGGTCCGTTTACCACGTTTGTGATTTTTTTCTCAAAGTTCCTTCCCTAGCCAAGTGCAATAAAATACTCATAAGGTAGCATTTCACTTGTTCTTTGTGGTGGAAAAATATTGTGATTGAGAAGTACCTGTACCATTGTTTCTCTATGCGCGCTCGAAGTAGAGTGACTCGAAGTTCAGAAATAGCAAAACTGGCAGAAAAGTGTTTTCGACGGCCGAAAATTGTGCATTCTTTTTTTTTTTTTTTTTTTTTTTCAGGCGAACAAGATCTTGTTTTTCACAGAACTAAGCTCAGAATCATTGTTCTGGGCCCGGAACCTGCGCCTAAAGTAAATTTAATCAAACTCGGGAATGGTGATCAGGACGACCAGGACCATTTTCTTGCACCATGACCAGGACCAACTTTCTCCTCTAGAAAGAGGAGAAAGAGGAGGCATTGCCAGGACCATATATATGGGCTATTAGAAAATCACTTATCGGAGTTAAAAATAAAAGCCGTCATAGCGACAGATGCCTCGCAATCAGAATTAAGAAAAATCTGGAATTGGAATTTTCTCTTCCGTTTTTGACTGGCCGTTCTCTTAAGACTTCCAGACTACATACAGACTACATTTCTAGCTGAGTTTCTGGCGGTTACATTGGCTCTACGAAAAGTGCACTCATCAATCTCGGAAGTTGTAATAGTAACACATTCTTTGTCATTATGTTCAGCTCTTATTGCAAGTATAGTGGCTCACAAGTTTCGCGTACATTCCAATGTCAGAGTATACCTTCTAACTTAAAACTAATTAGATTGGTATGGGTGCCTGGTCACAAATGATTAGTTATCAATGAATTAGCTGACAGCTTAGCGAGAGCTGCCCTTAATGGCCCAATCCTTCCGATTCTTCCTGTATCAGCTTATATATATATAACCGCGGCTAGGTTCAGGAGACGGGCAGTCATGCAAGACTCCTGGAACCTGCCATTAACAAACTGATTATCGACACCTCCTATTTCCTTGGAACAGAAAATTCTGCCATAATAGAAAACTTGGAGTCCTCTTTACCAAATTCAGAGGTCGCATTCCTACATTAAATTTTTATCTACATCGATCTGGCGCCCTCCTCCTTGTGCTCATACTGTAGTGAAGACGAAACAATAGAACATTTCTTCCTGTCATGCCGTTTTTTTTTCATCCTTTCTCAGTGATCCTTATTAGTCTCCGATAATTGTTTTCCCTCAATCACCCGATTCTTGGTAAGAATCTTGGAAGCGGCCGTAACATTGCCTAGAATATAATAAGTTCTAGATGCAAGCCACTTCCGCCAATTTTGTTTTCGCATTAGCAAACATGGCGGCACCCAGGCGCGCGATCACAAACCAAACGTTGACAGTGTGACAGCGGTGACAGCCTCTGGGCTATGGAGCTGGGATCGTTTAACGGCACCGTCAGCGGAAGAAAGACCATAAGCGCTTTGTAGCCACAGGAGCCGCTCATTTGCGCGTGTGCGCAGGGCCAGCCGGTGCGGCACCAATGCGCGCGATTACAAACCGAACCGCTGCTGGATGCGACAGCTGGCACCGTCAGAAGAGGAAAGACCATAAACGCTTTGTAAACACAGGATACGCCCGTTTGCGTGTGTGTGCTGATGCAGGGACAGCCGGTGCGCATGAAAGTCGACGCCGGTGCCGTGTACTCTGTGATGGACGAAGCGAGCTAGGAAATTTTCCGGGTTGCCGCCCGAAGGGTTCAGCCAATGGTTCAACGTAGCTGAGGGGATACTTCGGCTACCAGTCATCCGTCGTTGATAGTTATAAGGCAACCCTACTCGCCGAGTTCGGGGGAAGGCAGGCCGAGCGGCCGCGCCCTACTTAGAAGAAACTGGACAAGAGCTTCTGGTATGTTGCTGGATAGCCTCTTGAATGTGCTTCGATCGCGTCGACGGAACGACAGACTGGGCAAGCAAGTTTCCCGAATTGTATTCTGATGGACATGGGTCCACTGCGTGGTGTAAGGCCAACATAGAAGTGCCCGAGGACGCGATGCCACGATTTTTTTGGCCTAGGACAGCACCATTCGCCCGTCAGGACCTTGAAGACGAGGAAGCTAGTTCAAAGGCTTCAACGTGAAGGCATCGTGAACCCCGTGCGGACGTCGCAGTGGGTAGCACCCTTACATGGTTCCGGGGTTGAAAAAAAATATTGGGAGATCCGACTGTGCGGTGACTTCAATTAGCTGACCGTAAATAAGGCAGGCGACGTTGAGACATTCCCAGTACCGCGCATGGACAAAATTTGGGCGAAATTGGTGAGACGTGTTCAAGACCATCGAGGAGCTTATCACCAGTAGAGCTGGGGTCGTATTCTGAAACGTTCGCCTAGGCGAAATTTCGCCTAGGCGAAATCAGCATGCGCGCTGATTGGCTGGTTGAGCAAATTGAATGACGTCGGGCTCAACCACCCAATCAGCTCATCCAATTTTGCTAAAACAGCCAATCGGCGCACGCCTGAAAGCGAAAAAAGAAATTTCGCCTAGGCGAACGTTTCAGAATACGGCCCCTGGATGATGCCTCAAAATAGCATATGTGACGATCAACGCTCGCCGAGGGCTTTCCCAGTACAGTCAGGTACAGTCGTCTACTGTTCGGGGTGGCTTCAGAACCGGCGATTTTCTTGCGCGAAATGGAAAACTTGCTGCGGGATTGTCGCGGAGTGGTTGTCTATCTTGACGATGTACTGATAACTAGGCTATCGGACGAAGACCACTACCACCACAATTCGGAGAAGGTATGACTGAGTGACGCAGACCGCAAGCTTAAACTGCAGAAGTGCGCTTTTGGAGCATACAGGGCAGAGCACTTGGACAGTGAGATCGATAAGAACAGTGTGCATCTGGCATTCGAGCAAGTGGAGTTAATTGTCAAAGCCCCGTAGTAGTGGACTGTGCGTGATGTGCAGTTTTTTGGGAGTGATCAGTTTCTACAGGAGGCTTTTGCCAAGTTTGTCTTTTGTACTACATCCTTCGCATCAGCTGTTGCACTGGGCACTGGAGCAGAGACCCGAGTTTAAGAAAAGCAAAAGGCTAACTTCTGCAGATGCTTTAGTGTATTAATCAAGGCCCATTCAAGAAATCACAGCCTCTGGACTTTGGGTATAGGATTTCCAGGGTGTTGCTATCCTACAAAACAACACCACACAGCCTCACAGGACGTTCTCCAGCAGAGCTCCTTACGAGACGGCATCAGAAGACTGCACTAGACCTGCTGCGGCCAGACCTTCGAGACCGGAGGCAGCGCCAAGGACTGCAGCAGAAGTTGCTCATTGACCATGGGGTGAGAATGGAGCCGTTACCCCAGCCTGATGAAGCTGCATGGGCAAAGAACTTCAGGCCAGGTCCTCGCTGGGTTCCTGCAGTTGCTGGAGAAGCCACCAGCGTGTCGTCCAGGGAAACGAAGTTGGCGGATGGCTCGGTTTGGGACCGTCCTGTGACTACTTGAGGCATCAGATCCTAATGGCGGATGAACAGCTCCTTAACCCCAGACTACACCTATGCTTGCTGACACGCACAAGCTCACATCTATGCACCTTCCACCTGCCATGCCTCGGGAGGAATATCACTTTGCATCTACAAGAGACGCTCGTCAATGCACGCTCGATCTTGGTGTGGTGGCAAGTTGCCTTGACTGACATCGCCTCGTATTGTGCTAGCGATAGCACTTGAAAATGCACAATCTTGACTTGACTACTATCCGTTAGTCGAGCTGGTGCGGGACAAAGTCGCTCCCCACCATGTCTCACAGCCAGATGAGCATGTGAGCATGAGTGCATACTCCAACTCGGTCGGGCACATAGCAAATGTTGTGCTATATTACGATTGGCTCCAGGCGCGTGGCAACACGAGCCAGCTCGAGATCTCATATCTGCCTGGAACAGATCTCCGCGCTCCTGCCACACTTCGATGCGCACTATCTGTGCTTGTGTAAGTGCGCAGACACAAGTTTGCACGCGCTGGCAAGCGTGCATGTGGTTTGGCTTTTGCTGAGAAGAGCGATAAGTGATGTCCTGGATCTGGTACATATAATCATGTGAAGGAGGCAGATGGAGGCTTGCAAGCGGAAAGCAACAATTAACAGATTGACAGTGGCCCTTGTGAGACATCGGCACCACTGACATTTGATACCCAATCAGCTGCACCATGTACAGACAGTCAGCCTGTGGTATAGTCAACGGCACTTCGTACGTCTTCCAAGATGCGCTGACCAGTTCAGTGGTACTTTCCATAGATAACTTTGCAGGGAAGAAGTGTTATGATTGTAGATGATGCTGCATCAGCAGAGCCACCAGGAGGCGTGCGATTGACGCGCCTATATCAAGCGGCATGGAGTGGCACTGACAGTTCCGTTCTGGCCAGTCAAGGAGGCTGGCCGCTTTATAACAAACATATTTATTAAGCTGTAACAGTAAATCTACAAGCATTGCCATTTCAACCTTCTGATAAATCGTTAGCTCTGCCCTTATTAAGCAAAATATCACAGTTTCAATCGTTTTAGACATCAAAAAGGCTTTTGATGCAGTTTGCCATTTCATATTCTTAGGAAAACTAAAATATTACTGATTTGTTGGAAACTCACTCTGATTCATCTCCAATTACTTTGTAAGTAAGTTGTACCCTATGAGTATCATTTGGAATTCAACAATATAAATTGTGGCATGCCACAAGGATCTGTCTTCAGCCCCATTCCCCCCTCCCTGTATATGAATAATCTTCTCTTTACTCTCTCATCTACAAATTTCACATTGTATGCAGATGAGACAACCTAGTTACACAGGCAACCTATGCTCGGAATTGCAGGACACAGTATCTTATCAACTGCTTGTGGTATTTGGGCTGGTTTTCAGAAAATCAATTGGTGCTGAAGGCTGTTAAAAGAGGTCAGACACACTTTTTTAACACAGTAAGAAAATGTTGCCAATCTGTTAACGAGGCTCCTGTGAACGTGGGAGCCAAATAATATTGCACTGCAAGCAGCAGGGAATTTACAATCTCATGTCAAAAGGAGTGAAAAATCGCTTGGTTTCTCCTTTGAAATGTCATGCAGCCTCTTCGCAATCAGCTAGGCCCACCAACAGCTATTGAGGATTTCGTGGTCGCGAGAACATTCTCAGTAATGCAATTATTGCTCACTTGCGTTAAATAAATGAAAAATATATGTCTGATCTCGAAACAACAGAAAAACCATTTCATCTTTGGACTGCCGGTCTATACATGACAGTTGCGCGTTGCTGCGTCTGCTGTGCGTGGCTTCCCTTGTGCGCCTTTGCCGTCTCTCCTGTGTAGCCTTCAGCTCGCTAGTTGAAATGAAAGGAGAAAGAAAGCCGATCATCGATCCAATAACTACATCTAACTTGTGCTTGAAGGATTCGTAAAAAATTTTTAAGCAGGAGATTCGTGAAGTGACGTCATTATGTAATGATGTCATTTTATGATTAGTTAGAAAGCTGTTTTATGGCCTCTTTAACAAAATACATGATTCCCAAAGAAAAAAAAAAAGAAAAAAGCTTAAATATCCATCATTTAAATCACCCTTGGGTGACAGCTTGCTGGAGCGATTTCACATTTTCAATAACCTCGCAAGTCATTTGTGTAGAACCTTGTACTGACAAGACATATGATCAGACGACACCATGATACCATGTCAAAGTAGGTTACTACGCTTGTTGGCTCACGTGGATTAAAATGATTTTGAATAACATGTTTCATCCTGTTAAATCCACATTGAAGGTAGGAGGGACGTTTTGTTTTAGAAGTTTGAAGCACATTACAGCTTCCATGTCCATGCGATATTCGTTCATGTGAACACACAATAAACTAGAAAAGCTGAACCATCATCTGCACCCTAGAAATACTTGTGTGTGCAGTAAAATAATGAACAATAGTGAATGTTAGGCCTCCCACTGGAATTTTTTTATTGCGATAGCAATTATATGCACACTTCAACCAGATTTCTGCCGTCGGTGTCGCCGTCGTTGCGTCATTTTTTGTGTCCTTCATGGTTTACTGCTGCCTATTTGCACATTCTTGAGTGTTGAGAGATGTTTGTATGCACAAAAAAAGGCTAATTGTATGTAGTTTCTCCAAGAGGTTAATGCCTTACCTTGTAAAGTCCTGTGTGCTATGGTATGACCAGTATGTGAATGACTTTTTCTTCTCTTTCTCTCTCTTTTATTCTTTTGTAAGCTGTAAGCTTAAGAGTATTTCCATGTTGGCAAGAACATTAAGAGTTTGAATACACTAATGCAAGCACATATTTATTTATGTTATTGGATTTTTTTTTTCTCCTTGACCAATACCTTGCTGCACCTAACTATATGGAAGTTTAAAAGTGGCCGCCAATCTGGTCCTACGTTTCATTAACTTTGGCACGTAACTTTGGCTCTCTTCTTGGCAAAATTTACCTTGCACATCTTGAAACACTTTCACTTTAGCTTGACTGAAGCAGTGCTTCAGCCAGGCAAAGCTAATATTGTAGTCAAGAGACTGTCTGCCATTTCTCATAATGCCTGCTTTTACTATGTTTCCTCATCTTTCCTTTCCCAGTGTTTCCTCTTCACACTCGACCATGAATGCACATCATTCAGGTCCTTTGCTCAGAGGTTGTTTTGTTTGCGAATCCTGGTAGTCAAGGTTGTTATTAAAAGCATCCTGATCCTCGAAGGTGGCTCTGGTGGGCAGAACTGGCTATTGTGAGTTGGTCATAAGAGTCATAGATGGTTACGCTGTCATTGTTGGGGAAAGGATACGGTAAATCTTTTGGAAGCGGAACTGGGGTAAGCCTGATTTTCTGTACAACCAGAGAAACCATCTACACAACCACTGATAGGAATGTGCGAATATTAGAAAATTTATAACAAATCGAATATTGTCCTGTATGTTTCGGTCTTCAAATTGAATAGCAACTATTCATAAATAGAAATAGTTTTAGAATATTTCAGAATGATAACTGTGTGCAATTAAATATAAGATTGCAGCAAAAGTATGATAAATTTCATACCCATGGGTATAGTATAGGCATAAAACGATTAAAACTTGCACAGTGGAGCAGGCTATGTCGCTCAGTGAGCCATACTTTACCGACAATACAATTAACAATCAATCGCGCTCTCTGCAGAGTCCTGTGCATGCAAAGAAACTGATTATTTGTTCCTGATGCTCCACTTCTACTTTTAATAAACATTTCATAATGGGCAATGCAATGACAAAAATATGCTAACATTATGAACACTGTAGAATGCGAGCATCATTTTATATTAATTGAAGGAATGTGTGTTCATTATTCAAAAACTATTCAAAAGGTATTCAACTCCATTTGTTTCTTGCACTATTCGATTTGGATTGAATTTGGTCTGAAAAATTGCTTTTCGCACTCCCCTTACCATTCATTGTGTCAAACACATGAAGAGCTTCCTCGGCATTTGTTCTACTCACTTTATAAAGATCGCAATGACACCAAGGAGGTAATATTGTGTAGTAGTGCTCGACATCTCCATTGTCAACAGGTCTTGTCAAAGTCTTGCCAGATGCATGGACATCTTAGAACAGCAGGAGTACCCAGGTTGTGCTTCCAACTTTGCAGGTTTCTTATGTGTTATACAGGATTTTGTCATCTGTGCCACAGTGTGGTGACGCTTCTTTTGGCAGTGGGCAAACTTGCGCAATCACAGCATGCACTTGAATCATCAGAGCTTTATGACTTGTCACATATAGCTGAGCTGTCCAAGGGTGAGTCATTGGAGTAATGGTTGCGGGAACTAGTGTCCTGGGCTTTCGTCGCAGAGGCTAGACTGCTGTAGGCAGCAATGTTAAAGTGGCAGCACTTCTCTGCCACATGTTTGTTAGTTAAAGCTAAAGCTGTATAATGCATCTACTGATGCCGCGCTCTAACCTGCCCTGTGTGAGCTTTTTCACCCCAGGAGTGCGTAATGATGTGAGACTGAAGACGGCAGTGTTCGGTCAACACTGACAAGAAAATGGTGGAAATTGGTTGGCATATGTTGCACACAGAAATATTACTTGACTTAGTGTTACACATAAATTCCTTCATAAATAAATAACCACCATAAAACTACTAACTAGTTCTGATAGCGTAGCTTGGTCAAAATTTAAGTGCAATTCGAAACTACTTTCATATATTTATGCTTGTTGTGTTCATAACTATACTTCTTCATTGTTGATAACACACAGCTTCCCTCTTTCTCTCTAGGTGTGTCACTGTTGGATGGAAAACATTAATTTTGGAGCCCCACTGTCCATCATCTGTACAATGAGTGATGTTACTTCTTGTTAGTGGTTGTGCACTGCAAAATTTCCTGCAGCTTTGTGACTGGTCCTTTCATAAGCACTTCTTTTGTTTTGCACAATATGACGGGTTTTTTTTTCTGATTTGGCTCATGTATTTGTTCACTCTAGGTTCTAGTACAGTCACTGTTTTCTTGGAGTTCTTTTCGTTATTATTTTGTTTCAGCCTTTTAATTACATTTTTCAAAATCATATTTTATTATTTATATTTATAATTTCATTTATTTTTATTATATTTACATGTACAAGTATTCTTTAATGGTAATTGAGTGATTAACAGTCATTAAGAATTCAGTTCGCTATGTCTGTTTCAGCATAATAGTGACAATGTTATAGTGAATGTTTGTGCATTGTTAATTCTTATTGATGTTTTAATTCTTGCATTAGTAGCTTGTAACCTTTTGGTATCATTAGTATTTATTGTGTTGGATGCTCCGAGGGAAGTTGAGTGATCACACGTGGAAGTTGATTTATTACAAGCAATAACTATTATACTGCTGCTCAAAGAAATGGAGTCACTAAAGATTGGGCTGTGATTCTGCTAGTTGTTTTTTAGATTCTGTCTTTTATTGCTTTCTGCATTTTGTCGTCTTTGGTGCCTTAATAAGAGGCACGCCCTTGTTCCTTCATCCTCAGCATTGAAGCAGTAATTGCAGATTCAAGACAGTTACAATTCTATTTTTTGTTCTACAGAATTGCATACATTCTGTTGTTCTGGTTTTTTTATAAGGTGTTTATATATGTTTTTTAATATGAAATATATTAAAAGTACATTACATGTAAGATATACTTATTCTTTAAGGCCATAGTTTTGCAATGGCAACATCATTTGTATGCTAACCGGTTTAATTTCTTGTGTTGTTTACCTTTACTGTTTTGGCATCGCAATTATAAATTCACTGCATTTGTTAGAGCAGAAGTGCCATGTATTAACACAACTGTCAGACAGGCAGGGTTTTTCATTTTTGCTGTTTTTACTATTGGTGTTTGCTATAATCTGTGTGGTTTCTTCTTCCTTATTATTTTCTTTGTGTGCATGCATACATGTGTGTGGCTGTTTGCTGCTCATCAAGAATTGGAGTACTACCCGCCGGGGTGGCTCAGTCAGCTAAGGCGTTGCGCTGCTGAGCACGAGGTCGCGGGATCGAATCCCGGCCCCGGCGGCCGCATTTCGATGGAGGCGAAATGCAAAAACGCCCGTGTGCTTGCGTTGTAGTGCACGTTAAAGAACCCCAGGTGGTCAAAATTAATCCGGAGCCCTCCACTACGGCGTGCCTCATAATCAGACCTGGTTTTGGCACGTAAAACTCCACAAAGAAGAAAAGAATTGGAGTACTGCAAGCCTCTGATTTGTGCACTGATTTTGTGCACTGTTTGTGTTGAGTTATGCGAGCTCCTGCACTGCGAGACATACGTGTTCAGCATTCTTGCAAAGTTAGCATCATCATTTCCTTCATTGTGCACTTTCTATCTATGTAGTTGTTAAGGCTATTCATGTCTTTTATGCTTATCAAAAAAAAGTATGTAAGAATTAAATAACTCAAATAATGAAAATGAACAAGAGAGTTGCTGCACCAATACCTGATCACTGTGTGCAGATGTACTGACCACTGAACATTTCTGTATTTTCTAGATGTGAAGCAGAGATGTGTACAATCTACTGTAGAACCTTGTAGTAAATGTGTCTGTAACAGGTACCACGTCATGGGGCATATGCTGCCCACCGAGATTTTATTTTACAGTGTGTTACGCAGTAAATAGTTGAAAGAATACACAGCCACCATAAACCCACTAAATACTAGTCATAATGCAGCATGCTTGACCAAAAGCAACCACTGTTAGTTCAAAACTGCATCGTGCAATCGTTCTTCTTGTCACATGTGGAATCGTTCTGTGTTGCACCCTGTATTGAAGAGTTATTCTTGTATGGGTAAATGGAAAGGGTACAGCTCATGTGTATATGTTTATGATGCCAGCAACTAGGTTTTTGACTCAGGGGCTGATGCTTATGCAGCAGAGTGCTTGTTTTGGCAATATACTTCGGGTTTCTCGTAAAGAAAACTTCTCAGTTGAAGAAAAATTTGGCCTGGATCAAGGATCAAAGCCAGGACCAACATTACAAATTTTTTTAAACAACTGGCGCTAACATACTTTTTTTTTATTGTGATAAAATATGTGTGTAATTCTTAGGTGAAAATATCAAGGATGTCATCAAGATATTGTAATGAGGAAGGAAAAAATTGGAATGTACTTATTATAATTATATGTAGCAGTTTACCATAACATACAATATAGTGAATCTTAGCTCCAGATGAGGTGCTGCCTTGCCTTCTTCATCTGGTTGCTGAGCTCATCATCTCTGTCAGTGCTATTTGAGTAATTGTTCTGTGACGATATTACTGAAGGTTCATCCTGTCACACTTGGCTGCCAGCAACAGCTTGCACTGATACTACAGTCCATGTTCTCTCAATTTATGATATTTTACTATTCAAAATATTTTTTTTGTAGCGATAATAGGTGTGGATTTTGCAAACTTTGTCAATGTGCAATCTAAAATATATTAGGCAAATCAAAATGGTCAACCAGCGGTGCTCTATTTTATCAGATCTGACGTCACCCTCAACACTTCTTGAATGAGGAAAAAGCCGATCTTTGGCATTATTATGCACGCTATTTCATTTATTTGGCATTTCATAATTACTGTGTTGTTTCAAATGAAAAGCATTACTTAACTAACTTGTCTTATTTTCCTTGTGCAGCATCAATGCAGACAAGCTTTCCAGCCACTGTAGATGGTGCAATACCACATCAAGAATACCTCCGCCGTGACTGTGAGACTGATAAACTGTTTAATCTGAAAGCACACACCAGGACTCATACAGGCAAGTGGCCATTTGAATGCCATTTGTGCCCTCAGAGCTTCTCGCTGAAGGAAATGCTGAACGAACACCTGCGTACACACACAGGCGAGAGACCATTTCCTTGTCCTTCATGCCCTCAGAGCTTCTTACAAAGGTCCACTCTGAATGATCACCTGTGCACCCACACAGGCGAAAGGCCATTTCAGTGCTCCACATGTCATCAGAGCTTCTCACAAAGGGTTCATTTAAAAAGACATCTTCGCATCCACACAGGTGAGAGGCCATTTCAGTGCCCTTCGTGCCCTCAGAGCTTCTCACAAATGTACGTGCTCAAGGAACACCTGCGCATCCACACGGGCGAGAGGCCATTTAAATGCCCTGAATGCCCGCGGAGCTTCTCTCGAAGGTCCGCAGTGAATGATCACCTGCGCACCCATACAGGCGAGAGGCCATTTTCGTGCCCCTTATGTCCTCAGAGGTTGTCACAAAGGGGTCATTTGGAAAGGCACCTGCTCACCCACACAGGTGAGAGGCCATTTCAGTGCCCCTCATGTCATCAAAGCTTCTCACAAAGGGTTCATTTGAAAAGACACCTTCGCACCCACACAGGCAAGAGGCCAATTTAGCTCCCTTCGTGCCCTCAGAGCTTCTCGTAAAAATCTGAAATGGGAAATCTGCATACATGTGCGGTATGCTGAGTGGCATTCTGGTGCATCAGGAAGCGCAAGGGCTATTGTACGCTCTTGTTGTAGAACTGCTAAGTGAATTCACAGAACCTGCCAGCATCATCTAACTAGTTGTTCTATTAAAAAATGCTGAAATGCCTAACCTTGACATGAGGGGGAACATGTTCAAATGATAACGTGATACCATAGTGAAGTATATATTACTGCAGTTTTGATGGCATGTGTGGTGGGAATGAACAGATTCTGAATTGGCATGTTATTCCATCTTGTTGAGACATTAGCTGAGGCCGGCTATATTAAATGTTGCGGAGATGTTTCTTGTGATGAGTGTCGACACATCACGGCAGCAGTGATTTTCTTTGTGATGCCACAACTGTGCGCACTTTGGTATGTACATATTTTTTCTCAAAAGGAATGACGCCAATAGGACCATGAGTCTCACTTAATTCCGAAGAATTATTGATTGACTGGTGTGTAGGGTTTAATGCACGAGGGCCAGGTCAGGCAAATGAGCATCAATAAAGTGTTCGTAAGTCTTCAATGGAGAAATGAAGAACTATAGGAGCTGAAAAGCTGTTAAGAGGGAGAAGTGATGCTCATGTTCCTCACGGGTGCTTTGAGCAATGGCACTGTAGAAAAATTCAAGACTTCTCAGATTAGGCTGCCATAATTCACACGGTGACTTTGTTTCTCTTGACAAGCATTGTGCCTCTAGTATTGTGATTTGATGCTGGCCTTGGAAGTTCACTGTCGACAACACCTTTTCTTTTTTTGTGTAGGTATCTTATGTTGTATTCGCAGCCACACTATGTGCCATGGTTATAATGTGTAATGTTACTTTTTGTTAGTGACTGTACCTCTGTTAATATTCGTGCATCTGTGTGACTGGTGCCTTCAGTAGATGATGTCTTCAGATTAGTTCGGCCGGGGCTTGTTTGGTGACGACCATTTTTAATTTCGATCAAAAGACATATTTTTCTCCCTGAGTGCCAAGAAAAACTAAACCAAACTTAGTTTTGTGAGAGAAAAATGTGTCCTCGCGAAAAAAATATAGAAGTGCCTGGTCACTCAGAAGCACTTTTTGCGAATTTTCCCGAAACCACATTTGTGTTAGTTGCCAAAGAAAAAGTGTTGTGGCTGCGGTTCTAACACTATTTATTGATAGAGTACAGCTCGGTAGCATCGATTCTAATTAATTATGACCGAGTATCACCGTTATGCTGAGGAGAAAAAAAAAGTTATGAAAATGGAACATTGCACAATATTGACCAAAGTCCAGGTTTTTTTCTCTGTATTTGTAAAAAGCACTGTTTTCAAATTTCATCAGCCTGTGTGATAAAAGTTGTTGAAACTTGAGGCAAGTATATTTCTCTATGTGGCACTAAAATGTCATGAGAAGCCCTCAAGTATAGGTCTATCGTTAAATAAGCGGAACTTAAAAATCTCTTTACAAAATATATCATCCTAGATTTTCTCTGAAATTTTCCAAATGAAGTTTTTGACTTGAACTAATGTAATCTGGAAGAACATGTTGCATCATTTCTTTTATTTCAGATTTACAAAGCAAGAAATGTGATTGAATGGACAGTATTGTTGCTGCGACATGAAGGCTCTGTGCATGCTTATGGTTGCAAGTTCCTTTCTTTTACTGCACGGAAATGCTCCAGGGTGGTTCTGAAAGCGAGGATTGACAAAAGAGAAAATTTGGGGGTGAAAACACTTGGCACGTTCATGGACAGGAATCGCATAATCTATGCATGGTTACTGCCACGACAGAACGGTGGGGCATTGCAACAAGGTTTGGAGCGCTTGCTCTTGATATCGGGCCTTTAAGCGCATGTCATGCGTGCAGTTAATTTGAAAGAGAAGGGAGAGTATGCGAAAACAGTGTTTTTAGCTGTACACAGGGTATAACTTGGTCAACGAAGGAGCTCACAGCGGAACTTGCAGTGAGCCAACACCACATTTGGGTGTGCATTGCAAACAACAACCATGGGGCGCTGATTTGTTTTTCTTGGCACTCAGGCGGCAAAATATATTTTTTCGACCAAAATTGAAGATGGTTACCCGATATGCCTGGCCGAACTTATCTGAACACCCTCCCTGATGTTGTTTGGTGCACAATAAGATGCAATCTTCTCGTGTTAAACTTTTGTTTCTGTTGCCTCTAGGTTCTAGTACGTATGTGAGTTTTTTTTAGCTTTTTTCATTATGATGATGGTCTCACCTTTTTCATTGTCTTCTTGCATGTAATCACTTGTTTGCAGCAATTAACCGTTTAATCATTTATTAAACAATTAGGTCTGTAAATCTGTTATCAGTGCATTAAATAAATTACTGTTTTGTGAATGTGCATTGGTATTTCTTGTTAATATTTCAATGTTAGTAGTCATAGCATGTAATCTTTCAAATCATTTGCATTTTACTGTGTTTAATGCTCAGAGAGAAGGTGAATGACTGCACTTGCCAGTTCAAATATTATTGCCATTCAATGCAGTCATTACGACAGATTTCCATCAGCAATTTAGATTATGATGCAAGGGTTGGGATCCACATTTGCTTTTCATTTTTATAGCAATGATATGGACAAACAGGCAAATTTTTACCATCGCAGTGGTGTTCCGGTTATAAAATCGTGTATATATATATGTAATATATTATTACCGGGTGCACGAGGTATTTGATAACACTATTCCTTATCGCCATAGACACCAGCAGGCTCATCATCAGCAGGCTCACCTTTACACAGTGGCAATTTATACACCACAGTGCTTACGCCAATGGCACTAAGTGCCTGCTAGTTGTTTCTGCCCTCCTGCTCACCATGGTCATCCAGCAGCTGCATGATGAACCCACAGCAGGAAATTTCTGTTTGACATGCACTTACGACAAACACTTGCAGCATCATTTCTTTTGACCTGGGCTTTATTGTTTCGTGCAGAAGTATATGTTGGCAGCTGCGAGCTGCACCAACAATGCAAGAGACCACCTATGCCTCCCACTGGCCTTTTACAGCGTAAGCTGTTATGGGCTCATTCCAATAGCCGTTTCGGGTCGCGATGATGCCGCCGCCGCCGTCCGAGTAACCGCTATCGCCGGAAACGCAAAAAACTGTACCCAATTCCCGCCGGGATGGAACCCGCACCCGCTGCATGGGAGCCGGATACTCTATCACTGAGCCACGCAAGCGCTTGCTTTTGGGCCGGGGAAAATACCCTAAGGCAAACACAGGGTGAGACGACTCGAGTCTCCGCCAGTATGGTGGCGCCATCTAGATAAGATGCCTGCAAACGCAGTGTTCGCAGGCGCAGACGACGATATGCGTTTCAGACAAGGGGAGCAATCAATACGCTCCCAAGCTGCCGAGCCTCTGTTGTATGGTGCCCCGTCTAGTTAAGGTGCCTGCAAACGCGGTGCGCCCAACATGTAAGTTGTATAGTTGTAAGGCTTGATCGGGCTCAGCAGACTGCTGTGGAGAGGGCATTACAAGCCGCAGCTCGCCGTCGACGCCGGGCGGACAGTTCAGATCGTTCTCGTCAAAACGAGGTGAACAGACTGCCCCGAAGATCCTGTTGAGTGTTGTGCCCCAGTTGGAGTTACTCTTGAGCCGCTCCACCAGCTTACGCCGTGACTGTGCTGCGTTTTCCGCGCAGACCTGTGACTTTTTTCAGCCTATCGACATCCCATTAAGGCGCTTTCTTTTGTATCGGCCTTGATCTACTGGCCCTTTCCTGACATTGGCCTCGGGGAACAAATGGATCTCGCTGTCATGACACACTATGCCACAAGTTACGCTATTACTCGCAGCAAAGCAACATACGGGGCTAGTTAGTGCACATTCAGTTTTTTTTTTTCACCATGTTTCTGACGGGAACAGAAAAACAAAGCACAAAACACCCATGAGAGGTGTTACTTGCACTCTTCTGACCAGCTGTGCTACAGATATAGCTGAGTTTTTTCGCCACAATGTGATTCCGCTTCATGGAGCTCCTCATCAGCTGCTAACTGATCGAGGCCCTTACTTCTTTCCTCATGTTCTAGATAATTTTGTCTGCTCATGTTCAACTAAACGCAAGGTGACTACTGCTTATCACTCTCAAACGGGCACATCAAACAACTGAACCAAATCATAACCTACATGCTCTCCATGTATGTTTTTATTGAGCACAACAACTTCGACTCCACCTTGCTTTTTGTTACGTTCACCTATCATTTGTGACGCCATGACACTGTCGACTATTAGTTATTTTATCTTCTTTTTGGCCATGAATTGACACTCTGTATGGACACCTTGCTACCGGCCACACCTCATTGACCATTAGAGTATGCGCAAGATGTGATTGCACAGGCAACCACTGCACGTCATACAATCTGTAACTGATTCACAATATGACAGGCATTACGAAAGTCTTGTTACAATTGCTGTAACAAAGATGACTATTACTCTTCTGGTTCCCTGGTGCAGTTCTGGCTGCCAACTCTGTAGAGTTGGTCTCTGGGCAGAGTTTCTGCCACTCTACAATTGTTTCTATCATGTTATGTGCCGTGACCAACATAACCTATGAGACTGCACTGGTCAAACATACGGAGTCATCTGTGCGTGCCCATACTGAGCTCGTTTATGTACCTCAGCTAAAGCTGCATAATGCATCTTCTGAGGCCACACTCTAACCTTCCCTGTGCGAGCTTTTTCATCCCTGGGGTGCGTAATCATGTGAGACTTAAGACGCAGCGTTCGGTCAACACTGACTAGAAAATGGCGGAAATTGGTTAGCATATGTTGCACGCAGAAATATTAATTGACTTAGTGTTATGCATAAATTGCTTCAAAGATAACCACCATAAAACTACAGACTAGTTGTATTAATGTAGTTCGGTCAAAATGCAAGTGGAATTCAAAACTGTTTTTTGTATATTTATGCTTGTTGTATTGATAACTATACTTGTTCATTGTTGATAACACAGTGCTCCCCTCTTTTTCTCTAGGTGTGTCACTGGCAGATGGAAAACATTATTGTTGGACACCCACTGTCCATCATCTGTACAATGTGTGATGTTACTTTTTGTTAGTGGTTGTGTACTGTAACATTTCCTGCAGCTTTGTGACTGGTCCTTTTATAAGCACTTCTTTTGTTTTGCACAATATGATGGGATTTTTTTCGATTTGGCTCATGTATTTGTTCACTCTTGGTTCTAGTATGGTCACTGTTTTCCTTGGAGTTCTTTTCGCTATTATTTTGTTTCAGCCTTCTGATTATATTTTTCAAAATCATATTTTATTATTTATATTTGTAATTTCATTTATTTTTATTATATTTACATGTAAGTATTCTTTAATGGTAATTGAGTGATTAACAATCATTAAGAATTCAGTTCTCTATGTCTGTTTCAGAATAATAATGACCATGTTATAGTGAATGTTTGTGCATTGTTAATTCTTGTTGATGTTTTAATTCTTGCATTAGTAGCTTGTAACCTTTTGGTATCATTAGCATTTATTGTGTTGGATGCTCCGAGGTAAGTTGAGTGATCACACGTGGAAGTTGATTTATTACAAGCAATAACTATTGTACTGCTGCTCAAAGAAATGGAGTCACTAAAGATTGGGCTGTGATTCTGCTAGTTGTTTTTTAGATTCTGTCTTTTATTGCTTTCTGCATTTTGTCGTCTTTGGTGCCTTAATAAGAGGCACGCCCTTGTTTCTTCATCCTCAGCATTGAAGCAGTAATTGCAGATTCAAGACAGTTACAATTCTACTTTTCGTTCTACAGAATTGCATATGTTCTGTTGTTCTGGTTTTTTATAAGGTGTTTATATATGTTTTTTAATATAAAATATATTAAAAGTACATTACATGTAAGATATACTTATTCTTTAAGGCCATAGTTTTGCAATGGCAACATCATTTGTATGCTAACCGGTTTAATTTCTTGTGTTGTTTACCTTTACTGTTTTGGCATCGCAATTCTAAATTCACTGCATTTGTTAGAGCAGAAGTGCCATGTATTAACACAACTGTCAGACAGGCAGGGTTTTTCATTTTTGCTGTTTTTACTATTGGTGTTTGGTATAATCTGTCTGGTTTCTTCTTCCTTATTATTTTGTTTGTGTGCATGCATACATGTGTGTGGCTGTTTGCTGCTCATCAATAATTGGAGTACTGCAAGCCTCTGATTTGTGCACTGATTTTGTGCACTGTTTGTGTTGAGTTATGCTAGCTCCTGCACTGCGAGACATATCTGTTCAGCATTTTTGCAAAGTTAGCATCATCATTTTCTTCATTGTGCACTTTCTATCTATGTAGTTGTTAAGGCTATTCATGTCTTTTATGTTTATCAAAAAAAAGTATGTAACAATTAAATAACTCAAATAATGAAAATGAACAAGAGCCGTGCTGCACCAATACCTGATCACTGTGTGCAGATGTACTGACCATTGAACATTGCTATATTTTCTAGATGTGAAGCAGAGATGTGTACAATCTACTGTAGAACCTTGTAGTAAATGTGTCTGTAACAGGTACCACGTCATGGGGCATATGCTGCCCACCGAGATTTTATTTTACAGTGTGTTATGCAGTAAATAGTTGAAAGAATGCACAGCCACCATAAACTCACAAAATACTAGTCATAACGCAGCATGCTTGACCAAAAGCAACCACTGTTAGTTCAAAACTGCATCGTGCAAGCGTTCTTGTCACATGTGGAACCGTGCTGTGTTGCACCCTGTATTGAAAACAAAAAGAATTACTCTTGTATGGTAAATGGAAATGGCACAGCTCATGTGTATATGTTTATGATGCCAGGAACTAGGTTTTTGACTCAGGGGCTGATGCTTATGCAGCAGAGTGCTTGTTTTGGCATTGTACTTCGGGTTTCTCGTAAAGAAAACTTTTCAGTTGAAGAAAAATTTGTCCTGTATCAAGGATCAAAGCCAGGACCAACATTACAAATTTTTTTAAACAACTGGCGCTAACATACTTTTTTTTTATTGTAATTGTGTGTAATTCTTAGGTGAAAATATCAAGGATGTCATCAAGATATTGTAATGAGGAAGGAAAAAATTGGAATGTACTTATTATAATTATATGTAGCAGTTTACCATAACATACAATATAGTGAATCTTAGCTCCAGATGAGGTGCGCCTTGCCTTCTTCATCTGGTTGCTGAGCTCATCATCTCTGTCAGTGTTATTTGAGTAATTGTTCCGTGACGATATTACTGAAGGTTCATCCTGTCACACTTGGCTGCCAGTAGCAGCTTGCACTGATACTGCACTCCGAGTCCTCTCAATTTAGAATATTTCACTATTCAAAATATTTTTTCTAGCGAAAATAGGTGGGGATTTTGCAAACTTGGTCAATGTGCAATCTGAAATATTTTGGGCAAATCAAAATGGTCAACCAGCGGTGCTCTGTTTTATCGGATCTGACGTCACCCTCAGCACTTCTTGAATGAGGAAAAAGCCGAGCTTTGGCATTATTATGCATGTTATTTCATTTATTTGGAATTTCATAATTACTGTTGTGTTTCAAATGAAAAGCATTACTTAACTAACCTGTCTTGTTTTCCTTGTGCAGCAGTCAGTGCAGATGAGCTTTCCAGCAACTGTGGATGGTGAGATACCACATCAAGAATACCTCCGCCCTTACTGTGAGACTGATAATCTGTCCAATCTGAAACCACACACCAGGGCTCATACAGGCAAGTGGCCATTTGAATGCCATTTGTGCCCTCAGAGCTTCTCGCTGAAGGAAACGCTGAACAAACACCTGCGTACACACACAGACGAGAGACCATTTCACTGTCCTTCATGCCCTCAGAGCTTTTTACGAAGGTCCACGCTGAAGGATCACCTGTGCACCCACACAGGCGAGAGGCCATTTTCGTGCCTTTTATGTCCTCGGAGCTTCTCACAAAGGGACCATTTGGAAAGACACGTGCGCACACACACAGGGTGAGAGGCCATTTCAGTGCTCCACATGTCATCAGAGCTTCTCGCAAAGGGTTCATTTGAAAACACACCTTCGCATCCACACAGGCGAGAGGCCATTTCAATGCCCTGAATGCCCGCGTAGCTTCTCTCGAAGATCCGGAGTGAATGATCACCTGCGCATCCACACAGGCGAGAGGCCATTTTCGTGCCCCTTATGTCCTCACAGCTTCTCACAAAAATGTCATTTGGAAAGGCACCTGCTCACCCACACAGGCGAGAGGCCATTTCAGTGCCCCTCATGTCATCAGAGCTTCTCACAAAGGGTTCATTTGAACAGACACCTTCGCATCCACACAGGCTAGAGGCCAATTTAGTTCCCTTCGTGCCCTCAGAGCTTCTCGTAAAGGTCATTTTCGTGCCTTTTATGTCCTCGGAGCTTCTCACAAAGGGACCATTTGGAAAGACACGTGCGTACACACACAGGCGAGAGGCCATTTCAGTGCTCCACATGTCATCAGAGCTCGCAAAGGGTTCATTTGAAAACACACCTTCGCATCCACATAGGCGAGAGGCCATTTCAATGCCCTGAATGCCCGCGGAGCTTCTCTCGAAGATCCGGAGTGAATGATCACCTGCGCATCCACACAGGCGAGAGGCCATTTTCGTGCTCCTTATGTCCTCACAGCTTCTCATAAAATGTGAGAAGCTATGCGCAGGTGTTCATCAATGAACACCTGCGCATCCACATGGTCGAGAGGCCATTTCAATGCCCTGAATGCCCTCGGAGCTTCTCACGAAGGTCCTCAGTGAATGATCACCTGTGCACCCACACGAGTGAGAGGCCATTTTAGTGCCACTTGTGCCCTCTGATATTTGTGTGTAACAGCTACCTCAACAGGCACCTGTGCCACCACAACCACAAGTAACCATTTCAGTGCTAGTTTTGCTGTCAGAGCCTATTTGTTAAAGCATATTTGGCTGGGTGTTCCAGAACATTTTGACAGTATTAAGAAAGTAGTAAGACAAATATAAAGCGCCGCAGGTATAATAGTAAGAAATATGGCTACACTATCACTACTGGAACATTCTTTGCGGTGAAGTGTAGCGACTATCTTGCGTGACTTTTTTTTAGCTTTCCCTTGGAGTGTTCTGAACTGACCAGGCAAATGTGCTGTATGTTACGAGCTCGAGGAATACTTGTGTATCCACACAGTTGATTGACCATGCTGCTGCATTGTCTGCTCGAAATCCTTTGTGCAAGCCACTCACTTGAACACATATGAAGACACAGCACCATTATAGCACCAAGTATGCTACCAGCCATGAAGGTGTATTTTACATTTTAAATGGAGTCTGAAATGGGAATCTGCATACATTTGCAGTATGCTGCATGGCATTCTGCTGCATCAGGAAGTACAAGAGCTATTGTATGCTCTTATTGTAGAACTGCTAAGTGAATTCACAGAATCTGCCAGTGTCATCTAACTAGTTGTTCTATTAAAAAATGCTGAAATGCCTAACCTTGACATGAGGGGGAACATGTTCAAATGATAACATGATACCATAGTGAAGTATATATTACTGCAGTTTTGATGGCATGTGTGGTGGGAATGAACAGATTCTGAATTGGCATGTTATTCCATCTTGTTGAGACAGTAGCTGAGGCCGGCTATATTAAATGTTGCAGAGATGTTTCTTGTGATGAGTGTCGACACATCACAGCAGCAGTGATTTTCTTTGTGATGCCACAACTGTGCGCACTTTGGTATGTACATATTTTTTCTCAAAAGGAATGACGCCAATAGGACCATGAGTCTCACTTAATTCCGAAGAATTATTGATTGACTGGTGTGTAGGGTTTAATGCACGAGGGCCAGGTCAGGCAAATGAGCATCAATAATGTGATCGTAAGTCTTCAATGGAGAAATGAAGAATTATAGGAGCTGAAAAGCTGTTAAGAGGGAGATGTGATGCTCATGTTCCTCACGGGTGCTTTGAGCAATGACAGTGCAGAAAAATTTCTAGACTTCTCAGATTAGGCTGCCATAATTCACACGGTGACTTTGTTTCTCTTGACAAGCATTGTACACGTACGTAGTATTGTTACTTGATGCTGGCCTTGGAAGTTCACTGTCTACAACACCTTTGTTTTTCTTTTTGTACCTAGATTATGTTGCTGGTAGGTAGCTTATGTTGTATTCGCAGCCACACTATGTGCCATGGTTATAATGTGAAATGTTACTTTTTGTTAGTGGCTGTACCTCTGTTAACATTCGTGTATCTGTGTGACTGGTGCCTTCAGTAGGTGGTGTGTTCAGATCAGTTCGGCCGGGCATGTTTGGTGACGACCATTTTTAATTTTGATCAAAAGAAATATTTTTCTGCCTGAGTGCCAAGAAAACCGAAACCAAACTTAGTTTTGTGAGAGAAAAATGTGTCCTCACGAAAAAAATATGCAAGCGCCTGGTCAGTCGGAAGCACTTTTTGTGAATTAATCTGCATTTGGGTTAGCTCCCAAAGAAAAAGTGTTGGGGCGACGGTTCTAACAATATTTATTGATATAGTACAGCTCGGTAGCATCGATTCTAATTAATTATGACCGAGTATCACCGTTATGCTGAGGAGAAAAAAAATTATGAAAATGGAATATTGCACAATAATGACCAAAGTCAAGATTTTTTCTATGTATTTGTAAAGAGCACGGTTTTCAAATTTCATCAGCCTGTGCGATGAAAGTTGTTGAAACTTGAGGCAAGTATATTTCCCTATGTGGCACTAAAATGTTACAAGAAGCCCTTAAGTATAGGTCTATCATTAAATTAGCGGAACCTAAAAATCTTTTTAAAAAATATACTATCCTCGATTTTCTCTGAAATTTTCCAAATGAAGTCTTAGACTTGAACTAGTGTAATCTGGAAGAACATGTTGGATCATTTCTTTTGTTTCAGAATTACAAAGCGTGTGATATGTGATTGAATAGACGGTATCGTTGCTGCACATGAAGGGTCTGTGCATTCTTATGGTAGCAGGTTCTTTTCTTTTGCTGCACGGAAATGCTCCAGGGTGGTTCTGAAAGCGAGGATTGACAAAAGAGAAAATTTGGGGGTGAAACACTCTGTGCTTTCATGGACAGGAATTGCATAATCTATGCATGGGCACTGCAGCGACAGAACCGTGGGGCATTACAACATGGTTTGGAGCGCTTGCTCTTGATATCGGGCCTTTAAGCGCATGTCGTGCGTGCAGTTAACTTGAAACACAAGGGAGAGTATGCGAAAACAATCTTTTTAGCTCTACACAGGGTATAAATTGGTCAACGAAGGAGCTCACTGCGGAACTTGCAGTGAGCCAATACCACATTGGGGTGTGTATTGCAAACAACAACCATGGGACACTAATTTGTTTTTCTTGGCACTCGGGAGGCAAAATATATTTTTTTCGACCAAAATTCAAAATGGTTACCGAATATGCCTGGCCGAACTTATCTGAACACCCTAATGTTGTTTGGTGCACAATAAGATGCAATCTTCTCGTGTTAAACTTTGTTTCTGTTGCCTCTAGGTTCTAGTACGTATGTATTTTTTTTTTAGCTTTTTTTCATTATGATGATGGTCTCACCTTTTTCATTGTCTTCTTGCATGTAATCACTTGTTTGCAGCAATTAACCGTTTAATCATTTATTAAACAATTAGGTCTGTTAATCTGTTATCAGTGCATTAAATAAATTACTGTTTTGTGAATGTGCATTGGTATTTCTTGTTAATATTTCAATGTTAGCAGTCATAGCATGTAATCTTTCAAATCATTTGCATTTTACTGTGTTTAATGCTCCGAGAGAAGGTGAATGACAGTCTATCTATTTTCAGTGCATTAAATAAATTACTGTTTTGTGAATGTGCATTGGTATTTCTTGTTAATATTTCAATGTTAGCAGTCATAGCATGTAATCTTTCAAATCATTTGCATTTTACTTTGTTTAATGCTCCGAGAGAAGGTGAATGACAGCACTTGCCAGGTCAATTATTATTCCTATTCAATGCAGTCGTTATGACAGATTTCCGCCAGCTGGCTCAGGAATGGGTGCTGTCTACGTCTCCTTTATTCCGTTACAATATATATATATATATATATTGATACATGCATATTGCGTGTTTCTTATGGACGATGCGCGCGGGCGCCCAGACGAAGAAGACGAATTGCGTTTGGCTCTCGAGCTGTCGGCTGAACTGGCCAGCGCTGCAGCTATCCTGTGGAAATATATTTTGTAAATAGTCTCCAGTACTCAATCCTTCGTTCGCGTAACATTTTGGTGGAGCGTGCCGTTCCCCGTCCTCGCCACGGAGCTCCGCAGCGGCCGCACCGTCCTGCTTTCCACCATGGCTCCCGCTGACGAGACCTCGTCTGCTCCTACTACTCAGACTCCAACCACAACGTACGTCACGGTTGCCACTCCCCGCGATCCTGGCATATTCTCCGGTCAAGATAATGTCGACGTTGATGACTGGCTCGGCATGTATGAGCTTGTTTGCCGCAACAACCACTGGGACCCTACCATAATGCTCGCGAACGTCCTCTTCTACTTGGACGGAACACCTCGTGTCTGGTTCCGGACACACGAGGAGGAGATCTCTAGCTGGGATGCTTTCAAGGAGAAGCTCCGCGACCTTTTTGGAAATCCGACCGGTCGGCAGCTGGCTGCAAAGAAAGAGCTTGCTACTCGAGTGCAGTCTTCTACTGAATCGTATGTCTCGTACATACAGGACGTGCTCGCTCTTTGCCGAAAAGTCGACGCGAACATGGCCGAAGTTGACAAGGTAGGCCACGTTCTCAAAGGGATCGCGGACGATGCGTTCAACTTGTTGATATTCAACAATGTGTCCACCATCGACGTCATTATCAAGGAATGCCGCCGCTTTGAGCTCGCCAAAAGCCGCCGCGTCATTCCGCAGTTCTCCCGGCTCCCTAACACGGCTGCGACGTCCTCCTGCGTCGCCATTACCGCTTCACCCCCGTCCGATGAGACCGTCACACGTATTGTTCGCCGCGAGCTCGAGGCTGTAAGTCCTGCCCCGTTCCATCCACGCCCAGTTGACCCCGCCTTTGACCAACCAGCCCCGGCGATCTCCCTCATTCAGGAAGTTGTGCGGCAAGAATTTGCCAACCTCGGTTTTCCTGCTGCCTGCTCCGTCTCGCGACCTGACGCCCGACTGGTGCCGACAGCTGCGCCTAGCACCAATCTGTATTCCCCTCCCAGATACCGCAACCCTACAGAGTGGAGAACTCCGGATGAGCCACAGATGTCGCCGATTTTCTTTTACGCGACGTGATTCTGCAGCATGGAGCTCCACACCAACTGCTCACTGACCGTGGTCGGACATTCCTTTCAAAAGTCATCGCCGACATACTGCAGTCCTGCTCAACCAGGCACAAGCTGACCACGTCTTACCATCCACAGACCAATGGTCTCACGGAGCGTCTCAATCGAACCCTGACAGACATGCTTGCAAAGTATGTCTCGTCTGACCATACTGATTGGGACCTCGTCCTACCGTATGTCACATTTGCATATAACTCTTCGCGCCACGACACTGCCGGCTATTCCCCGTTCTTTCTGTTGTTTGGCCGAGAACCCACATTGCCACTGGACACATCCCTTCCAACCGCCGCAGCAGAGACCAGCGAATATGCACTTGACGCCATCACCAGGGCTGCCCAAGCTCGCGAAATTGCCCGCGCTCGCCTCCTGACCTCCCAAGCGAACCAGCGGCGTTTGTACGATCGACATCACAGAGATGTTCACTTTTCGCCTGGATCTCTGGTACTCCTGTGGTCACCGACTCGTCACGTTGGCCTGTCTGAAAAACTCCTGTCTCGGTACACAGGCCCATATCGAGTGCTGCGTGCCGTGACTCCAGTTACGTATGAAATCGCCCCAGTCAGTACCAGTGCCCCATCTGCCCCGACTTCCACTGACGTTGTGCATGTCGCACGCCTAAAACCATATTACCCTCCTGTACCCTCTGACATTTAGACGCACCGGGACGGTGCTTCTGCCGCCGGGGATAATGATACATGCATATTGCGTGTTTCTTATGGACGATGCGCGCGGGCGCCCAGACGAAGAAGACGAATTGCGTTTGGCTCTCGAGCTGTCGGCTGAACTGGCCAGCGCTGCAGCTATCCTGTGGAAATATATTTTGTAAATAGTCTCCAGTACTCAATCCTTCGTTCGCGTAACAATATGAAGGCCGGGCCACGGGCCGAAACGCCAATAAACCGCTTTACATGAGTGTCTGCTTTACTGTGAATTTTACCCGGACCCAGAAGCGCTTTTTAACAGCAGAGCTGTTTAAGCCAGGCGCAAGTCCGTGGGTTGTGTACAGAAAATGTGGGCCGATCCTGGCAGTAGTGCAGAAAGGCTCCAAGCGCAGTGGCACATACCTATGTGAACTAGCGAAGCTGAGCCTGGCTTAGTATAGCTAAGCATGGTTGGGACCACTTAAGCTTAGGCAGTCATCGATAGCTAATTGATCAATAATCAATAAATTACGGGAAATACTGGGGATGACTCGGCAGTGCTTAGCCTTGCCCAAATACGTGACCAACACCTTGCGATAGCCAAGTGATAGCCAATCAATAGCTAATCGATAATCGATCAATAATCAATAAATTTCGGGAAATGCTGGGGATGACTTGGTAGTGCTTAGCCTAGCCCAAATATGTGGCCAATACCTTGCAATGCCAATCAATAGCTAATCGATAATCGACAAATAATCAATCCATTCCGAGAAATGCTGGGGATAACTTTGTGTGCTTATCCAAGCCAAAAAGCCAGGACTAGCTAGGTGCCCATCAGCTCCGCTGTTTCTTCAGGTTTGCGCCTCCAGTGCAAGCTACGCTTTCTTTTTCATTGAGTTGCTTAGATTTTCTTGTTTCTCTTTTTTGTTATTGGGTCATCATAATACTCCAACCTCCCTTTCCTTTCATTCATTCCTTCTCTTCTTTTATTTATAAAAGAACCGTGCAGCCCAAGTCTACCTATCAGACGCGCAAGAGACAGTTTTAGGTGCAGAGGCAACTGTACCTTGTTTGGAACGAACCACCTCCTGGTGGGCAACGACAGTGCCCTTGCAGTCGCCCACGACACGGTGACCAGAAGTTGCCTTTGGTTCCATCATTGTGCAGAGGTCAACACACTTCTCTAGAACGCGCGAATCACATTCTCAGGACTGCGCTCAGGACCTCGCCCACCCGCCTTACCTTCTCTCCCCTTTAGAAGAACTGTGCTGAGGAGAGCATATGTAGCTTTGAAAAAGTCCACTTGTTGAAACGTTGGCTCCTGCTCTCACCTTGTTCTTGTGTTGCTCATCGTCTTGAATTTCCATCTCCCGCATTCCCCGTGTTTTCCCTGCCGTTCCGGAGGAAGAGGATATGGCGAAAGGGCGAGAAGGAAAGTGTAGGGCGGTGACGATAGCTACGAGATGGCGCCAGCGTAGCGCGCGTCGTTTGGGAAGTCTGTCTTCGGCGGCTACTGTGAATCGCACCCTTGCGTCACCCACGCGCTGCCTCTCGCGATCTCCTGATTAGCGAAGCAGTCGCGCCACACTTCGCTCCATTAGCAACGTGCCGCACGAGACAGATTGTCTGCGCCAGCCAATATATTGCAAAATGAAAACACGTATAGAGCTGCGCTCAAATTTCGCATTAGAGAGTATCGTAATCGTCAGTGAATTTTTTTTCTTAACAATAGCTTTGTACCTAGGGCCTACTTTCTTGTTTACTTGTATCACATTTGTGTACTTATGTCAGCTCGCATTTGCTTCACTGCGGGAGTGAATGCATAAATATTAAAAATGATTTTTCGCAGGTTTCGAACCCGTTTCTTCATATGCGTGGTCTGCGCAGGTTTTCAGTACTTCTGAAATTTCCAACCATTTTTAAAATGTATACCAATGCAGAATAAGCGAGGATGCAAATATGTAAAATTTAATACGGCTATAATGAATGAAAACTTCAATAATTGAATTCATTAAAATTATACTAATTATTAAAATAATAAAATATGTAATGTAAATAAATAAGAATTGACAAATATTGAGAAAAAATAAATAATAAACACAACATTCAAAGACGACAATACTTGCCCCCCCCCCACTCCGAAAAACGTTCCGGAGTCCCTGATTAGGCCAAAGCGTTGTCTTGGTTCTTCCCGCTTTATCGGAAAGCCCTCACTCTACCACCATGGGCCATGAATGACAGGCTCCTTGTCAGAGCTCTTCCAAACTCATTGCATGAACCAAGTCATTCGGCTCGCACGCACCAAAGCAGGTCGCGCCACGCTTGAAGCACTGGGCATCAATCCACCCACGCAGGTCACCAGCCAGCGATCACTACCACCAGAATGGCAGCACGATATCATCACTCGCCCATTACCACGTAATATGCACCCCGTCCACCACGAAAACAGGAGAGCTGCCAGAGCCAAAGCCTACGACAAGTATTCAGATCAAGCAGGTGCCTTCTTTTTAGATGCCGCCGGACCCCTGCACAACCGCTCCACGGCAACCGTTGTACACAGGGGACAGGTGGTAGACTGCATCTCGGCCACCGGAATAGACATCACAGCCATGCAAGAGGCCGGTATAGCCTTAGCCATGCGTAATCCAAGAGCCACCTTTGTCCTCACGGATTCCCAGGCGGCGTATCGCAACTTCGCAAGAGGTCAAGTCGGCCACCTCGCACACTCAATACTGCAACAGGCTGCGGCCGATCGTCAAGAGGGTCAGTGGAAACAGCTGCTGTGGGTACCAGGACACGCGGGAGTTCGAGGCAATGAGATTTCTCATGCCTCCGCCCGAGAACTTTTACACCGGGACTCCGCCGATTCCTCCACAGCGCAACTTCTCGCTGACCAGGACAATCCCCAGCCCCTCCTTTCAGATTCTCAGATCCTACAGCACCTCCGGCTGAGTAGACGCACTTTACCCCCACCTGATCCTAAATTAGATACGGCAACGCAGGTAGCATGGAGACGCTTACAAACATTGTGCTTTCCACATCCTTATGTATTATCGAAGATAGATCCTACGACGTACAATCCGCAATGCAAATTCTGTCCTCAGACGGCCACGTTATACCACATGGTCTGGGCATGCCAACAGAATCCGAAAATATCGGCCAAGCATAATCCGACGATAGTCGAGTGGGAGGCGACCCTGTCCAGCTCGGACCCAGATCAGCCCGGACGGCGGCAAAAGCCAATGGTCTTCCGCAGGGGCGTAGCCAGAAATTTTTTTCGGGGGGGGTTCACCGGCCCGAACGGGGGGGGGGGGGGGGGGGGGCAAGCTTCTGCTTTCCTCTACGTCACGTGATCGATAATAAATATCGGTAGTTTAAGCAGACAGATGTATATCAAAGACCTGGGACCGCCCCCCCCCCCCCCCCCCCCCTCCTCGCGTGTGCGTGTGCAGAAATTAAGTAAAAGGTAAAGTATAAGCTCAGTAAATACATTACGTACGACAGGTACAGTGGGCGTTTGGAGCAACGGTCTCTCATCGCGCCACTGAATGGACCAGTCTTCGAAAACGCATTATTGAGGCGACCCGTGCGATCGGAGAAGACTTCGTTAATTGTTAAGTTCCGTTAAGCGTAGATGGCGTCGTCTTCGTCGGGGCAAAGTGTTTTTCACAAGTCAAGGACGGCTATACGCGTGAAAATGCACGTGTGACCAGGTTATACCTACTCCCATAGCAATAGCTTGTTCGCTGCGTCTTTGCGCTAGAAAACTTATATACGCGCAAAAACGCGTCAGGCTTTTTTTTTTTCCCCTAAGATTTCGTCGCCCTGCTCCCTCATACGAGAGGGTTGCATTTCCTGCGGTAAGTGCATGGGCCGCTGTGTCTTCCGCTGTGTGCGAGCGTGCAGCCGTGATTTGCCTTTACTTCAACAGATTCAGAATTGTACAGAATATTTCACCGCAGAGCATAGATATGGCATGTGTACGCATTTTAAGTAGTGCGTGCAACTCATTTCTGCTTCACTTACGCCGGTGCAAACAGGAAGCGGCCTTGTACCTCACAGAATCTCGACTGATTGGTGTACTAGTGATGCAGGAATGAACTCCGGTCTTGTTCAGTGTTCACACTTGGGAAGCAGCAAGCGGGCGGAAAGGCCAAAGCGGGCGGAAACTTTTTTCCGCGCCTGTCCAAGTTGTTCACATTTGTTTTGCTACCGCCGCGGCCGCCGCTGCCGTTTTCGTCCAGATCCATCTCGTCTGCGTACGTATGTCGGCGTGGTGGCGCTCATTATCGCATTATTTCGAGCGGTATGTTCATTCTTTGACCCACGTACCGTCATCAAAAGTGATCATTTTACGCAACTTCGCGTGTCATCTGCAACCTTCGGTAAATTCCTCGTTGGCGTTCCGTAATTCTCCTCACACGGGCGCGGTAGCGCTGTGTCACAGGTTGGTGCTTAGGCGTGATAATATTTCTTTAATAGCTTTTATTTACAAGTTGTAATAACATTTCATCATTTCGTATTGTCGGCGCCTCCAGGACACCAAAGGGGCAACGGGAACACCACAGCTAAAACCCGGGCTGGCCCTTGTGTTGGGGCTCGCCAAAGCCTGCGCGTCCTACGTGAGACCTACGCTCCCTATCTATCGTCGCGACGAGAAAAGCACCCCGCGACTTCTGCAACATACCGTACACGTGCGAGGAGAATTATGGAGCGCCAACGAGGAATCTGCCTAACTATTGTCTGCCGTGGAAGTGGAAGAAGAAATGGCTTTTATACTTCTACCTACTTGTTTTCTAGAAATGGACAATGAATAAACGGAAGACGCGGACACCTCGGAAACGGCGGTGGTGGGTTCGCCTGGCTTTGCAAAAGCGCGAGAAGTTGGGTCACGCCAAGGCTTCGTTGCCGCACCTCCGGTCGCGCGACGTTGAATACTATCGCGAGTATAAAGCCTTGACAAACACCGTGACAATTTTTCCATATGCAGACATGATTCGCTGTAAATTACCAACCCAAACGGAAGCGCCCAGGAATGAAATTGTGATAGTAGCACCGGTTTCATCAATTATGTCAGCGCGAAGCGACGAGAACAAAGGGTGAGTAAGTGGGGGGGGGGGGGGGGGGGGGGGGGTTGCGGAAAAAATTTCGGGGGGGGGGGGGTTGAACCCCCCCAACCCCCCCCCTGGCTACGCCCCTGGTCTTCCGGACTAGGAGGTCCGACCACAAAATGACTATTAATTTTTCACTAATGTTTTATTCTCGCTCTCTAACAACGACTTCGTAGCGGCGAGTTGATCTCCCGCACTACCCCTCGTTAGGCCGTCTGTCGAACGTTACGTATACTTATCAATGTATGCACGCCTACATCCTCGAGGCAGTCGCGAGCACCGTGGTCGCGAGCCGCCGCCGAGAGCTGTTCGCCGACGTACCGGCACCAGATGCCAAGAGCGCGATAACGCCTATATTGGCGCATCTCCAACACGGTGTTGCGGTGAGTCAGTAGCGAGGAAGGAGCACGCCGAACTAGTTCAACTTCGGCGAGTATAACTGTCGACGAACAAGAGATGGAAGGCGACCCGAGGGCTTCTGACGCGGGCCTGCCCGCCACCGGTCCCGTGGAGCTCGTGCCTTCGCAGCGCGGGGGATTCAAGGCGAAGTACGGCGGCCGTACGTTCACGATGGAAACGCACAAAGGTACTCGCTGCCACTGGCGCTGCGACATGCGCGGCTGCAAGTCTCGGCTCTCCACGGACGTCTACGGCAGCGTTGACATGGTGTACAAGTTTAAGGCGCACGACGAAGACCTCCACCAACGCGCCACCAGCGAAAGGAAGAGAAGACGTTGTGGTGCTACATACAAGCAGCAGGTATGTGGGTGTTTCCCGCGCTTCTGTATAGTGTTGGGTAGCAAACCGCACTTTTTCTGGTTAACCTCCCTGTGTTTCCTTCGTTTGTCTCTCTTTCGCTCTCTCTCCCGCGCTACTGTTCTGTACATGCTTTTCATTCTGTGAAAAGGGTTTCAGCTGTTTGCAGCAGCAGCTCTTGAAATGGCAAAAAAGTCGTTCCATTATCGGAGTTTTCATAACAATGTCGCGGAATTCATTGGGATAGATATTATAAACCTGGTTTCATCCGGCAGCAGTGCGTCGCAGCGACACACCCTTAAAAAAGTTTGCACCCTTTGTAGTTTATGTTAATCTGTCTTGCCCGCGTTTCGTTCCTTTAACTCTGCGAGCCCGGTACCTCCAGCAGTGGCGTAGCCAGAAATTTTGTTCGAAGGGGGTGGCTCACGTTGCAGCAGGGCCGCCTCCTCATAGAATTTGTCGAGGGATCAAATGCACGAATAATAACTACATTGCCATTGTCAATGCCATTTTATATTAGATGCTGCAAACGAATTATTTACCGCTACGCACTATCAAGTAAAATATGTATTTTTTTCATAAAAGAATATATTTGTATGTCCCAAAAACTGTGGCTGAAATAACTGATATCAATGCGTCCGCGCTTTTTTGTCTATTTCGTAAGTAAAGAAAATGTCACACGACCTTTAGGACTATATCAGTTCGAAACCAGCAAAGCAGTGCATGCAGCCAGGCGCGGATCCAGGGGGGATGTCCGGATGTCCTGACCCCCCCCCCCCCCCCCCCCTCAGATTTCTGCATCGCCCCCTCGCTGACAGGGGGATGGCCCTGCCGCAAAAAAAAAAAAAAAAAAAAAAAAAGAAAAAAAAAAGAGAGGCCACCAGCATTCTTCAAAAGTATTTTTCGCGAGTACCAGTGCATGGTATCAGCCATGCATAGAAGTAAAGCTAGCTCGCTCACAAGCTTAGTTGTATTCCGTAGGGGTGTGGTGTCCCGAAGTTGCCGTAGTTATTTTTTTCTCATGAACACCTTGGACCTCCTTACGCCTGCCGTGCCTTACTCGTCCCGTCGGTGGCGTCGAATGAACGAGGGGACGTCCCTTTTGCCAAACACGCCGAGGTCCGCTCGAGCGCCTTCGTGCCTGATTAACTTAGTTTCCCCTTGGGGTGTCAACGGTTGCCTCATTGGCTGTCATCGGTTCCGCGACCAACCTGCTTAATCAAAGAGATCTCTTTGCTGAAGTGTTCATATATAAATAATAACAACTAACAGCTAAACTAAGAACTACACATAGGCAACTTTTTTTAACTGTAGCACTCATTGTGATCACAGTTACACGTTGACAATATCCAGTACGAGCACAGTACCGTTCGTACGCTACAAGTTTTTCATTGTAACTTCGCAGTTTTATTGTCGTACATTAAGCATAGGAGGCTCAAGCCCACCGGATCCGTTTGTCTGAGTCGGCGTTCTCGCGGAGCGGGGCGAAGCCTCGAGCCGCGGCTGCGAAGTGGGGGAGCGCGTGACGTAAGCGGCCAACGCCAGCGCGCGGGCCTAGGATGGCGTCGGGAGCAGATGCGCGCCTTGTGTAAAAGGATGACGTCGCGTGGGAAACAAAACATGAAGACGCTGGCTCGCGCTCTCGCCTACTACGCCACATCGTTATTCTTGTAGGTGGCGTCGTGAGTCTTCATACGCGGTGATTCGCATATCGTAAACAGCCAGCGCAGTGGTTGCTGCGTTGGAGCGGACCGTTACGCCCGTATTCAAGAACGTCCTCTAGTCAACACACCACCACGACTCAAGAGAGAAGATGGCACCGCCATCCCTCCACAGAAGTGGTCACTGAGCTTCATGATCATTCACGGGAATTCATGAGAATTGTCGCGTCTTTATTCTCGATTATTCTGCGCAGTACGACAATTGATATTTGGAGTCTGATATCTCGGAGCACGGACACGCTAGAATAATTCTTCCGACTGATACTGTGTAGAAACTCGACTGTCTCTAAGTTTTCAATACAAACATACCCACTTACTGCAGTCAACAAAAAATAATTCTTCAATTTTAGTTAATTGGACTGCTCACACCGATAATTATCATCTCACTTTGTGCCTCCTTAGCCACATAACTTATTTGCACAGGTGGTCATCGCATGCCTCCCAGTGCCTAATTTAAAGAAAACCATAAAGCTTAGTTTTGAACACCCTGTATTATCAGGCGCAGCCGCCAAGCACATGGCTGTAATGGGTAACGTCCTTTTCCTATAAGCTCGGAGAAACCGATACCAGGTCTTTTTCCTCTTCCTGGGGTTTTACTTGCCAAAACCAGTTCTGATTATGGGGCACGCCGTAGTGGAAGGCTCCGGATTAATTTTGAGCACCTGGGGTT
Source organism: Dermacentor silvarum (assembly GCF_013339745.2). NCBI lineage: Eukaryota > Metazoa > Arthropoda > Arachnida > Ixodida > Ixodidae > Dermacentor > Dermacentor silvarum. The sequence continues at coordinate 16,694,657 of NC_051161.1, forward strand.
CTTTAACCTGCACTACAACGCAAGAACACGGGCGTTTTTGCATTTCGCCTCCATCGAAATGCGGCCGCCGCGGCCGGTATTTGATCCCGCTATCTCGTGCTCAACGCCTGAGCTGACTGAGCCACCACGGAGAGCTACAGGTCTTGCTTTAGCCGTATAAAACGCGGGTTTATCGTGAGGAAAAACGATAAATAAGAAAGACTATTATCATCATCATCACCATCATCATTGACAGAAGCTGACCCCCCCCCCCCCCCCCCTCAGAAAAAACCTGGATCCGCCCCTGCATGCAGCTGATATGAAAAACGTAAAAGCCATCAAATGAACAAGTTGAGGACAAATATTTTGATGAATCTCTGTCATTAAAGAACCTTGTTTACACTTTTGTACTTATACAACGGCCAGGGAAAAACCTCAATGACGCTGTCCTTCGTTGCAATTGATTGCGCAGGAGCAGCTGTTACCGGTCGTGTATTGTAATTACACCGAGATTATAATCGCAACAGTGAGTACATATAAAAAGCAGAAGTTCTGCAAAAAAATACATTAGAAATGCGAAGACAGAATGGAATGTACAAATGCGAACATACAACTTGATCAAGTGCAAGAAAGTGCCACTGGAAACAGTGACTGCTTGTATATACAACACCTCGCAACAAGATATTTGGATATACGTATAAGTCTTTAATAAATCTACGTAATTAAGCAAACGTCACTGTGTATAATGTGTCAAACAAGACAAATGTTGCGCAGTCACAGATACCAAACTTTACGCATAAAAAGACAGACGATTCAGGCACGAACAAAACTATGATCGCAGAAATCCTGATATGGGCCATGCGACGGTCGCCACCGCACCATATGGGTAGAACCATCTTTACTAACACAACTGGCGAAGCCCAGGGACTGGTCGATGGCTGGATGACGTCATCTTTAAGCATCTGCTGAACTTGGTGACGTATGGCGTCTTGTTCCTTTTACCCGATACCCGATAGGCATATGTTGTCGAACGGGCCTTTCGGTAGGTTCGGTAATGATACGATGCTGGGCAAGCGGCATATGGTTAACCTTCGTCGTTGTCGCGAAACAATCTCGAAAAGAACCGAGTACATCCGAGTTCCGATGGTAGGCTCGGGTTCACATCGAGACTGCTCGCAAACGCCATGGCAGAATGGTCACACGGCGAAAGAGCAGCTAATACTGGCGGGCCGTTGACGTCGGCAATTTCCGCAAAGTATGCAATCGCAGTGCGTCTTGTGAGATGACGATATGCCTCACTAAAGTTCGTGACCAGCAGGTGAGCCTGTCTGTTTCGAGGCTGAATACTCCTCTGGCAACGCATATTTGTCGTGCAAGGAGGAAAGACAAATTTGCCTCCGCAATTACAGCGTGGGGAACGTCCTGCTCACATTCCACACCGACAAAGAGGCTGCTGCGAGGAGGCAGAGTCACGGATTCATCGGACACACGCAGCGCGGTCTTCGGTAATTGGGTGATGTTGTCAGTTTCAAAAGTAAAAGGGTCCTCGAACGACACCAGCAACTCACGTAAGCCAATGATTGCGCCGTATTCACAAAGAAAGTCCATTCCAAGGATTATTGGGCGGGAGCACACAGGTAATACGAGGAAAGACCCCGTGAACGTCGATGCACGGATTCGAATACGTGCCGTACACATTCCAGTTGGCATCACCAGATGGCCACCTGCCGTGCGTAAGTGGGGCCCTTGCCATGTCGTGGTGACTTTCCTCAATTTAGACGCTAGTGCGCCGCTCATAACTGAATAATCGGCACCGGTGTCGACGAGGGCAGTAACAGCATGATTATCAACAACTACGGCGATGTCGGCAGAAATAACCCTAGTACTGTCGGAAAATAAAGAAAAACCGGAACGATCGTCGTCGGGTCCTTGCGTCGAGGGAGGTTCTTGGAATGTTCGTTGGAAAGCGACTTCACCCCCAGAAGTCGCGGTTCCTAGTTTCCCCTGTGGGGACTCGGTGAGCGGTTCCTTAGGGGAGTGTAAGACGACGAGGGCAAGCTAGGTGACACGGACCGGCGAGGGGATGGTGATCGCGATTGGCGGCGCTGAATAGTCGATGGAATTCTCTGGCCCGTCAGATACGCTTCGATTTCGCGGGGACGCTCACGGTAACGTGGGCACCGCGCGCCGGGATGGAAGCCGCGGAGACCCAGCTGGCGGTACTGGCAGTCGCGGTACACGTGACCCGCTTCGCCACAGTGGTAGCATAGCGGACGGTTATCCGACGAGCGCCATACACTTGCCTTAGTAGCGCTCTGTCTTGAGTGATCATGGGGTCGATACGTAGGTACGCTCGGGTACCTTGAGCCGGGTAGCGGATGCGAAGAGGTGTCCGGGAACAGATGTGTGGCCTGGTCCACTGTACGCATGATGGGATCTGTAGATGGTGGTGCAGGAGCCCTCAATGCCGCCGCATATGTTAGCACAGGGACCTCGGGTCTCGGTGGTGCGAGTGGTTGCACCGCCTGTCCGATTTCACTCCGGATGACGTCCGCAAGTGCTGTCATAGGTGGTTGGGGTCCCACTGGTGCCACTGCTTGGAGTTGCCGCAGTTAGTCACGCACAACGCTTCGTATGAAGTCTGCGAGGGCCTGCTTCTCGCTGTCAGACCCAAGAGAGCACGCAGTAGCCGTTATGTCGTGGCGTTCGTACTGTGACGACCGCTGCTGAAGAGTACGCTCCATCGTGGTTGCCTCACTCACGAACTCGGCCACAGTTTTTGGTGGATTGCGTACGAGTCCGGCGAAAAGCTGTTCCTTGACTCCACGTATTAAATGTCGCACCTTCTTTTCCTCGGGCATTGCAGGGTCTGCGCGTCTGAAAAGACGAAGCATGTCCTCGACAAACATCGAGACTCTCTCGTTAGGCCGCTGGTTCCTAGAAGAGATGGTTTGTTCAGCTCTATCCTTTCTTTCGGCGTTGCGGTTCGCATCGCGGAGCTGTCGGCTAAACTCTTGCCATGTCGCAAAGGAACCCTCATGGTTCTCGTACCACGTCTTCGCAGAGTCTTCTAGCGCGAAGTAAACTCTCCGCAGCTTGCGAACATCATCCCACTCGTTGATGCTGGCAACCCGATCGAAGTGGTCCAGCCAGTCTTCAACATCTTCAAAAGTGTCCCCGTGGAACGGTCTGGGTGTCTGTGGCGCATGAAAAACATGCGGGAGAGAATACTGGGCATCGTGGGTTTGGCTCGCCTGGCTCGTAGTGGTCGTTGACATTGTTATTTCCTGTCTCGATGACAAGGGAACGAATTCGGGTGGTAGTCCTTGCAGGCGGCGGCTGCTTCTTGCTGTGGGAGCTGTGGCTGTCTGTAAGGTGATAGGAGTGACGGCGGAAACTTGGGAGCGAAGGTGCATTTACCCAGCAACTCCACCAGTAATGTCGCGGGCGAGACAACAGGGACAGCCAGAAGTCCACGTTTGGTTTCGTGCCTATAGAAATAGCACAACCCACTACGGGGGATTGGCCATGAATCGGGCGGCAGTGGGAAGAAAAATGAAGAATACCTAAATGGGGATTTTCTTACTTTAGAATGAGATAATAAATGAATTATAATCGTTAATATTAATTTTCATGCTATAGCATCTTAAAATTTGAAGCAAATATTTTTGTTGTCTTGTGAAAAAAAATTAGCATGGCAGTCTCCTTGTTTCCATTACAAAATTAAATATGGCATCACATACGTTCCTATTACAGTGTCCTAGTGCCGACGCCCCCAGAGATAGAATGATAGGTAGCGTAATGGTCAATCCAAGTTGTGTATGTGCACTATTTTAACCATGGGAATTTTAGCCAGCAACACTCAAGGTCATGACAGCGCACGTGGGACATCCTATCAACGGCACGCGTCCGTATAAAGCACGCGAAGTAGTTTCGCTGTCTGTTGGTTTCATGTTATTGAGAAGCGTTTATAGCTGGATATGCAGAACTTCGCAACGGGGTTACTGTTTCACTTGTACTTGGCTATAACTTTTTGCCATTTTCGTGTTTGCTTTGTTTTGTAACCTCCGTGTTAATATCGTCTTTTTATGACATTTTAAATCAATTTTGCGTCCACGTCTTTATCGGAACCAGACCAAAAGAACAACGTTCTCTTCTTCTACCTACCCCCCAAGCGTGTACGTGCCACAGTAGATGGCTCATATGTGACGGCATGTGCCAATATACAGATACTCCAAAATCGTCGTTCTACTTAACTTTTGCGTTTATATCATAAATATGTTCACACCCACACTTCATTTTCGCCTCTGAATCGCCTCCTCGATCTTCACGGCGCTTACATAATCATCTCTGCTTTAACAGCATACATGGGAAAACTCAATCATTCAATTCATCTGCATTACTTAAAGCAATTAAGCTCTGGAATGATCTTCCTGACAACATAATCTCTTTTTCTCACCCTGGAGAGTTCAAGAAACACCTCCTGCCAGCATTTATCGCTTTAGTACTGCCCTAATTGCTGTTTTCTGTAGTACTAATCTTTCAGTTGCTCTAAATGTTGTTTTATTTTGTATTACTGTTTCACTTGTACTTGGCTATAACGTTTTGCCATTTTCGTGTTTGCTTTGTTTTGTAACCTCTTTTTATGCCATTTTAAATCAACTTTGCGTTTATTTTGTGTATTTGCCTTGTACCGCGTCTGTTGTACCGTTACTATGGTTTATTATTTTTGTACTGTATATTTATTGATATGCCCCCTCACCCAATACTCTTCGGGGCCTGTGAGGAATAAATAAAGAAATATCATAACGACAAATGTAGATAAATGCGGAAGCCACTTTTACAGGGACTGCTTCTGACTCGCACCACAAACTCGAGGCCAGGATCCTAAGAAAGATAGGGTCGCCTAAAACTTTTAAACCAGGTGCTTTGCCGTTTTGGACCGCATGTCCGTTGCGAACTTCTGCATATCCAGCTATAAACGCTTCTCAATAACATGAAACCAACAGACAGCGAAACCACTTCGCGTGCTTTATACGGACGCGTGCCGTTGATAGGATGTCCCACGTGCGCTGTCATGACCTTGAGTGTTGCTTGCTAAAATTCGCACGGCTAAAATAGTGCACATACACAAATACCTGAAAAAGTGTACGGGTAGGATATCAGCCGCCAGACCGCCGGAAGAACTAAATTTGACACTGAATTTGGATTTTGTGGAAATTTGGCTAGAATGGTGGTGGCATGTTAAGGGCTAAGTGTTGCAAAAAGGTTCGAAGTTTCTAGGTTACTTACGGAGTTTGCAAGGAATTACTAAAAATAGTTTTTTTTTTTCTTCAGACAATTAAGGTTCAACCTTTGGTTAAAGTGCATGCATGGGTTATTTACGCCTCTTGCAGTAAATTACTCATTGCACTCCACGAATGCATTATGCAAGCGTTACTTTTTATTTTCTCGTTTAGTAATCAACCTTCTACCGCAGAACCATCAAAAAGTTAGTTTTTAAGGAATACATCATCATACTAAATTCATTTATTACGTGTTTCTCTTTAGTGCTCCTTTATTAATGCACAAAAGATTACTAACACAACTGCTGGAAAGAAACGGCTTTGCTGGAAATCGCGCCCTGATTCAAGGTCGCGTTAAGTGTGTGCGTGCGTGCATCACGTTTCCCACTAAATGAACCTGCCTTGCGCAGTGTGCGGCTTCATTTCTCAAATCGCATTGCATTGAAATTATTGCTAAAACATAATTAGTGAGGTAGCTAATCTTTCAGTGGTTGCGTGATCAGCCCAGTCTCGCCATTGTTTCCGCAGCTCGTATTATATCTCAATGTCCCGTGCGTTGGAGATATCGATGTCAGCTTCGTCGCAACCTCCGGGAAATTTGTTCTTTGATAAGCAGCTATGAAATGGCGCTGAGTAAGGCCGCGCGCTTCCCGTGTTCGTCAAGCCTGATAGAGACCGTCGCCTGTACTACTAGAGGAGAACGAACCGTCGACGGCGAAGCGCGCCTGCTGGGCGAAAGTATCTGTCGACGAGCGATGTCCTCCGTGCCGGTCTCCGACGAGGGCTCGTTCCTCGCAGGCACCGTCGAACTAGTGCCATCGCTACGCGGTAAAGACAAAGCCAAGTACTTAGACCGGACGTTCACGTTGGAATCCTGCAGCGGTCATCGCTACCGCTGGCGCTGCGACCAGCGTCAGTGCAAGTCGAGACTCATCACCGACTTTTACGGCGGCGAGCACATGGTGTACAAGTTTCGGGACCACGACGAGGACACGCACCGGCTGGTGGAGAGCAAACGGAAAAGGCGTTTGGAGATAACCTACAAGCAAAAGGTATACGTTGGTTAAGTGTTTGCTGGTTATTTAATTATATATTGATTAGTTATTCAACTGCAGTTTGTGTGTATAGTATGTGTGCTTGTGCGTGCGTGCGTGCTATTTCTACGAGACAATCCTGTGCGTACATTTGTGAATGGAATATATATTAGATTTGATTATCGCTTTTTCTAGGAAGTGGTGGTGGCAGGGTAATATTTTGAACAAGCTGTGACGCTTACCAGTGCTTATTGAAGACAAGGTCTTCTTTGACGACTTCAAGCGGGTTTGGAGTACGAGGGGTCTGGGTACATCTATCCGGCCTGGTAAAAAAACGGCCTTCAGAGCGTTGCAGCGAGTCGCAGAAGGTAGACAATGTAAGTCTAAACGAGAAAAGAAGCAATAATTATTGCAGAGTACGTAAAATCAACAGTACGGGCGTTAATTACTAGGGGTGTGCGAAAAGTAATTTTTATACCGAATCGAATACAAAGCAAATAGTGGCAGAATCAAAACGAACATCGCATACGTTTCGAATAGTTTTTGAATAATAAGCAGCCATTTGCACAATTTACGTAAAACGGCGTTCACTATTCTAGTATTAATAAGGTTAGCAAGTTTCTGTCATTAGATTGCAGGTTATGAAACGTTGTTTATTAAAAAAAAAAGAACAAATGGGACATTTTTAGGAACAGTTGAGCAGTTTTTTTCGCTTGTGGAGGACTCTTGAGAGTACAAATGATTGCTGTAAATCCGGTCACGTGTGGCTCCCTCGGCGATCTATATAGCCTGTTCCACTACGGAAGTTCTATAGTTTTATGCCTATACTATGCCCACGGGGATGAAAATTATCGTACTTTTATTCCAAGCGTATGTTTGATTGCGAATAGTTGATGTATTAAAATATTCAAGAGCTATTCAGGAAATATTCGTACTTATGAATAGCGACTACTCGATTCTAAGATCGAATCGAATGGGACACTGTTCGATTCGTTATTCGAAAGTTTCGAATATTCGCAGATTCGTAGTATATTATTGCCAACATAGTCGAAAATTAGCCACATTGAACCATAGACTGCACAATCTTCGGATAGGTCCACCTGGCCATTTGGTGAAAAGAAGAAGAAGAAAAGAAAAGAAGGCGACGCGAAAAGAAGACAACGTAATGCGCGTAAAAAAAAAAAGCGAATGAAAACACTTTACATAGATAAGAAATAGATCTACCGAAAAAACAAAAAAATGTCGGCCCTTCCACTCCGTGAAGATAGTTAACCAGCGAAACTGAAACGTGCGGCCCCGTTGTTTATCATTGGGTTAATCTCAAAGGTTCATTAAAGTATATTTCTCAATTATGAGGTTACACACACGTTCGGCTGTGACGGAGAGATCGACGTCACTGACGGTATGCCCTCAGTCCGCCGTTGTCGCTTGCGTTCGGTGTCTCGATTTTGCTCGGTGGCGTGGTTCGCAGCGTTTGCCCGCCATTGCTGCTTGCGACTCTTCGAAATTAAATTGCTTCAAAATTAAATCTGTCCGTTACGTAAGACAATGAATGCCTCCTCATTACGACGACAGAAGTGAAATTCTACGCTGGAATGATGAGCGGTGCCGCAGCCAGCTGTGGAAGCAGACGACGACGACGACGACGAACGCGGAAGCAGTGGCACGAGCGCGTGCCGAGCACGAGCTCGAGGCAGCTGCGGAGGAAGACGACGACGCTGGAGCTAATGCCGCTGATGATACTTTTCTGTACACAGGCGATTTCGTCTAGCCATATGCGATTTCGCCTAGATATATAAAGTTCCGCTTTAAAGAAATGTAAGGCCTTACATGGGAATGAACAAAACACTGCAAAAATATCATGCAATTATGCAACATTCCATCATCTTTAATGCCCCGTATTCAGTACATATGATGATGATGATACTTTATCATGGCTCGCACCCACTAAGGGGGAAAAGCCAAGAATCGGGCGGCAGTAGGTAAATAATATAAAAAAAATTCTTTTTGACAATGAGATACGCAAAATAAAAGAAGGCAAAAACAAAAACAAAGAAAATTTTGCATAATTAGAGTAGTGTGCCAACGAGCAGTCAGACTAACTGAAGGGTGATATAAATACATATACCATGCACGTCGACCTTGTCTTCCGCGTCGACATTGGTTGACGCGTTTTTTTTTTTTTTTTTGCGTGTGTTGTTTTTGTTGTAAGGAACTTCTTTGCACAGATTCATCTGGCGTGCTACTCCACGCGTCATCCTTGATCAGCACCGTGGCGGGGGTTCGCTACTCACTCGTCCTCCTCTCTTCGTACCGAGGGAGAGAGGAGAGAGATGGTGTTCGAGAACTTCAGTTTCGAGCGCGTGAGGCGTCTTCGTGGCAACTTTCTTTCTTTTCATCTACCCCCGTTTGATGCCTTCGCATCCTTCTAATTGTGTTTGACTATCTATATACGAGAACCAGGGGCACACCTCCGTCACCTACTTATGCAGCTCCATGCTCACAGTCCCATCCTCTGTGCACGCCGTCACGACCACATTCGCCAAGACAACGCAAATGCAGGACACGGGACAAAGTAACGCGTGACCAGGACAAGTGTTATTTCTTTGTCCTGTGTCCTGCATTCTTGTTGCTAATCAAGCACCATGGAAAGCCACCAACTGCACTAATCTGCCACACTTCCTAATGAGGTCACCACCTTTACTCGTGACATTGCAATAGGTAGTCCTAACAATTTTTTTTAAATCTTCAGCAATATAATTGAACCGGCGCAACTTCATTTTAATACATGTTATTGGTGATGATGTTGAGGCTGGCGTTCAGAGATAACTGCCATCTATACAGTGGCAGGAACGAGATTGGCTTCCTTCTGGTCGTAGGAAGTCCAAGGCGCTTAGAGGCATGGCCGAAGACTGCAGAACAAATTAAAGCGCAGTCCTGTGTAGTCTTGGAGCCATGACCGAAGAAAAAAGTTTAGAGTAACTTTATTTCTGAAACAAACTAGATATGCCCGCAAGAAACTGAGGCTTGTGAGCGCTACAGCAACGATACGTTTGCGGATAAGCTAAAGCGCATTTTCTGAGAGTTATAGCGTGTCCACACAGTATTTACCGTTTGATGTTTTCCAGAAAAGTGGGTGGTGATGTTGATGTGGCTTCACCCTTTAGAACGGGCGGACGCTAGTACTGCGCCTTATAGCACAAGCAACAGCTCTGGTATAGCGACATCCGGTTGTCAATCTGGTATAGCGACATATGTAAGTCAATCCAGCAAAACTGCTGGATTGACTTACATATTCTACTTCAGTACTTGTGTAAAGCGTTGGTATTGCGACATGTGCGTTAACGCGCAGCATTTTTATGATTTCCCTTAGGTTATAACGCTGAGCCGACAAATAAATTTTTCGAACGCATTATAGTTGGTCAAATTGTCACACAATGTTGCAGCTTTGATATACTAGCGGCCATGGCTCCGGTAAAAACCCGTTAAACCGTAAACGATAGCGATTTGCGGTCAAGCTAAAACTCTCTGTTGTCGACACTATATGCTTGCAGCGTGGCGATTCGAGTCGGCACGCCAATACATGTCCGCAGCTGTACGAGAGGACTATATAGCGCTGATTCGGTGCTGAACCATTGTTTCGACTCGCATATCTACATTAGCTTCAGCCCTCTTTCAAGCGATAAGATGTGCTGCCCAAACAACCCCCATACCTCCGTTCCTGCTCTGCCGAGAGCCGGGTCGCTTGTAACGGGGAGGGAAAGATATATACGGACCTGCAACCCATTCTGTCACGAGAAAACTAGCACTTTTGTTCGGTTTTCTCGCAACTGGGTCTGCCGTTTTTGCAGAATAAATATCTATAGGCGTACGTGGGATGTTTCTTAAAAAAAAAAAAAATCGGTACGAAACGTAAGCCTCAGAGGTTTTTGACTGCTGGGTCCGCGACACGCGTTTGAATCGTTTTTCATAACTAAGACGTGCGGTCCATGGTATGCGCGTGCAGCCAGTCAAGATCGGCGATTTCCAGTACGTGTCGGAGAAGCGGATCGGAGGCCTGATCTTCTGGCGTTGCGTCTACGTGAGCTGCCCGGGACGATGCCGCACCCACGACGGCCACCTGGTCAGCGGGCCCTCGGAACACCTGTGCCCGGCTCCCGCAAAAAAGGTCCAGCCATACATGTACGCAATCCTGGGCGCAGACATGGTGCCCATCGCTTGCTCATTGGTCTGTCGTTCGAGAGCAATAGCGTTCGATGCATTCTTACATAACGCTAACGTGCGAAAATGCGACCGTGAATAACGTGGCGCGGATCATCGTGCTGGATCCAGGAACAGCTGGAACAGCCTCCGAATCTGTCGACGTAGCTCAGTGATGAGCTGCGCGCCGTGTTCATCATATTTTCAGATTCCATGCATTGGAGCGAAACGCGAGCGAGTGCGCAGAGCTGGCAACACGTAAGCGCCTGACCCCTTTTGCTGTTGCTCTTTGGTCACCATAGATACCGAATTCTCTATGAACTTCTGAATCGAGTCTCCGGCTGCAAGGAAGAGCGGGTGATCTTTTATGTGAGATTGTGGGCTCCCCGCTACACGCAGCGGGACAACTCTTGGCTTGCATTTTGATTACAGCATTGTCTACCCGTCATCACAAACGTTTTATTATATATATATATATATATATATATATATATATATATTCTGTGGTTTTATACATGCGGAAGCCAGGGTATGACTATGAAGCACGCCGTAGCGAGGGCCTCCGGATTCATTTTGACCAGCTGGGATTCTCTAACGTGCTCCCAATGTACTGTACACAGGCGTTCTTTCATTTCGCCCCCATCGAAATGCTGCCGTCGCGGCCGGGATTCGATCCCGCGCTCTCGGGCTTAGTCAGCAGCGCAACGCCAAATCCACTACGCCACCAGGGCGGGTCATTTTCTTACCGCGTTCAAAAACTGTTACAATGTCCCTTTATTATTCAAATGATTTTATGCACTTATATAGCCATATCTGACTCCGAATAAGGGGGTACTTCCTTGAATCATCATAAATATTCTGTCTTCTGATTTCATTTGTTATAGTTGATATGCTTTCTCCGTTGCCGTCTTGCCTTCCGCCCTCATAAAAAAAAAAAAAAAATCTAACCTAGCTATGCGGCAAGAGTTTTAATGGTTTCGTTTTTTCTTTATTTACAGAGACGATCAGTGCAACAACATTTCTGGTGGTGTTGCGCATACCAGCGATGACTGCACGGTACTCGACTGCCGTGACGACACAGAAGGTAGCAGTCGTGACGTGGTTTCGCATGAGCAGCAAGAGGAGGGACTCGGTCAGCCCCTGCGGAAAAGGCTGAAGCAGCAGCTAGAGAAGGATGATCAGGGGCGGCAGTTGGAACAGAAACAACAACCGGACAACCGAAGCAGCAGTCCAGCGACCAATAGCGAGCCGGTCGCCCTGTCGAAGATGGCGTTCAACCTGAAATCACTCATCAAATCGGAACCGCCGTCACCAGTCGCCCCGAAAGATACGTCCGCAGATGGCATCAGTAATGTGGACGCTCTCACTGCCAAGGCTATGCATAGCTCTCGCTCGGAGACGCCTGAGGACAGGAGCATGGGGGCCATATTCAAACCAGCTATTATTCGGGGTACGTCACTCAATAAAGCTTTTACACTAGGCATTAACTACGTACGCTTTTCCGAAGATAACGGTGACGTCATCGAGGATGATCGCTCTACTGTAAGCAACGCCAGTAGTGATGACGAAATCAGGAACGTCGACGAGGACGACCCGAAAGAGTCACGTGAATGCCGTGGTTACGTAGGCAGCAATAACGGCGATGAAGAACCCACACGTGTGAGCGCCGGCGACGCTGAGAAAGGTGAGCCTCGTGGACGCATCAGCGTAAATGAAGGTCACGATGAGCGCCCACGCAAGATGGCCGACCGCTTTGTACGCGTGGGAAGCAACAGGACACGTGCCGGCCACCGCGAACGCATTGCAGACTGGATGCAGGCAACGGGTGGCTACTGCAGTAGTCGGGAAAAGGAGCTGCGGGAAGATATGCTTCTGCAGATGTGCCGCCGTCTGGAGGCAGAGACGGAACTGTTAAAGGAAATGCGGCGCACCGAGGTCCTCCGTGAGAAACTGCTCGCTCGAAGGTGCGAGGCTCTCGGGGTGGAGACGGTGCCTGTTGGGGCCGACTGCCGTACGGGGAGGCGGCGTCGAATGTCTTTTGAAGAATCGAAAGAATAAAGAGGTCCCACCACACACGACTCCGTCGTGTGCAGTTGTCAAACTGTTTAGCGAGTCGAGCCTGCCACTGGCAACACCGGGATAACTTATTGTGCTCGACATAAGTTTTTTGCGCCCAGTGCAACGCGCGCGGCAGCGGCAATCAATTTTCACGCTAACGAAAAGCCGATATTCACTTTGCCAAATAATTTCCGCCGTAAGTCGAACACGTGGTAAAATGTGTCACTAGTCCCGTTGGAAACTGTTATTGTGCGGTATATTTGTTTTCGTTATTTTCCTTTATTTTTCCGTTGTCATTCCATCGACCCTCCTCTGCCATCTGCTACCCTCTTCTCTAAATTTTAAAGGAAGCTTTCTTTGCCTGTACCGTTCCACGCTTTCGCATATGGAGTGGTCGGTCGCTGGACGGGTTCTCTTTGAACTTCGGCAGGTTTTGAAGTCGTCGCTAAACGCTAAGCCCGGGCCGAACGTGCTCGGCAATACATTCGAGGTAGACGTGCGACCCCCGAAGAGCGCAGTTCGACTATAGCGCAAGACGAGCTTCCCGTGCTCTCCAGTACCGTGCCCAAATCAACGCGGAATCGGCGGAGTGGGCTAAAAAAAAAAGAAATAATTAGACAGACAATAGGATGAACAATTTGATAATAATTAGACAAACAATGACGGCAGAAATGAGAGAAAGTACGCTCAAGCGAAATACGGGTTCACTTCGTGGAACGAGGGTCTTTCCCCCTCCCCCTCTTTATTGCCTGTTTTGTAGTAGATCAAAAAGCAGCTAGCTACAGCATGTGAGATTTTTTCCTAAACAGAAAAAGGAGATAAAAATACTGAACCAAATGAGCAAGACAAGTATGTACCACAAAGAGGCGGCAACGTCAGTGCAACACCGGAGGAGCCAGGGGCGTAGCCAGGAAGGGGGGGGGGGGGTTCAAACCCCCCCTCGAAATTTTTTTGCTTCATTCTTTTCATTCAGGCCGATCTCTCCCCACTTCCGCCATTAAAAATGATCTGTCTCTTTACCTGTATGGAAAACGAAGATGGATTGCCGTTTGACCTTATTATGTTAACTGGCCTTCCCTGCCTATGGCGCTCCCATGTGGCGGGGTATCATTGCGAACTGTATACTCGGCCCGCACAAATGTGTTTTCGAGAATGCATATCCACATTTGTAGAAATTTAAAAAAAAGCACAAGAGTGTGTACCTGCGTGACTGTCGAGGATGGAACCATTGGCAGCGCTCAAAGAAGTCGGTCCAGTAAGCTTAACACTCTTTGTTGTAAACTTTCTGTTTTATGTTGCTTTCCCAATCATAAGGACACAACACTGCAGGACGCACGCTCCTCTCGTGCCAACACCAACTATATATTTTTAGGATGATCGCCACGTGTTTATGATTCTCATATAAGGCACACACCCACAGTGGCAGATGGGCAAAGAAGCGTGTCCGCGTGTTGGTTATGATGCTGATTTTGTTCACTATAAAACATACCCGCGTGATTGCCCAACGACCGGGATGGTACAAAACGTGTCATTGCCTATACCAGCTCCTTGAGATGATCACAGCGTCTTGATCGGCCAAGAAGCGTGTTGACTACGAAGACGATGATTTACATACTATGGCACATACCCACAACGGGGGTTGTCCAAGAAATGGGCGTTATAATGGAACTTGCCGACCGTGGGGGATTGACCAAGAAGCGGGAGGTCCATATCTTGCCAGCGCCAAATAGCCATTTGAAATTATTGCCGCGTGTTGATGTTGATCATGATTTTTATACTATGGAACATACCCACGAAATGGGACTGGCCAGGAAGCGGCCCGGTACATTTAAAGAAGTCGCAGTTTCACCCGAAAGGCGAAGAATCGATTGCGATAGTATATTAGTAGACGTCTATATACGAAGTAAGGATAGTAATTTGATCGGCCATATAAGCTTGTAAACATAGGCACACTAAATAAATTAACTAGCATGGTAGTACGCGCACAAGAAAACATGAACACATCTCACTCGATGACCACGGAAACTCGCTGTCAAAACGCTGGAGTGAGGAAGCGTGGGGACATCAGCGAACGAATTGACCTTCGTGCTGCCTCGCATCAACGCGAACTAAGCGGCGAAAACAGCGCACGGTAGACTCTGTCCCCGTCGCAGATGGCTTTCAAAGAAGGCCGGCCCGGGTGTACGCGCCTTACGCCGCAGCCGCCGTAGTAGGACGAGCCCTCTCTCCTTCCCCTCCACCCGGAGCCTTGCGCGCGACGGAAGACGGCGTACTTCCTCCCCGCTTTCCTCCCTTGCTTGCGCGAGATTGAGCCGCCATCGCCGGCTCACCCTCGCACGCTTTCACTCTCACATACAGCATACGGCGCACGGCGACGATTTTATCGCCCTATATAGGACTTTATACGGAACCTCATGGCGACGGCAGAAATGCGCCTGGAGTGTCCATGTAATTGCTCTCTCAATAATAACAAAGAAATGAAGAAACACGCCTACGTAAGATATGTCACATTACATAGCAAGGGTGTGCGAGAGCGCATGCACGCGCCAGGTTACTTTACAACAAACACAAGGATAGAAATGAGCGAACTTATAGCATTCCATTTACGGCTTCACGAAAGCTTCGCTTTATATTGATTCTGCATAATATTTTTTCTGCACTCACCCACCATGCTTCAGTAAGGCGCGTTGTATACGTAAAACACGTGCAGCACAAAACGGAAAGCAAAATTACAAAATTCCCAGGTGTCCTTAGCTATTGCCTAAGAAACGCAAAGGCGAAAGCCTTGTAAAGCCTACTGTAATTCACCTTAATCCACATTAATCCTTCTTTCTCCACCTTAATCCACTATAATCCTCCTTAATCCACTCCAATCCTCCTTAATCCACCCTAATTCATCTACCTTAATCCTTCTTAATACATTATAACTGACATTAACCCACCCTAATCCTCCTTAATACATCATAACCGACCTTAATCCATCCTAATCCTCCTCAATGTTCCTGAATTGACCTTAATCCACCCTAATTCATCTTAATCCAATAATTAATAAATCATTAACTTTGATAATCATTAATTATCTCTTAATTATATACACCTGGACATACTTTGCTTCGATTCTGGCCTTCCTTGGGACACGTAACTTTCTGTACCTCACAAACATAGAGATCTAAGGTTTTCGCCTTAAAATATGTATCACACTGTGCGCGTCCAATCAGGGCTGAATTGCCATTTCACTGTTGGTTACTTCAGCCGTATTTTATGCCATGGCCACAATTTACCAGCCTTTCTGTCTTTTGGATGAGATGCATTTCCACGCTTTTTTTTTATCTCGCTCTGAACTGTTTATTTTACATGTGCGCCTACACGTCTGCTATTCCATAGACTCTTGCCATTTCTTACAGTACTTCCATTTACACTGCTAGCATGAATAAGAAAAAAATGTCACAGTTTCGCCCTAAGGGCGAAGCAATGAATGCGATAGCAACACAGCAATGTCATACGAAGTAAGGTGAGCGGCTTTGGTAACAATATGAATTGTAGTAAACATGAGCTGATTAAGTAAGCAGGTGTGCTGCGGCGTAAGTAGACCGACATGAAGAGAGACTCGATAACCACGAGAAGGCGCGTGTGAAACGGTGGTGTTGATGAGAAGCGCTTCCCGTGGGCAGCGCGCGTGCGAAGGGACACACCTGTAGCGCTGCACTGCCGATCCGGGCAGCATTACATGTGTAGCGTGCGTTGGAAAATGCGACCCGACTATTACTAACTGAATGAACAAGCGTGGTGTGAGCGCGCACAAACAAACATGTAGAGATCACACTGAATGACTGCGGACAACGACTGTCAAAACGCTGGCAGCAAGCATACGCCGCTGCCGGCGAAGGTACGTGCGGTCTATCGCTTCAACAGGAACTGAGCCGCGAATGCACGGCTCATAAAGGTCAGAGCCGTGTGGAGATAAGAGACGGTGCGGCGAGCGACGAGCGCGGTTGTTGGCAGAAGAAAAGTGCGCCCCCCCTCCCCCCGCTTCCTCCGGCGCTGGCTTCCCGCTTCCTTGCTTGCGCGCGGGAGAGATAAGAGACCGTGCGGCCGAGCGACGAGCGCGGTTGTTGGCACAGTAGAAGTGCCCCCCCCCCCCCTCCGCTCCCTCCGGCGCTGGCTTCCCGCTTCGTTGCTTGCGCGTGGGGGATTGAGTGCGTTCGCTCTCCGTGATAGCGTGCGTCCGAGCACGCTTGCGCTCGGGCATACGGCGCGCGGTGAAGATTTTATCTATACGGAACCTCACGGCGACGGCGACGACGACGGCGACGGCGACGGCGACGCCGACGGCAGAAATCCGGTTGAAGTGTCCATATAATTGCTATCGCAATAATAAAAATTGTGCGGAAACCACTGACGATGATGGTCAATGCAAGCGAATAGCACGTGCGAGCGAGAGAAAGTGGGAGCAAGCGAGAGAGAGAGCGCGAACGTTGTGCTTGCACAGTCGGACCATAGACCATTTATTTATTTATTTATTTATTTATTTATTTATTTATTTATTTATTTATTTACATTCGAACGTAAGGCATTGTAGAAAGGAGTGCCTATATACGCGTATATGTGTTGCCGTAACAAAGGTTACAACAATTAAGGTGAACTAACGCGGTACCAAAGGAGTAACAGAGGTTAACGAGTGAATTTGGAAAGATTCATTAGTTGTGCACCATGATATAGCACGGAACAATGGTGCACGGAAGACTAGAAACACCGCTCAAGCAGTTTTATCAACGTACAGCTTACGCTGCGCCATTGAGCGACCGTAATTTGCACACTGACTACTATGTTTTTGCCGTGCAGCGCCAGGTGGCAGCACAGGCTGCTACACCATGAACCGCCAAAAGCAAAATTATTGGATGGGAGCCCATTTTGGCGCTGAGCCGTGCTCTCTCAAGGGCTGCAGAAGATAGCGCCAACCCCTTTCCTTTCCAAATGAACAACTTAGTAGTAGTAGTAGTAGTAGCCCATCCGTTTACAAACTTCACCACTGCAACACGTCCGTAGCGTATAGCTGGAGCCTGGGAGGGAGCGGAGCGTAGATTCGTAAGACAGGTGGTTTACGTTTGGGTAGCCTATAACGCGTGGTATGCCACCTAGCTGACAGGCTGGAGTTCAGCAATCTGGTGGCGAACATCAATATGTGATAACATAGATGACAGGAGAACCGGAAAGTGCGGCTCGTTATTTGAGATAGGCCCGAAACTTAAAAAAAATAATAATTCTGGGGTTTTACGTGCCAAAACCATGATATGATTATGAGGCATGCCATAGTGGGGGTCTCCGGATTAATTTGTGGAATAACCTTGACGTACACGTCACGGAAGTTGACAGTGACCAATTTATTTATTTACAAGTACTGCAGGCCTATCTTTAGGCCCAATATGCAGGAGAGGCAACATAAAGAATACAAAATTGAGCAATGTTACAGCGCATAATAACCAATGAACAGAATACACTCATATACAGCAGAATACTATACACATAATTCACTCAGGTACTGCTAACACACGTTATATAGTTATACCATACGAGACTAGACAAAATAAAATAAAAAAGGTCAAGTTGTTTTTCAGTATCCTCAGACTGGAAAACACTTGTTGGCAGAGAGTTCCAGTCTCCAGCTGTCCTGGGGAAAAAGTGTTTTTAAAGGCCGTAGTACGAGAAAGAATAAGGATCAATGAATATTTATGGTTATGTCTTGTTTTTCTAGAAGAAAGAGGTTTCACACAGTTTGGGCAAATTCGTTGTAACTTTACTGGATATAATTTTATGTAAGAACCTTGGGTATATTCTACAGGGATCCGTATTGGCACCGGTTTTGTTTTAAATTTACTTAAACAATGTCACCATCACATAAATAACGACATTACCGTCCGGTTCCTTAACAAAAGTTTCCTATAAGAAATGAACAGCCTATCGAATTGTTGACGCTAAAAGATTATTGGTTCTATATGTGTATTGGTTCTATAGGAGTATTGGTCGGGCGTATTGCTTCAATCGGCCTATTGATCGATAGGCGTAAGAGTCCAATAGGATACAGTGGCAGGGGTGACCACGCACCGTGCATGCTATAGCGCGACAGAAACATTTACACCAGGGTAAAGCTTAATTAGAGTACTTCATTCGCACTCTGCGGGATGCACTTATCTCAAACATGCAGTACAATATAGCCAAAGAAAAATCACTTAGACAGGCATAAAATGACACTATAGTTCAGAATTACACCGGACTGTGGCAAAGCTCGATTGAGAAACTACTGATGCAGACTCGAAACACCTTCAGATGTACCTGCAGACACACATAAAAAGAGAGAGAGAGAGAGAGAGAGAGAGAGAGAGAGAGAGAGAGAGCGTACACAAGTGCTACGAACCGCTGAAACCATGGTGAATGGCTGCTTATCTCAGGGCGCCCCGTTTGCCTTCGTAAAGAACACCAAGCCACACCTATCACAACATGACGTATTTAGATACTCCAGCCAAACATTTGTAGTAATAGATGAGACAGTGAACACGTCCAAGGCAGATCACATCGCATGGTCATTCAGCAGGCATTCCGTAGTCAACGCGCAGTTATTTGGCCTACGCCATGTCGGTTAGTTCGGTGTGACCGACACTTCACGTTGTATTTGCCATAATATACGTGTGCCAGAACGGTGCTCCTGTGCGATTATGGACTGCAAACAACAATCGCGAATCGACGACACATATACCAGCAAACATTGTAGCGAAAACGAAGAGAAAACAGTCATGCGGATCCCACGCACTCTGGGAATCGATGAATCGATCGACACCTTTGATTGACGATAATTAGCGGTGGGTTTGACGGCGAATGTTTAATTTCTTGAGCGTTTAGTGCAATACGAGTGGTGAGTTGATGTTAACTGTTACCTTACTTGCACCACTGCTGTTTGTGTGCGTGTAGACAGAACACAGCGATACGTGTTTGCTTCAGGCGTTCTTGTGCGCCATTGTTCGTAACCTTAGAGAAGGTTAGCACTGGCATTGCTTCACACGACACATCGCATCGTGGCAGAAGTGTCAAAGTTTAATTTAATTATGGGGCTGTACGTGCTAAAACCACAATCAGATTATGATGCATGCTGTAGTGGCGGACTCCGGATTATTGTTGACCCCGTGGGGTTCTTTAACGTGTAACCAAATCTAAGTACACGAACGTTTTTGTATTTCGCCCCAGTCGAAATACGGCTGCCGCGGTCAGGATCGAATCCACGACCTCGAGCAACGTCATTGCTGCAAAGCTACCGCAGTGGGCACAGAGGTGTTGATTTGACGTGCAACTGCTTCCGTATAGTGTCAGCTAGACGCTATACGGTGCTTTAAGCTTTGCGTCGGCACGTCCTGCGTCAGTTGTCCGCCTGACAAATTTGCACGGTGTTATTATTAATCATTAATTATCTAATTAGACAGAATGCAAAACATAATCTGAGTATCTCAAAGCGACAGCAAACATTACCTTGATGCTGTCCAGCTATGTAGGTATTACATATTTTTAAAAGTTTGGCCCAAGTTAAGTGAAACACCATGTTTAATCGTCCCCGTTTTACCGGCACAACAACGTAGCGTTGTTGCCAAGTGCATGGTTCCTTTAAGTCAGCATGTAGTGATGTCGTAAGAATGTGCCTTTTCCGCAAGTCAAACAACCACAAAAATGTATTACTCTTCGAACGCGAACATTTTACTACAGAAGATGCACATTTCTCAGGTGTCGAAATGATACTTCGCCTGAGTGACTGGTATTGCATTGTCGTGAAGGTACTAATTTGCGCCCCATTTACATTATAGTGTTAAACAATATAATAGATGAACTTCGTCTGCAACTCTCAGTCATACCCACCACGGCGGCTCAGTGGAGCCGGAGTCATGCGCGGCCGTTGTAATAGAGTTAGTTCGTTACATCAACTCTATGGCGTCACCACGTGTTCAAACATGGCAGCGCCCGCAGGAGTACCTGATGGATAAGGCTGTACCCTTCCTATCGGGCGGTGGCTCACACCGCCAAGCCGTGATTATAGTGATATATGTAATTAATTACACTTTAGCTGTACCTAGTGGCGCCAGCTGTGAACTGTTGATTTCGCTGTCATGGGCGAATACTTCGTGCTGCTTTCTAGACATTCTGCACTTTCACAGATGGTGGTGCCACGTGGCTTGTTCCTGAAGCAGCGACACTTCGAGTGACCCTCCCACCTGCCGCACCTTCGAATTGGGCGCTAGTTCGATGATGGTCGTCCTTGGCGGGACAGGCATGCTGCATTTTCGGGCACAGAAATAAGAGCGTGCAATTTACTTATCACTGCCTTCCCAAAGTAGTTGTTTTGAACATTCAGAGAAAACGTGTTGATATGTGCACTCAATTGTCGAAAAGCACGGTACGCACACACGCGCACGCGCGTATTTAATTAGGCGGTACGAAAAAGTCCAAGCGACGGCAAACAAGATTACCTTGGTTGTATCCAACCACGTGGCGTTTGCATATTTTTAAATCTTGGTACATGCTAGTTGGGACACCCTGTATGTTTATATATATATATATATATATATATAATTGCAATGTTTAAACATACATACATAATACATACATACATACATACATACATACATACATACATACCTGTTCTTTTGTGTGGTTTCCTTGCTGATGGCGCTGTTTTTGTCGTCCCTTCCCATTGTGTTCTTCTTCCCTGCATTCCTCAGAGACCGAAAACGTAGAATCGAAAAGGGAGGCAATATTTCTTCAAAATGACTACGGTACGTTGACCTTTGGCTTGTCTTTGGCGTCGTGGGAAATCGGATTTGACTCCACAGTCGTTCGACCTGCTCGATTGCCAAGTGCAAAACACAATTGAACATTTGCAAAAATGTTGCTGCGCGTGCCTGAGAAAGGCATTTTCCAACCAATATACTTTCGACCACAAACTAGTAGAAGGATGTATTGTTCCCGTTCAACAGCTTCGGCTTTATTCTGGTCGAACGCTGCACACCCCTCTGTACTGCCAAGGTTCGGCGCTCGTTAAGTATATTGAATGGAAACAATACACACCCTCTCGTTGGCCACGGGTGAGGGAACTATATGACAGCAATTGTTCCGAGGGATTCCTCCGAAAGCCTTTGTGCTCGCGTCTCATCCGTGATTTTTTATAGCGACGCGTTTAGCCTCCCGGCGGTCGTCATTTTTCGTGTCCGTGTCAGTGAACAAAAATGTGGGCCGATTCCGGCAGCAGTGCCGGGCAGAAGCAGTGGCTCGTAAGCCTTACCTCCGTAAGGCAGAGGCTTCCAGCACTCAGCAAATGGAAGCGAACAGTGAATACATTCTTTGGAATCACGCATACAACGTACAGAACAGCGTACGTTTCAATAAAAAACAATCACAAAACAAGCACCCGAACCACATTATTGATTATAAGTAGGGTTGTTCGTTTTCGGGTTTTATATGTTTTAAAATTCGGGGGGTAAAAATCGGGTACTATTTTTCAAGCTGATAATCGGGGAGAAATCTGTCTTTTTTGTTTATTTTGTGGAACCATTCCGAAATTAGGGTTGAATTTTTAAATGCACTAAGTAATACATTTATTGTTCTTTTTTAAATCGGAGGGTATCACGAGCTCCAGAATGCTAACGCGTTACAACTACAGATCTCTTTCAAGCTGGTAATCCTGGGGGACAACATGGTTTTATAGTAAATACTCAGAACTTTGGCGTTTGTTTGGAAATTAATAAATAATAATGGCAGTAAAAAACATTGATAACTTCTAGGAAATGAACCATTTTATTCACGAAAAGCTGCTCATCGATTTTTTAGACATTCTTGTTAACATACACTATCATGTGCATGCGCAGCATGTCGGTCTCCATCAGTAACCTGTCCGATTTTTGAACGTATCTCAGCTGAGAGAAAGTTCTCTAGACATCACAGCTTCCATTAGCTAGGCACAACACTGCCAGTGCAGCATTTGCCAGCCTGGGGTAGCGAGCGGTAGAGTCATGCAAATACTCAATGAGTTTGACAGCTGTGTTAGTAAGCGAATGTTTATGAGTTTATACTAATTAGCGCAGCTGTGTTAGAATGCATGCATTCACATGCACGGAAAAAGGGCAGTCGCCCTCTTCCCCTTCTATTGTGCGCAGTCGAAGGGGGATTGATGGTGCATGCATTTCACAAGCTGGGTGCAACAGGGCCGAAGCTGCGTGGCGAGCCGACGTGGTTCCACCCCAACGCCTATTGTCAACACCTCATAACTAGCTTGTTATTGTCGCTTTTCTTTAGTCGACCTCCGTAGCTGGTGAAATGAACTATAGGTCCCTGGAGTTCACAGCAGGATATGAATTCGTTGTCCCGAGGCAGGGTAGCTGGCGCGTGTGCACTGCAAACTTTTGCAAAAAAAAAAAAAAAAAAGAACCGTTGGTACGTGGTTGAGTTCGGGGAGAAATCGGGTTTAACACGATTCTCCTGAGACATACATGTTCGGGGCGTAAAAAGCGGGCAAAATTGGGCTTTACCCGAAAGCGAACAACCCTAACTATAAGGCGTGGCGCTCCCCGCATACGTTTGCCGGTAAAGATTACTGTTGCACAAGCTGCCGCCGCGACGGCTGCTTGCGACGTGGGGAGTGACGTCCCTATAGCGAGCTGCCTGCCTCGTTGCTGCTGAAACACTTCTCTTGACTTCAAATATTGCAAATTACGCGTTCTGTGACTACTGCGTTTGCTTACACGAGCGCAAACTCCACTTCGACCTTTTCATCTTCACTTCGTGCTCACAACACACTGCGGCGAAACATGTCGAATTTAACAGCCCTCAACCGACACGGAAGTGAACTGAGCGCTGTGCTGCAGAGTACAGTGCAGACAAAAACACAAAAAGCGCGTCTTCGAGAATTTTTCTCATGTTGCTTTAGCCGTACGCGTGATCATTTCATCCTTTGCGAAAAACTCCATCAATGCATGTGCTAGCGATGCGACAGGCTGCTGCCGTTTGCAGTGTATTCACATATTTCAGTTGGCCTGGGAGAGAGCTTTCAATCGTATTAGACAGATTCGACGATCGCCCTTTGTCAGTAACGAAAATCCTCAGACATTGGGCGAAGGCGTCCAGAGCAGAGAAGGCCTTAAACGCGTTGTTGCGCTTTTTTTTTTTTTTTTGTAGTGAAATACTTTGAGAGCTGTGGCGCGTCACGTGGCAGTAATGTACACGTTTTTATGTTTTCTTTTTGTCTCTTTCTAGAATCTAGTTCCCTTTACCCCTTCGCCGCACAAGGTAGCCAGTTACGACTATATCTTATCGCTTCTCAGCCTACGCAATAGCATACGACTGTATATAAAACTCCGCCCTTCAAACGTACTCATCCAGGCAGCGTCGCGATCATCTCAATGTCCGGCATGTAGGATGTGCAGCCGTGAAATATGAAAAACAAGTCGAAATGTCATAGCAGCATTCCTTTAGTGCACACGCATATAAAAAATTTAATCGAATGGCAAAATTGGTAAGCAAAACAGGACAAAAGAACAAAGATGTCGACAGGACGGCGCTGCACTTCTGCGGCTAATTTTTTTTTTTTTCTAGAAAACCGCCGTTCAAGCAAGCGCTTGCCTCCTGAGTTTTACGAATGAACTTGTTTGTTATTAGGGTGGTCACAAGAAAATGGAAAAATATATATTGTAACGTCTAGCGTTATAATACGTAGATTCTTGTTGTCCTGTCATTTTTTGTTCGCTTGCTCTGACATGTAGTAATTCGTCAAAACCTCTACACTACTGCATACTATCCAAGAACATCAGAAAAATCTGTCACAGGACCTGCAGTAGGCGATATTGGGTGCTAAGCTCCCTTCCTTTCGTCCGAGTGATTGATGAATGTTGCCCCTTGACTAGGAAAGAAATGAGCGGGGCCTACAAACACGTTCGCTCCACCGACTGCCCCCCCCCCCCTCCCCCCCTCATTGTCGCGACAGCGACAGGGCTTTCTTTGCGCTTTACCCTTTTATTGAATTCCTCGAAGAAAAAAAGAAAGAGCGGCTCGTGGCATGGCACTATCAACGAGAACTGCTCAACGCAGAGGGGAGCCGTTCTTGTTGCAGTCATCACAAAGCAGGCCACACCTATTGGGCCACCCAACTTCCTTTATTCCCGAGTCACGACTGACAAAGGGATTGCTAGATAAGAGAACCCTCTCTTGTGCCACCTGTCTCCCCCGCAAACTGACCAAGTTTGAGGGAGTCTATTGCAAACGCTCTACCTTCTTTCTCTCCCCTTCCGGGAAAGAGTTCCTCACTGGCCCATCGGGAGATCGCCATTCGAACCCCTGCTTCTCTCCCAGTCTACAAACTGTCTCCGACGAGAGCATACCTCCTGGCGTCCACTGTTGGAAAGTGAAACGTGTTCGGACGCAAGCTCGACTCTGTGCATCGCAAACTCCAGCCATGAGAAGCCAGCCGCTGTTTGTCGCTTTCGTCATCCTGCTTCTGCTGTTTATCGACGCTGCCTTCGGAAGTAAGTGCTTTATGCTTTACTTTTTAATTAACGTGACTGTCGCCTTTATGTCTTTTACTAGCTGCTTAAGGCGTAACTGAAAAGTGTACTGAGCACGTGTTTGTTTCTATAAGTGAGAGTTTTTGGAGGACAGCGGCCTGGTTCTAGTGACTTGTGTACGCGTGCGTAACGAGTCCTGCGCGTTGGTTATAGCTTCCTTTCGGAGACATATTGTCGTGTCGGATGTTGGCAATTTTCTGTGACGCTGCGCGGGCACTTAATGCAAACTGCGCTAGGTGATTAAGGTAGGTTGCGTACCTGCGGGGATGGCTAAACGAACGCGGAGGTCTGCGCGTGCATTCAAGTTTGCCTGCAGGTTAGGCAATCGAAATTATTGATTAGCCTGCCGAGTACGGTGTCTCTAATAGCCCAAGTGCTACTTAGCGAGTTGCCTAGCGTGTGTCCTTTTTTTTTTCTCCTCCGTGCCTTTCGACGCTAGCACAATGTTTACTAGTATGTTAGTATAAAGACAACCCGCGCACGGATCAATTAGTTTAGCTGTGTGCGTAACCAGTCTCCAAGTACTACCACTATTCTTGGGCCGTGCATCTTGCATAGTGACAGTACGGTTATATATGCATTTGCGTCAAGCAGAAAGTGGTCAATTTTAAGTGCTCTTTGTAAACCTTGAGAAAGGAAACCGAGGGGCCCGATTTTTATTAGTAATGATCCTAAGAAGAACAAAGATGATCATATTAGTAATGATCATCTTTGTTGGCTTCTTATGATATGACTCTGTAAACCTTGTAATTTATAAGCAAAGCACTGTCTGTGCGTTTTCTCCTGCCCCTGCCCATTTTACGTAGAATGGGTTGACGATGTCACTAGGGCGCGTATTCTCAAATACTTTACGAGTGACGGCATCAGCAGTGCCGAGGTGCACATACTTTGTGTGTGTGTGTGACATGAATATATTTATAAATATGTAGCTTTCCGTACTTGAAATCGGCGCGTAAGACGTCGGCATCACGAACCGAAAGACACTGGGCGAGCATTGACGGGCTGGTTTCACGTATGCATGCATTTTCAACAAGCCCAATCTTCTGCCTTACTGCAATAGTTTTTTGTTTACCGTGTCCTCGTATTGCATGCATTGCCTGTGAGCTAGCGAGACGGCTTAGCGTTTAGAACAGCAGCAGAACGAACTCGTTTTGTTCGATGCACCTAAATGTCTCAGGATGAGAGAAGCGGCAGGGGTTCAGCAAACCCTATTTAAGAGCAGCCACGGGGAGAAAAGTGTACAAAAGGTACAGTATAAGATGGGACTGTCCGGTATGCGAAAAATGAGTAGCCGGCGCCACTTTAAAGGCGCCGAGATCGCTTAAGTATCTCGTTCAGTAAAAGTTCGTCCAGTTCAGCGATGACTAGGTTTCGTACGTACTCCAGAAATGAGAGGGAACACTCCGTGAAGCACTCCAGCGACGTATAGAAGAGCACAGTGGACGAATTATATGGTCTTCCATTCTTTGCAGCTGAGAGGCCCCGTAGCTTTCCATGCACGTGTGAGTTGAAGAGATCTGCCTGGAAGCTGTCAATCCTTGAAATTTTAGTTGACTTACTTTCTATATAGCGTTCTGCTACTCGGCCCGCCACGCCGCCGGGTTTTCGCATGATGGATATAATGCTCTCGCACTTAAAAAAAAGAAAAGTACTCCAAAGACGTCTTTATGGCGTCTGAAACCCTTTCGCCGAAACAGCTTCTTCTTTTGCGCGTGTGTCGCCAGCCACTGCCTGCGTACGTTCCTGGAACAGCTAACGCCGATGGCCGGCTGGCCTTCACTCAGCGGCTCAGATTCTCGTCGTTTTCTTTTCTTATTTTATTTCCACTTCTCTCGCAGAAGCTAGGGAAAGCGCAGCGAAGTTATTTTTTTTTCTTTTTATTTGTTCCAAGCTGAACTTCAGTGCTGCTGAGATGCGATTGTTTTGTTTCTCACTTGAATATTCAACGTGACAGTCTATGTCATCACTATTCGCATTGTTCAAACAATGCTCTTATGATAAGTCTTGTTAGGCTCAGTTGGGGTACAACTGTACCACACCAACGTAGATATGAGAGGAGAGGAGTTATTATTTTACGATACAGGGCGGCAGGCGACTGGGCGCTAACACATGTTTTAGGAATTCTGGACATTGCCCCTTCGTACAGAAAGGCTCTCGACATTGCAAACTGAAATTCTTAAAAATTCGGCTGATCTTTTGAAATATCACTTTTTTTTAATATGCTGCCCATTGAGTTATTTGGTGCATTATCGTGATAGCCCACGGGACAATGTCCGGAATTCATGGATACGAAATTAACTATATGGGTGTGCGAATGGCAGTTTTTGAAACCGAATCGAATATTTTTCGAGTATTTCTCACCACTAAATAGAAATTTTCCTATCCTGGTATTCACTGCACTAGAAAGTTTGTCATTAAACTGCACATTCAATGTGCAAGTGTAATGACAATATTTCTCGTGCTTTTAGTAAACCATGCTTTATAACGTCGTTTTAAAGCGTGGTTTATTAACTGCACGAAGAGAGCATCAGAAACAATTAACTAAGTACTTTGTTCGCAAGCTCAGGGCTATTCGGAGCATTCGCGGTCATGCATCATATATAGTCTATAAACGCAGCCTTGTTAACCAATTAATATATGTGTATACCTCCGGGACTAAATAAGAAATATCTCCTGGAGTTGGCAGAGCGGACAGAAGGTGCATAGAGCAATAGTGCAAAAGGTGCATCATATTATATTACAGAGCATATGACTTTTTCTTTTCGATGTGGTGGCGGCGATATTGAAGCATGCTGGTACATCGTACTGCATGATAGTTGGACATGGTTATGATCCGAGCCAGACTGAAGTAGATGGGGCGAGAAAACAACCGTTTGAAACGGGCTCGCAATTTGAAATGGCTACACGCGCATTACTCATTTATTTATTATTCACATGACGGGATAATAAAATGAGAAGCGCTGTTTTGGAAGGGTTCAAGGGCGATGATAAGTGAACAAATGACTCGAATCTCAGACGGCAAGCTATAGTGTTGGATGCAGCTATACTGATAATTCCGCTAATTATACTGCCAAATTATGTTTTCTAACCATGACATCTCCTTGTCTCCTCGCAGTGGAAGACGTCCTGGGTCTGCTGAACGACCGAGTCGACTCCGTCACCAACATGGCGCGCGCCTTCCTGGCCGTCTTCGTCGGCGCCTTCACCATCAACGCGTGCGCCGTCATCTTCATTGTGTTCGGTGACGGTCGCTCGCGTCGGTTCCTGTTCCCCCTGGTGGTGGTCTACGCGGCCTTGTACCTGGTCTTCAGCGGGCTGGCGTACCTGTTCCTCGGACTAAGCGGCACCGTGGCCGGTCGCGTGCGCACGCTGGGTTCCATCATGGACATCGCCTCAGTGACCGACATCTCGGACTCTGCCTTCTCCTACATCAAGGTGCACGAGCCGGAGTGCCGACTTCGCCTCGTGTGCGAGCTCTCCGAAAAAGCGATCGAGCGCGACCACATGTTCGCCCTGGTGCTTCGCGTCGTCAGCGTGCTGGGCAGCGCCGGCGGACCGTACGTTGAAGCGGTGCTCGGGGGTCTCAGCGGCCGTGGCTGTCACCTGCTGTTCTCGGAGTGCGAGTACTCGCCCTTAAGAAGATCCCTGCCATTCGTCGAGTAGCCCCCGATGTATATACATAAGTGTACGCAATCGATTAGTCATATTACCTATTTATTCGAATAAACAAGCCCAGTGTCATTCTCGTCAACACACGGTTGTCTTCTCTTTTTTTTTCACTCATCGCGCCTGTCGCGACAGTGCGAACGGTTCGTTCTGTATTGCACTGGCGGCATGGTCAGCGTGGTCAGACTGCGCGTGCGCAGCACCCTCCGGCAGCTTTGCGTCTTGCATGCCTCTTCTAGTGAGTTGGAATGTAGCGCGACATGCTGAAGCTCAGAAAAAATTGTTTAGCGTGAGAAAACTGACAGTCGCCTGCTTCGAATCAATCAAGTTGTCGTCCGGCACTGCCCATTCTTTCCAAACAGACCACTTGTATTTGCTTTAGATTTCTGTCATGATGCTTCGACAGCAAACCAAATTGAATGCTACAGATCTTATTTATCAGAGGCTCCTCAATATCGCTCGCCGACGCAGTTTTCTTTATTCTTCGCTTTTCCTGTGTAATCAAACATAGAATCGGGTCGAGTTAAAGCGACGCAGCAGCGTTGAGGTGTAGCACATCCAGCCTCGTGTTGTACGTGGCCGCCACATTGCCCAGCGTCCCACAGATGGAGAGAGCACCATACGCTCATAAAAAGACAATTGTCAAATTGTGTCTCATTAAAGAATTTCCGCGGTTTACACGTATTTGAGTAGGAAAAATCGTAGTTGCCCCGAGTTCTCTTTAGGATGGCTTTTTTGTACCTTTCGGCTACCTGGAATAGGCCGGGTGGCCGCCCACCTTCGGGCATTATCAGCTTGGTCTCTGTAATGAAGTTTATTCACACTCCCTCCAGCTTTCTCAGAACTATTACTACCGGCATCCCTTGCAGCAGCGGTGCACTAGTAAACTAGTGGTAAGATCGATCTATTCGGATACAATTCATATTATTTAGACAAACAAGAAAACTTGAACAAAATAATTGGGGCAGCGCTTGTGCAGTCACATTTCTCCCTTCTATGCAAGTTTACGTCTCGGCTTAAAGGAGTGCTCACATAACATTTCCTACTTTTTTTTCGTTAAATTTAAGTCCGAACACTGGAAATCCCGCTTTCCCTAAAATTCTGCATTATATGTTTCTTTTTCGCATCATTCGCCGCATCGGTATTCACAGAAACGCCGATACAGATCTAATGATAAACCCGCGGGTGCGGACAGATACGTTCAAGAAAGAAAAGAACGGGATGGGCGGCCTTATCTTTATGCGTGGGTCCTTGTTAAGTGTGCCTACTCGCGTCTCCAGCACTGCTTATATCACGGTCGCAAATAAGGAAATGCAGAAGGAACTAGGGCTGGAAGTTGGCCACCGGAAGCGGCAAGAAAAACGCCCGCCTGCTGACGTCGAGAGGGCAGGGGACGTAAAAGAATGCGGAGAACGAGAAATACACGAGAAGTGGGAGGCGCTACGGTAAGGATAAGTTAATTAAAGGGACCCTAAAACGATATTGACGAATTTGTACAAGCGCACTGAATCATTAGGGTAGATCCTTCTGATCATTAAGTGACGCGTAAAGCGTGTAATTGATTATACAATTTTAAAAATCTGCATGGCTACCGATCACCGCGGCGCCGCTCCCCTGTGTTTTCAGCCACCCCTCCAAATTAACGTGGTTATCCGATTGGCTATCCAGGTCGCGCCATCGATAATTTTTCCAACCTTATGGTGAATAAATGTTGTTCGTAATAGTTGGAATGTTGGTTAATTTGTTTCTATAAAAAAGTAACAGAGAATACACAGCGACCATTTATCACTGCACTCAAGCACTTCCGGCACACAGCAAGTGTCGTCTGCTTGTGTTACAACGTTCCCAGTGTTGACGCGAGCTCCGCGGTGAGTGCTGGTCTCGAGCTTTCTTTTCGCGAGCATCATGGAACGTCCTTGTTACGTTGTGGGCTGCAAATCTAGCGATCGGCGACATGTCAAGCTGCGACATCGCGTCCCTCTGCAAGGCAACATGTGAGCGCAGTGGCTGCAGCGCATCGGGCTGTCGGTATCCGATCGGCGCCAGTATCTACGCGTTTGCAGCCGTCACTTCACGCCGAAGGATTACTACCACGAAACAGTTTAGCGTGTCCCGTATTCGGGCAAGCGCGTGAACGATGATGATGATGATGATTTAATGGCATCCCATTTGAAAGGGGTGGTGACAAATAGTCACCTATAGCCTGCATGCTTGATAACCAGGTATGCTATACATGTTTTTCATTCTAGCATTTTTGTATACATCTCCATAACCTCTTTTGCTTTTTTTTCCTTTCAAAATCGCCTGGTTGGTCAAGCACAGAGCTAATATTGTTGTAACCAAGTGTATCCTACCTTGTTGCTGGTGTAAATTTTCGGCAGGTGCGTAATCGTAAACAGGTTGTTTTCTTAAATGTTTTACACTTGGCTAAAGCAACAGTAGCTCTGTGTTTGGCTGGATAAGCTCTGCGCCACCAGTTGGCTGCACCGTGCAGACCGCTCACGTTTAGCTAAAGCCCATTCATCACAGCGGTAGTAGTACGGGGGGACTTCAGTTTACGCCTTGGCCCATCCGTCAAAACGCTCAGCTCGCCTGCGGTTACCAGAATACCGGACACACTCGGCTCTGCATGTGACAGAATGTTTTTAACGCACACTGCTTGGATAGCTCTCGCGGGAGATAGACGGCTAGCGGAAGTAGGCGTTTTACTGTAGCTGTATCCTACGCGTCTACACAATTGGTCCAAACCGTTTCAAAGACCCTTTAAAAGGCACCTCATGCACAAGATCTGACCATTTTGAGCTGGCAAGCGCAGTGCATTCCAATGCGCGCTCATGGTCGTGTCTGCTAAGAATGACATCGCGACACGCGGCGAAAGGAGCTGAAATTACTAAATAAACGCCATTCGCCCTTCTAGATCGTCGCGCTCCAAGACGGGGTGGGGGGAAGGGGGTGACGTAAATCAGCAAGTGCGCCTGCGTAGTACATATCTATGCTGTGACGTCGCTCATAGTGACACGTGACACTTCGAGAATTATTAAAGGCAACATATGTTATTTGTGTAATCTGTTGCGTCAGTATATGAATTATAGTTTAAAGAAATAAAAACACACACAAACCAAATGTCTGCGTGTTTTCGTTTTACTTCGCACCGGAGCACGAGCGATGTTCTTCCGTTTCGTCTGCCTCTTCCCCCGTCGTGCAGTCTCACGCGCTGAGAGCGAAACTATGTACTTTTCTACCACGTTCCAGAGCGCGATCATGCTCTGTGATCTTCTTGCGTCTGCCTTAGTGTTCGTGTAGCACTAGCACTGGTCTCCAGGAATGCTCAATACATAATTAGCGATTATCAGGCGGCCATTAGAAACTATGCTAAGGGTAGGATCTTTCCTGCGGCGTTGCACATCATCAGAGTCAACGAAGCCCAATTCTCCAACGCAGAAAAGAACGGCAGACAATTGCTCTGCTTCCCATACGACTCCAGGCGTTTCCGCAGTCAACCTCAACGAGGTAGCGCACCGCGAAGCTCGAGGTCTTACTCGCCGAGCTGAGCAAGGAGTGGCTTCCATCGGTCAGGGGAACGCGGAGGCGGAAATCTGGAGAGAAAAAAGACAGATTAACAACATTTAGCGATATATATTACCAAATTCTATCAAAATTGGAGGCGAATATTACCACCGCCTCACACTAAACTGAACATAGCTGAGTCCGTTGCTTGGAGACGATTACAAACAGAAATCCATACGAGGCACATGCAATTAAAGACTTTCTACCCCGAGAAATACGCGAGCGATATACGCAAGCTATGCAAGTCTGCTAGAGCCACCCTTGAACACATGTTGTGGGGATGTAAAATATATCAAGATAAAATGGCTTTCTTAATTCTTTATGGGGTTTTACGTGCCAATGCCAGTTCTGATTATGAGGCACGCCGTAGTGGAGGGCTCCGGATTAATTTTGACCGCCTGGGGTTCTTTAGCGTGCACTACAACGCAAGCACACGGGTGTTTTTGCATTTCGCCTCCATCGAAATGCGGCCGCCGCGGATAAAATGGCAGTCTCCCCGGAAAATCTACGAGCGTGGTGGTCGGCCGCGCTGCTCAGCCCAGAACTCCAAGGCCAACTTTGGACCGTCCGGCGAGCCGTGGAGGCTGTGCGGGAGCAACAACTCGCAGTGGCCATCTAGGCGGCCCCAGGCCAGGGCCTCCCAATCGCCGGATTCCAAATAAAGTTGTCTCGTTCAACCAAGCGAGATCGAAGCTGTGTCCCCTGCGGTGCACGTCTCCTTATGCTTGGCAAAATACGTAGTTCTTTGAATCTTGACGACTGCATGGCTAAATGAATAAATCCATTTTAACGAAAATTCGCAAAACCAAATCCATCAAACACCGCACGTGCATGGGAATCGGAGTAGACTTCCCTTTGTAATGAAGGGTTGATCGAACTGGTAAATATACAGATTAATTACAACTCAAATGGACGCAAACTCATGCAGAATAAGACACACGACAAGCGCTGCCCTATGTCTTATTCTGCTTATGTTTACGCCATTGCAGTGTTCGCTCCTAAGAAATGTTGGTGACCTAAGTATGTGCGCTGCGCCTGTCTGACATGACAAATGCGTAAACTCACAGAAAGTGGTCCTCATGTGGCTGCAGCTTATGAGGTAACGAAGAGAGCTTGCCTGCGCGTGGTAAATCTACGCTCGGAAATCTAGAGACTAAATAACGAATAAAGGCCTGACAATTAACCAGAAGAGAAGTCCGGTTTGCTACCCTATACGTGGCAGGGGAAAAATAAATAAATTAGGGGGAGAGAGCATGGACAGCTGACACAGCCGGCGAAAACCATCGCGCACTATCACGCCACATGATTACATACGTGCAGCCCAATTAACACCAACTTAAGCTATGTAGTGCAGGTCTGTTGTTCATCAAAACTATATACAGCAGTGCTTATAGTCACCCGCTGTTGCATGCAATATGTTTTGAGGTGGGAATTCTAAAATGGTTTGCACTTATTGTCCGTGGTCAAAGTGAGCTAGCGCAGTTGCGAGCGATCTCTCGCAAAGTTGCTATGTGCGTATGAGCGTGGTTCGCATGCCGCGGTTGCCCAGTGGTTACATGGAGTTGCGCAGCTATAGCTTGACGTCGCGGG
Source organism: Dermacentor silvarum (assembly GCF_013339745.2). NCBI lineage: Eukaryota > Metazoa > Arthropoda > Arachnida > Ixodida > Ixodidae > Dermacentor > Dermacentor silvarum. Next base: position 16,728,623 of record NC_051161.1, read on the forward strand.
TTCGAGCCCGACCACGGTGGCCACAGGCCGACGGGGGCGTAATGCGAAAACGTTCGTGTAGCGTGCGTTGGGTACACGGTAAGGAACCCCAGGTCAAAATTAATCCGGAGTTCCTCTACGGTGTGCCTCGTAATCGGGGTGTGCTTCTGGCACGTAAAACCGCAGAACTTTATTAATTAATATTGCATGCCGCTGGCTCGAGCTTACGCGTCTCATTTACAATCTCTGACTTCTGAAAGGATATACCACGAGCTCCCTACAACCTGCAGAACTTATAATAGAAGGCCTTTTGACATAAAAGGTTCACTGGTAATTCTTAGTTTTCTCCGACTATGCTCGTTCAACCGCACAAAATATTTTTAGCTTAAGAACACATGTTCGAACCTGAATATGTTTGCAGATTTTAAATATAGAGGTTCAATTTTCAGAACCTTTTATTTATTTTTGTCAGTGGGAACGGCATCCGTGCAGACGGATAGCCCAGCCACATATATCGGGAATACTGCAGTGAAGCGCAGAGATGGCCCGATCACTTTCGGCTGAAACCGCACGAGCTGGCGAGCACCAACTCATCGTGCTTGCGTGACCGACACGAGATACTCGCCAACTCGTATGTTCAACAAGCTGTTTGTTGATCCGATTGTCATGCGAGCTTTGTGCGAGTGCCGCACGTGCTGGTCCCGATAACGGTGGGACCGAGCGTGTACGTGTCCATCCACACACACTCCGCGGAGACGACTTGCCCGTCCGCGCTGTCCAGGAGAGGCGCGCTCGAGCGGCCCAGTTTCCGGGGGCGGCCGGCACTCGCTATCAATCCGCCGGGCGCCCGCAGCGCACTCTCACGGTTTGTGACTGATTAATGTCTCCGGCGGGGACAATTTGGCCGCGCGCTTGTCTCATTAATGCGCGCTACGTCTCCGTCTCTCTCGCTGTCTCATTACGGGCGGGCGACCCCGTTCTGCGGCTCCTAATCGCCGCTCGCTTTTGCCACCTGCATCGCAGCGGTCATAGCGAACGGATGAGTTCATCGCTTGAACCCGCGCGAGGAAGGGGTCATCCCGGAGGGCGGGCACCGGCAGTGCGAGCACCTGCGTCATAAAATGCGCAATCAGAGCATGGCAGGTAGGTAGCGCTCCGGCGGGATCTTTAGAGCCGTTGTGGAGTGCCCCGGACAACCGCGGGAGTGGATATGTGCGGACGGAGACTCGGGATCAGCGGTTCCGCTTCCCCTTCGCCATTTAAGAAGCGCGAGAACATAGACGAGCTGACGGTTTCTAAACAGACAGGTTTATAGTAAAGGCAAAACGAGCCGACGATTTTTCCGCTTTAAACAATGATCTCTGCGCAAAGTATGTATAGACTCTGCAAACTCGGCCACGTGCAGTAATGTTGCCTTCGGAGTGCTTCTCTCCTTCACAAAGACGACAAGACAGAGCGCTGGCTATCACCTATTCAATGAGACAATTGTAAAGCAACATGAAAATCTCCCGATACAGCTTTCTGTTGCTCAATACGTGCTACATAAAAGTGCTTTTCCCAGCGTGCAAGAAGCCCGCGAATACACGCAAAGTGCCTCGAACGGCCAGTCGCGCGGCAATTCTGTGTGTATATTCACAGGCTTCTTTCACACTCGGAAAAACACTTTATGTAGCACGTATATATTTAGCAGCAGGAAGCTGTATCGGGATTTTTTCATGTTGCTCTACAATTTTCTCATTCCCACTTTTAATCTAATTGTAATATTTGACAAGTTTATAAATTAATTAAGACTAATTATGTAACTAGGCAGAATGCTAAAAATAATCCGAGTATCTCCAAGCGACGGCAAACAACATTACCTTGGTTCGGTCCATATACGTGGAATCTGCATATTTTTAAATCTCGGTTCATGATAGCTGGGACACCCTGTATGTTAGCGTTTGAGTGTTTCAACAAGTGTGCATCGTTTGTTTAGAGTGGTTTTGTTTGATGTGCGTTTCTTCAATTCTGAATGTTCGTTCTACACGAGCGACTTGTCCCTGTTTGTCTCCAGTCTGCCGGAATTCGTTAAGCTATACGAAATCACAGCCCTCGGGTAGAGTCACAGAATCGTGTGGTTGGAGGGTTCAAGGATATAAAAAAAATTTTGGGGAAATATAAGTTCGAACATAATAAATTGCAAATGTCGACATTAGTAGTGAGTTAATACACTTACATACAGTAAATTTTGGTAGCGAATGGGCTGCCGCCGAAGTGCTCCTCAACGTGACTGCGCTGTGGAAAAAACCGACCCCTCACGCCTGGCCATTGTGATCGTTCTATTTGTATAGAAACACAAACCAACGAAAGCTTATTTGTAAAAAGCAGTACTGAGTAAGATCACACTGCATGAACTCCGGACTATTTAGTCTCGGGACCACGCGGTCTTTACATTGAAGACAATGTTGATGGTCAATACTTGCTCTGCGACCCAATTTCGCATGCAGGCCAACCTCGGGGAAGCGCAACACTGGATTTCTTGTTCCTTGTTTGCTAAAAATGGCGGCACAGCCACGGCCGTACCCAGGAATTTTTTTCGTGGGAGGGGAGGAAGAGGGGGGGGGGGGGTTGTGTGTAGAACGGCTGCCATTTTGAATGATTTATACTGGCTTATTTTCGTGTGTGAAGCAAGAACATATCGCTTGCATATAATAATTAGAGAGTACTTTTAAATTAGTTGTACCTAAATAAGTAAAAAAATTGGTGTGTTAAACTTAAATTCTGGTTAAGGCAAGGAATCAAAGTTTGGACTATAACACCACCGAAGCTGGGGACACCGCAGGCTTTGTTTCATGAACGAAACGCGGTAACTGAACACGTGGTAACTGCTGGATACGTGGCTCTTCAAAGGTTTTCATGGCTTTCTTGTAATTGGTAAACGCCTTAGTTACGAACCAGCCCAAGGACTGGTGCTCCCCTTTTTCGGCGCTCTCGCTTGCGAAGACTACGCAATATTTGCATAACGCTCCATAAAGGTTGTCTGAATAAACAAGCCATGGGTAACGATCTACCCAGCGAGGTTGCAACTTCAGTTTTCTTTTCTCTGTGGCCGGATACTCATACTTAGCCGAAGGTGTGCAGGGATCAAGCAGCAGCCTCTCCGTCGTCTATGGATCAAGTGCAACAAGAATGTGTCGTTGCTATGCCCCTCACCCACCAATACCCGCCTTGCTTCGGTATTGCTCCGTGGCGAAGGCGTCACTTTGAAGTTGCACGGCGCGGACTGTAGAGCAAAGGTCACTTGGAGTTGCACGGCGGCCGCCATTATTTCTCGGTGGCGCGTGGTTGTCGTTCTTCAGGGACTACTGCGATTCGTTCTTGGGTGATTCACATACACCTGCGCGTTTCCCTGAGTTGCTACAGAAGCTTTGACGCACTTGGAATTCCAGCTGTGCAGAGAAAGGGGCAGTTTTGTCCCTTGACGGACTTAGCTCTTCTCCTCCGCCTGTTTCATCCGTTCGGAGTTTCTTGAAGTATGACGCAAGTTTCGTTTGCTTGGTTGTCGCAGCATGCATTTTCATTTTGCTACGCAATCCTATGCACGCAAACGGAAGTGGCCAGCCACTCCAAAGAGACACGTTTGTGATTGACTGGCGAAAACGTCAGACGAACGGAGAGAGAATGAACGCGCAGAGAATCTGCCCTGACCACCCTCTCCTGCTCCGCGCGTACAACTGCAGAATATCCTTCGGCTCCGCATTTTACTACAACAGTTGTTTTTTTCGATAATCCAACAGGAAGGAAAATGTCGGCTTCACTGCAGCAAGTTTTTGGTTGGTTGTGTTTTTCTCTTATCCGTTTTTATTGCGATAGCAATTATATGGACACTTTCACCGGATTTCTGCCGTCGGCGTCGCCGTGAGGTTCCGTATAGATAAAATCTTCGCCGCGCGCCGTATGCCCGAGCGGAAGCGTGCGGGGACGCACGCTTCCGCTCGGGACGCACTCAATCTTCCACGCGCAAGCAAGGAAGCGGGAAGCGAGCGCCGGAGGGAGCGGGGGGGGGGGGGGGGGGGCGCATTTCTACTCTGCCAACAACCGCGCTCGTCGCTCGCTCGCAACGTCTCTTATCTCCACACGGCTCTGACCTTTTATGCGCCGTGCATTCGCCGCTCAGTTTCCGTTGAAGCGATAGACCGCACGTACCTTCGCCCGCTGCGACGTATATGCGCTTACTGCCAGCGTTTTGACAGTCGTTGTCTGCAGTCATTCAGTGTGATCTATTCATGTTTGTTTGTGCGCGCTCACACCACAGTTAGTAATAGTCGGGCCACATTTTCCAACGCACGCTACACATGCAATGCTGCCCGGATCGGCAGTGCAGCGCTACAGGTGTGTCCCTTCGCACGCGCTGCCCACGGGAAGCGCTTCTCATCAACACCACCGTTTCACACGCGCCTTCTCGTGGTCATCGAGTCTCTCTTCATGTCGGTCTACTTACGCCGCAGCACACCTGCTTACTTAATCAGCTCATGTTTACTACAATTCATATTGCTACCAAAGTCGCTCACCTTACTTCGTATGACATTGCTGTGTTGCTATCGCATTCATTGATTCGCCCTTAGGGCGAAACTGTGACATTTTTTTTATTCTCCCATGAAAAGCACGGAAAAGCCACCTTCTTCTCTTTTCTCCCCTCAAGCCTACCTGCAGGTTTTCTTTTCTTTGTTTTCAGCATGCCACCCATACAGACAGAGCTGCGTGCTTGCTATCGACAGGCCGGCAAAGCCTGACCCACTCGTGTGGTCTGCGTATAGCGCTATACACACTGCTTGGGAACACTTGAAGCATATTTTTCATTGTGTTCTTTACATCCGCGCATCCCCAGTGGCAGCAATTATCCTTTGACGGCGTGTGTTCGCTGCCAAGTGCAATTGCTTAAAATGCCTTCCTCTCCACACAATCGCGGCTATCCTTCAATGTTTGCTTAGTCTTGCTTTTTTCTGCGGTAGGACCCGGGAAACGCGGATGAGTGACATGTCTCGGTGTGTCATTGTTCCGAAAATGACTGCAGACGGCTCGCTTCTGCCATCGAAAGAGAGGTACGCGTTTTTCGCAGGAACTCCGACAACTGTGGTCCGAAAAGGCGGAAAATTTCTCGAGTGGCAATGGGCAGTGGAAGCATCTGAACTAATAAAGGAGCCGCTACGGGGTGAAAGCCGAAACAAAAAATGAGACGCGAAATAACGGGAGGGTGATGTTCAAGGCTGTGCAAGGCGGGCGGACGGGAGAGGGAGCGCTGAGCTGGTCTTGTAAAAGGGAAGGCTTGAGGAAAGGAAGAAGAGGGAAGTAATAGGAAAGTTGCAGTGTATGAAAAATTTTGGCTACTGGTGGTCGCTGTGAAGGCGTGTTTTAGTATCGACCAAAAAGCTAACTTACGAATTCTTTTTTTTTTTTTTTGGAGTGGGGAGGTCAGGACTCCCTCAACTCCCCCTAGTTACGGCCCTGAGCAGAGCCATGATCTATTACAATCACGGAGCAGAACATTCGAAATTATCGAATAACGAATTGAAAAGTATCCGATTCGATTCGAAGACTGAATCGAGTGATCACTATTTCTAAGTGCAAATATCAAATATTGCAAAACGTCAACTGCCCCCAAATAAACATAAAATTGGATTAAAAGTACACGGTAAATACTTAATCCCCACGGGCATAGTATAGACATAAAACATGAGAACTTGCGCATTGGAGCAAGCTACGTCACCTATTTCAATTTTTTTATTGTGCTCGAAAGCCAGCGCGCAGAGCATTAGTGTATATCATCAGGTATTCTAAGGCATCTTTTCGCATTCACGCCGTTGTGGCTCCAGTTAAAGTTCTTTAAAACTTTCTAAGTTCAGCCTATGACTCTTTTATAGAATGCAATGTAGTTCATCTTCACGAATAAAGCATAAACTAGGCCTACGCAAATGCCGTAAGATTGAATGCGTCACGCCGAGCTTGTGCGACAACTTCAAGTCGGCGTCGGGGTGATGCGTCTTTCGCTATTGTGACTTTTTCAACTTACCAAGCTGAGAGTGGCTTTTTATTTTAAATTATTGTTGTTATTTCGGAAGGGTAATTTACCAAAGCAATGCAGTTGTATTCACTTTTTTTTTTTTTTAAACACGACCCTGTTCGTAGAATAGAGCCGCCGTGCGCTAAGACTTCGGGAAAAGTCTGAACAAGCCGCGCTGGCAGAGAAATGGCAGAACGTGACATTCAGTTCCGCAGAGGAAATGCACATCACGATCTCGGCATCAAGAGACCCCAAAAAGACGTATTAATAATGAAATAAAACAAAAGAGTGACACAGACGACGGCGTCACACTCCCGTAAAGTACACTGCATGAAACAGTGTGTATTCGCGGTGACAAAAAGGGGGCGGACAAAAAGGAGAGACTGCGAAATCATATTATGCAACGACGTCGCAAGAACGCGGAAAAGTACGTAGCGGAAAGGTGCTGTCGAAACGCGGGGAAGCAATGGCTACACCTGGAAATGTACAGTTTAGCATATATGTATAGCAGAGAAACAATTTAATGCGCGCCTTTAAAGTGAGAGAACATTGTCTGCACAGCATGCACCAACATACCAGAGCGCGTCGTCGTATACATGTGACAGACGAATTTACCACTTACAAAACAAAAATAGCTGTAGCGAAAATAGACAGGAAGACGTACTTCAAGTGTTTATAAATTCGCACCAGTGCTTGTGGCGAATACCATTGTTGAACATCATTGGGCAAGGCAGGGCAATCACAAAGCAGATAAATAACCTAAATGCGAAAGATTGCTAAAAAGAGCCCGAATATGCTGAGAAGTACATCCGCAGTTAACTCGCATTAAGGGTATGGACTTGCAACTAACCAATAAACACTCACATTCGGATGATTACGTAAAACTTACAATAATCTATAACTAGTACAATAACTATAACTAGTACAATAATCAACGATGCATCGCACGTTCGTTTTTTGTTTCAACGTGGTCAGTAGGGACTTAGTAGAAATTGTGACTCCGATCACTGGAGTCGGTTTCAGTATTAGCAAATAAAAGCTCGGACTCCCTCCCACCTTCCGCTCTTACAAGCTAGCTTTGTTTGCGTGAACTCAAACTGAGCAGTTCGTGTCAGGAAACGGGCTGACCCGCGGGACCGACTCAAACGCGTTTACATGCATTTCGTCAGCCGAATAGATCGTGTAAATCCACTCCTTGTATAGTGGTGGGCTGACCCAACCCACTCTGACGCTTCCTCGGTCCAACCGACCCGCAAACGCTTAAGTGAAACGCCGGAACTTTGTCCTAGCTGTTCATGCAAAACTAGCTCGAAGAGGCGAGCTGGGCGAGTTAGTCGGTTAACTTCATAGAAAACAAACAGCGCGAAAAGAACAGTGGACTGAATAATAACAATAACAGCGCCCATATCGTCTGGCCTATTCATCCTCTGTTCCTGTCGCACTGCGTTTTCCATACAATGACAAAAGAAGCGGTTGAGGCAAACGAATGTCGGCTGTTCGTTATTCTATCAAAACTAAAAAAGCGTCAAATTATATAAAGAAATGCAGTCGGTGGAACAGGAGATTGGCGAAGGAGTGCGTACACATTAATTTTGTGAAGAGCGGGAACCACGGAAGCCCGCGAGATTTTGGAGAATGAGGGGGTAGACAGGTGTTGCTATATATAGCTGCAGGCGGTGCCAGTGCCTTGCGAGAAAGTGCCGGTGAACTCTTCGCCAAAGCGCCACCATTTAGATTCGTCACTCAGATGCCACGAGGTTGAACAAGGAATGCAAGTATGTCGAAACTTGCATCCATATATCTAAAAACGGGACGCGAGTCAGAGAAGCCATATTTCTGTAGCTTTCAGTCGGTGCTTCTCCGGAACATATATAGAGCGAGAACCGCTATTCGGGACACTAAGTACGGCAATCGTTATTGCTATCTATAGGATTCTGGCCAACAAAGAGTGCATGACAGCAGTTCACCCGTCCTTCCGAACGCGGTCCCAACGACAGTTGACGGAGCGATCACAATGGCTCGCGCACTTGTAGACAATTACTGCGCCGTGAACACTCTCTGTACACGGGAACCTAGCCTGAACAAGTTAGACCAATAAAAGAGCGACCCATCAAACATACGTTACACTGCCACGATCTTGTCTGAATCGACAGTGGTCCCGAAAGGTCGCCGTCAGAGGTGACAGTGAAAAGCAGAGCAAGGACGCGCCTGGCTTTGGAAAGTCTATAAACAACGAACTGGCCGACTCTGCACGTAAGGTTCCTATGTAGGCGGGCGAGGCCCGGACTGAAGAGCGAACCACTTGCGCGAGAACAGTTCGATGCGGTGATGTCCGCCGCGTCTCACGCGGGCCGCGGTGGCAACAAAAAGTGCATTGCAGCAGTTGCTTCGGCACCGTGATGCAATCGGGGGCGTGCTTTCAAGGACTGTATAACAATGTGACATGGTGTCTATCCCCCTCCGTACTGATGGCAGGCGTGATAGTGCACAGGCGACATTATATAGTGGCGACGCGGCCAAATCATATGGCGCGAGCCAGTCGATCGGGCTCTTGCGTCGATCGATAGGGCGCCGAAGCCAGAATGACCAGCGCAATTGTCATTTTACTCGAATGCGACTGGTAATGGTGGCGTGAGGATGATTTCGCCGTACGAGTTTGAGCACACGTCGGCGCCTGTACGCCTGCCACACCGGTATGCGACACAACAAAGCATGTGCCTTTGAATCCGGCCGCTCTTGTTGCTAACAGTCGAGGAGGATTGCAGGCTGGCGGAAAGTGCATTGTCTGTCTCACTGTAGAGGTTGGACTTCATCAACTTTCAATTATATCGCCCACTCTGCAAGCGCTCATTGTCCGGCCAGCAAAGGGCAATAAATTGCTTACGCTACAATAACATTCTCAGAACGCACACCAGCGACAACTAGTTTGCCGCGACCTTCAAACAAGCAGTTGTCAACTTTTATGCAATCGCTTCTTTTGTATTGCTATTCATGCTCACATGTAAATTCCAGATCTCTGTTTAATTGACCTTCTCTAGTCATCAAGGTGTCCACAGGAGATTTAAATGTTTTCGAACTGTTGGTCTCTTTGCAGTCGACAAATGCATCGAAATGTTATTTTCGCTATTGTCAAGTTAATATACAAACAAAGAAGTGGCCATAACCACCATAGTTCAGCCATAGTGTATTGCTCAGTTCCGTAATATGTATTTTTCTTATGGCACATCGTAGACTATAAGGTATTGAATATTTCTAGCCATGTTCATTGTTCATTGCCATTGATCCATTGTTCTTGCGTGTGAGCATGCGTGTGTATGTGCGTGTGTGTGTGCGTGTGGTCGCGCGCAATATGGCGTCATTTGAGCCTTGTTTTCCTGCTAAAAATAGTATAACGTTACTTAATGCACTTTTTTATTATTTCGGCCTTTTGACTCACGTTCTAGTTTCAGTCCCCTGGCAGGAAACAAGAGCCAAGCTTTACCGGTTCTGGTTGTCTTTAAAACACGGTCGGCACGAGTATCGGGGGCCCGTGACAGCTAGGCAACGCGCGTCATCGGTAATGTAAGCCTGTCCAATAATAGGCCACGCTTGGGAAAAGAACAGAATGCTTCCTTCAGTGCTCGCGCAGGCCAGGACCACCAAAGACAGCAGTCGTGTGTCCAGTGGGTCCATCCGCGTTGTTCCACCTTGGCGTCGGCGTGACCCTGCCTAAAAAAAGTCGAGGCATCCGTGCTATTTGCCCTTGCACCTATGTGTGCGACGCCTCGCACGAAATTACACCCGCGGCCAGCAGCAGCGACAAACAGCAGCGCCCACCTTTCGCGTCTAGTCTTCATGTAGGACAGCGAGGTATACATTTACGGTGCAAGCCGCCTGTGTACCGCATCGTGGCGAACATAAGCCCTCTCCAAAGCTAAACGCCCGTCTGCTGAATGCGTCTTATCGCCTGCCAAAAGCCGCATTTCAACACTGTGAAAAGAAAGAAAGAGACCTAACCTTTGCACCTGCACCGGAAGCGAGCTTCGGTCAAAACAGAAAGAAATAACGGGGCACGCGCGTTCACAAAACATCTTACGTAAGAGTCATCCGCTATTGGTCATTACAGCGACGATCGCTTCATTACCATAGCGATCGCTGTCACAAGTGGCTGGCGCCCGAACGCCAGTCAATCGGGGCACGCTCGAACGTATAAGATAAAGTTTCGTGAGTATACGAGCCCGGTTATCTGGGAGAAAAAAAGAAATAGTCAGAAGGATCGTGAGGCGCCGTTGTCCCGTGGAAATTGGGAACAACCCCCAAATCCACTTGCATATATATCTGTCGATTTACCCTGGATATCTTTGCGGCACCGCGCATAATTACGCAGGACCATGTACATAAGGTCGGGTTATGGCACGCGCTTGCTATCGCACCGCCAACGTATTGTGGGGGCGCTCGTGATGTGAAAGGAGGTGAGCGAAAACAAAAAGGCAGGCGAAGTCAGTCGGTGCGTCTAGTAGTATACGGGTTCTTTTATTTATATTGGCAGAAAGTTAAGTGGTTCTTTCATTTATACCGACAGCAAGTTGAAATAATTGGTAGGAATTCATGTTATAATTTATTTATGTATCAATTCACGTTGTTCTATTTATGTATCAAATGTGAAGGAAATGGAAGGAAAGGAAATTAATCCCGACTGCACTGTCTAGCTACTTCTGCACGTGAACAGAGGTCAGCAGTTGGGTTTAGTGGTGAGTGAATGGAGAGGAATATAGAATAAAGGAAGGGAACTGCAACACAATACAATAGAAGATTATTCAATGTTTGGCACAAAGCAAGGGATGATGAACCGCAATATAAACAGCAGCTTGACTGGGCTTCCACCGCCCCTTCTGAGACGCGCAGCCGTGAGTCACTCGACTCATGTCACCGTGAAAACCCCAGTTCGCTTGTAATGTCACTTCAAAAAAAAAAAAAAAAAAAGTGTTTGTAAGCCGGCCCCGCACCACTGGGGGAAGGGGGGGGGGGGGGGGGGGCTGTTTAGTAGCTGGAGTCCACGGTAAAATCACAAAAGAGGCAGTGCATGCGTTGGTCCTCTTTTGAAGTCAGAGAAGCGCATTAGTTTTGAAAAAAGATTCAGGAACAAAGACTCGAGACTTCGGCGCATAAAACGTGCGTTAATACAGTAACACGATCGGACAGCCGAGGCCTAGCGCTTTCATTAGCGCACCGTCGTGTCATCTCCACGAGCGTCCAGGCTGCTTCTATAAAAAAAGAAGAAGAAGAAGAAAGTGTACGAGAGGGAGAGAGAGCGCAGTCGGCCACGCTGGGGGGAAACTTCGAGGAAGCGGCGGGCGACCCGGAGGTCTACCCTCGTTGCTCTTTCCGTGGCGCATCAAGGAGGGGGGGCCCGTTTCCTCCTGTAATGATGCCGGCCACTTCCACCACCAGCACCACTCTCGGCTGCCGCTGTATGCTACGGTGTACGCGTGCTACAAGCGGCAGCAAGCAGTGGCACGAGTAGCGGGGGCTTCTGGCGGGTGCATGCCAGACAATGCCTGCATTGTGTGCCCCCCCGTCCTGGCCGAAATTGAGTCTCGACTCGCCGCTGGGTCCTTCCGCGAAATTTGGTTGGGGGGAGGCCGATATCTTGAAAGCCAAAAATGCACGAGAATACGGCGGGGGAGTAAGCCGCGCGATGCTAGAGAGGCATTGAGTTTGGGCTGTAGTCTGCGGTATTTCGAATGGGTCAGGGTAACTAGGGCAAATTTTATGCATTAGCTAGATCTTATCCTCCTGCCATTCATAAGACAGGGTAGCATAGAAGAAGCTGCGGTACCGAGAGGACCGATCATGAGTAACAATTGTAAGAAACCAACAGAGAAGGCAATGAATAATATCCTAAATCAACAGCTTTTTAAAATTTATTTTATTCGTATGAAACTGTGCCAATAATTCAAATGACGCTTAAATTTACAGCCTTCTTAAAAAAAAAAGCAAACTGAATGTTCAAGAAAAGATAACCTCGCTCGAAATATAAATCATTGCACGCTTCATGAAAAGTTTGTGGGTTCGGCTTTCGTGCACCAGTGGCCAAGTCGTGTTTACTTTACTCTCTCTCTCTTTTTTAATGAAGACTATGAAGTTTATCGCAAATTTATCCCTCATCTATAATTAGTTCTACGTTATAATAACGAACTGCTATTTCCACTATGCCTTAATGCACCTCAATTACCCTCATCTACTTGTTGTCCAAATCCACGCCCCCAGCGAAGTCTTTCTCTGGACACCTTAACCACATCTCGAAGGCTATGAATTTGCTGGATACATACACCGGAAGCGATTCTGAAGCCGGAAACACGCCATGGGCGCCATGTTTTAGACATCACCTATTGTAGCTAATAAAAATTGAACCCCCTCAGTTTTACAGACTGTTCTCGCAAATTGGTAATTTTGACTCTACGTATACATTTCACGCTGATGCTCCGTATCGATCTCCTCCTAAAGCCTAACTCAAATGATAAATGTTGTATCTTTGCACCTTCATGATACTTCAGATACTTCATGAATTTCTAATATTATCAATTACCAATTATTCCAAACAACCTGGAGTTCCTTCTCGTCATTCACATCTTTGTATTCTGCTCCCCCCCAAAAAATGCAGATGCCGTGCTGGCAAGGTGTGTGACCCGCGACATCATGCTCGACCGCAGAACACCAAAGCCACCATCGAATTCGCAAACCAAGCAGAAACAGGATGTATAACCACAGCGCAATCGCGGAATCTGCACTCGGCGTTCATTGTTACAAAAAAAAAAAAAAAAGAAAAAAAAAGAAAGAAAAAACTAGCTTTTTTTTCTGTTAACGCTTTTGTTCTTATGCATACGCGAGGTTACCGCTGAGCGTGGAAATCTTGTTTGACCTCTTTCGCCTTGATGTGGCCTACACGAAGCACTTTCTTTTTTAAAATCCATCTTGCAAGCTCCGCGTCGCGTGCGTGTGGAGCGGCGGACGAGGACATAGTGCCGCTGGACTGTCCTCCATATGCCCAGCGAAGGCGACAGCTACGCTATACAGACTTAGGGATCTGGGCAATCGGACACTGTCACTTGGGACCGTACTTGGACCACGGCCACTTGTGGCCTTGAAATGTCAGCTTTCGTCGCAGTGAAACACTTGTTTATTAAATACGGATGGGTGCGCGAAATACTACGATCTTGTGCAGTGGCCCGCGTTTGGTATTGATGTTTCGTCCTTTTTTTTTTCTCTCTTTTTTTTTCTCTCACTGTTGAAAGTACGTGTTATAGTGATTGCGCGTGCTATAATGTCTTTTTTTTTACTTTTTGCTTTAATTTATTCACTTAATTCAAAAGCAAATTTACATTCTACAAACGAGTGAAGTGGAGTGGCTGGTGTCATGCTATATAGCTGTTTCCAACCTTCTGTTCTGCTAAAAAGGCAAAATCAGAAGAAAAAGAAAAGTATCGTTGGGCGCATGAAAAAGTGAAAATGAAAGAACAACAAAGTGCGCTACGAATAAAACTACTGCAATACATTCGTAGGGAACGGGAAGTTGATATCTTTCTTGGTTGGCCGTGCTACGTTTGTCCTTCGACAGGCAGCACCGTTGCTGGCATGTCAAGGTTGCTGCCGTATGATACCCAGAAATTGCTCGATGTCTTCAAGGCTTTCATCGGAACTGCACATCGCTTACTGCTCTTTGACCTCATACAATTAAAGTGGGTGGCGGGATTGCCCTGCTGCTGCTGCCCCTGCGCTTAAACATAGATCCCTCGCGGGCGAAATTGAGGAAATGGCAATGGCGGCTAGATTGCCGGGATGTGCAAAATTTCGGCGATCCACCAATACTCTGACTTACCTGTCGAACACGGAATGTATAAGCGTCCACTGACTCCTATGCCGTAGGTCTGCGCGCGGTTGTCTCAAATTGTGGGTGACACACATGTATTTCTCACACAATGGCACGTGCTGACGGCCTTATCCACGGAAGTCCGGAACGCAAGGTTTCTTCTGTCAGCGCGTGTATTCAACCGTCGAGGAGAGCATCAAACCTGTACTTTCGTGGGAGTGTTATATTGCCTCTCTTTGAGTGTTCAATGCGTGTGGTGCCCTTGTTCATGAGGCCACGCATTGTCTTAAAAGATCCGTGAGATGAGTCAATCGGCTTGACCTGGCTGAGCATGACGCTTGATCCGCATCTCAACCGTTAGCGCCGAACGTGCTGTGAATTAAGAGGCTGAAAACTTGGATTTAAAGCGTTACGTAAAAAAAAAAAAAAAAACATTATTTCAAATATTCTGACGCCGGTATTCCAAGTAATTAGACAAATTTATGCAAATGAATTCAACGTCCCCTTTAGCGACGGTAATTTTATATACAGTTTCACTTATTCGGGCGCGGGAAGATCTCCAACGGCAAAATAATACAAATCTATATACAAACTTATCTACACTGATGATAAATTGACGGCTACCATTCATCACTCAGGTAAATGTGCTGATTTCATTGTAATATATGAATTCTGACTTGAATAATTGCAAATTAGCACCACAGATTCATCATTTCTATTTTCCAAAGTGACAGTTGTGATAAGTGGTCCAAGGTTTACACGGGGGAAAGTATGTGGCGCAAAACACTCTGCTCGGCATAGAAGCGAGCAAGACCAATAAAGAAGTTCGTGGTGTCATTTTTATACCCAGGACCCAAGCACGCTGCACAGAATCTCACTTTATTTTTGATGAACCTGGACATAAGCCCAGCGCCTTTTTATAGACCAGACCCGCTAAATAGCTCCCCGGGCTTATACTGGTGTCCACTTAGTGACCCCTCAGGACGAAAGCTCTGTGTTCTTAAGTTTTGAGTGAGAAGAATCGGTCGAAACGAGAGGCTTGATTTTTTGTTAGCAACACCCACATGAATCCAAGAGACAATGACGCCAAGGAAAGCAAAGATGAAATTAACTATTAAAAATTAAAATGTAGAAGTAATAAGGAAAAGTAAAATGAAAGCGAGAGACAAGACAAATTTCCACTCATGGTAGCCGAACCCACAACGCCTGCATGACGCGTGCGATGTACTACCAACTGCGAATCCCACGCGTCATACGAAGGTATAGTGTGTTCGGCTCCCATCGGCGGTAGGTTCTTGTCTTACACATTCATTTCCCTTTTCCTGTAGTGTTTGTCCGTTGCAATGAAAAAGAAGACATAATTAATTTTTGCTCTGATTGCAGTGAATGGTGTGAATCCAACAGACAATGATCTGTTAGACTCATATGAATGTTCCTTCTGACGCACACAAGCAAAAGACGAACCATAACGGCCATGTCGCATCTTCCTCTGTGACAAGAGCTACGCGCAAGCTCGAACCCGAGCTCGTTACGCCAGAACGCGCCATCATTTCGCACGTGCTCGCGAACCGAATCCATTCATATGCGCGCTGGTTGCATAATTTGATCACCTCGACCCCTCCCACGCAGTATCTAAGTTTTCCTTGAAGCCATGTTGGCTTCAAGGGTTACCCTCGGACTCCCGGCCAGACGGAGGAGCCTCTGAACCAATCATTACCGTGTTACTATATATACAAACATCTCAGCGGCCCAGCAAAACGCTCACTGAGATTGAGAGGAGAATGGTCGTTAACAGCTCATCCCGAAAGAAGCTTCCGTTCGTCGAGCGGTGTGCAGAAATGGATACTTTCAGTGATACGTACGCGAACGCGCGCTTCGTCTTTATATACTCGTACAAGCGTATGCACCGACGGAGGCGTACACACCGCCAGTAATGCGCTGCGGCAAATGACTCGCTTTCGCGACTAATGGTCGAAGCAGCCGTAAACCCTGAGCTGCCGAATTTCCGCCCCGCAGCGAGAGAAGATTGTTGTGTCTCTCACTTTCGTCTTTCCCCTATTATTGCTTCTCACTTTATTTTCATTTTTTTTTTCAGAGGTATCCTTGAAGCTCTCCATAGCACGAGCTGAACAAGCCGCGTTTGTCTGTGGCCCCAGCGTGTCAGCGCGTCAGGAATCGTTGATACGCATTCCGAGATTTTTTTTTTCCCTCTTCAAGCATGAAGTCACGAAGCTCCCCCGTTGCGCATTCTCCCGCAATTTTCTCGATGAAGTTTCTTTCGAACAATCCGCGTCACATCGCTGACTTTCGCAAGTCGAATCCGCCGAAAGCAACACCACCTACCGCGACGCAGGTTCTATCACATGAGACCTTCACGTCTCTCTTTAACGATTGGTGTGGGAGACGTTGCATAGCCGCTATTTGTTAAGCAACTCGAGACTTCGGTCGTGCGAAGACTGGGTATGCGTCTGACACGGGTCTCATTACGAACCGATTGGGTATAAACTCCGTTTCGGCCGCGAGATACGTGGTGCGAAGTCGGTCAGAGCGTAATGAGCGGCGTTTCTCGTTTTAAAGCATGCTCTCGAGCAGGAAAAAAAAAAGAAAATGCATATGATATGACCCTCAACTTAGACCTCACCAAGAAAGAGATGCCACTTGAAAGAGAGAAAGAACAAGGAGAAAAGGGAAGAGAGCTAGTTCCACCAGACGAGCGTCCGCGGTTTGCTACCCTACACAGGGGGTGAGAGAAAGAGGGAGAGAGTGAACGCTGCGTGCACGCGGAAGGACTATAAACGGCCACTCAGTCCGGTGCACTTCAAGAACTGCGCCAGAGCAAGGATAGCCTTTCGCGCTATAGCGACGGATGTGGGTGCACGGTCCGAAAATGACTCGATCAGAAAATGACTCGAGTCGAGTCGGCTTAAAGCTGTCCGGAGAGTGAGGCGTTGGACGTCGTGGCGAGGACAGATACGCAACAGGTGCTCAGTAGTTTCCTCGCACCTACAGGATTCGCAGGTCGGGCTATCGGCCGTTTCCATACAATAGAAGTAAGCGTTCGTAAACGCCACTCGCAGTCACAAGCGGCACAGCGGCGCTCTTTCGCAGCCGGCAAGATGGTACACGTCGTGAGGGGTCCAGCTTACGCAGTCGCCAATTGTGAACGCTCGGAGAACCTCAGAAACCTAGTGTATTTTTGCGGGCAAGTAATACGAAGTTCCTGGCAGCGTCCGCCCTTGTCAAAGGTATTGGAAGCGTCTGGGTGTCTTCGTGAGCATGCAGACAATTAACACCTCCGAGAACTATTTGAGGCAGACCGGGAAGCCTTGTCAGCGGAGTCGCTGCCTATATACGATGTCACAGTGAGCCGGAATCCACTTGAGGATGACTCTTCATTAACCCTATGCTGTTAATTTTACGCGAATGCATACTCTTTTGCGCATGTTTGAATGAGCCTACGTACTTCAACCGAGTACGCTGTGCAAAAGTCCGAAATTGGACGCTATAGGCGTCCCGCGTCAGAAGTTCCTATCATATACGTATATAATGCTATTAGCATTCTTTGGGAGCTGCCCCCAGTTTGCGGTATAATTTTATCTATTCGTGTGTGATCTAGATGTATGTCCACGTCGGTCTAACCTCTTTCCCGCTCGCTTGTTTCACTGGGTAGTAAAGGGTCAACCGGAATAGAGCATCGGGTGCTGTGTTGACAACACCTCCTAGTTCAAAACCGACGCCTTAGACCAACTTGGGTCATGGCTATGTAACACTAGGTGTATGCATTCCTTCAATTACCCTCTTTCACGTCAACTTGGTCCTAGGTGTGTGCTGCACTGGGCATACGTGCTGCAGGGAGGGAGGAAGTGTGATGAAAAGCTTAGATTGTTGTCCGTATCTTAATTGTCCACAATTTC